>NC_140082.1:1802583-2211597 GCF_964194135.1 Talpa europaea | reverse complement strand
GGCCAGTTCTCCGCCGGCCAATCAGCGCGCGGGCTGCGTGTGGCGCGTGCGCGTGGCCGGATCCTTCCGCCGCGGGTGCGGCGCGCGCTCCGGGGGGGTGGGCCGGGCTGGGGCCGGGGGGGCCGGGAGGGCCGGGGAGGGCCGGCTGGGGTTGGGGGGGCTGGGCCGGGTTTGGGAGGGGCCGGGGGTCCAGGGTCGGCCCGGAGGCGGGCGGGGCCGCCCTGGGGCCTGGGGGTGCGCGGCCCGGGGCCTGGGGGTGCGCGGCCCGGGGCCTGGGGGTGCGCGGCCCGGAGCTCCCGCTGCGGCCTCGGGAGGGCAGGCCCGGCCACGGAGGGTCGGAAATACAAGTGAGACACAGAACAGGACACGCGTGGGAGACACAATCAAAATACAAATAAAACAAATAGAGGGACACGCAAGGCCAAAGGAGAGGCCCGGTGGGGACGCGCGTGTGGACAGCCCGGTGGCCCCGTGAGCGCTCGCCGAGGCCGAGGGCGCGGAGGCCGAGGGCCCAGGCTGCGAGGCCCGAGGGGCGCGCTCTGGGGACCCCCGGGGACCAGCCCGTCCCCGTGCAGCGCTGCGGGGCGGGGTGTTTCCAGCCGGGAGGCAGACGGCATGAAAGGAAAGTTGCTAGCGCGGGTAAAGAAGATTTCTTTGCATTTCATGGCACCCTCTCTCCCTTCCCAGAGGTGCCAGGGCTGAATACACTAGGGGCTTTGTGGTTTTTGTGCTGGTTTTCCCTGGAAGCCTGGCTTTGGAAGAGAAAACTTGACTCTTACATAAGAGGAGAAAGAAGCCAAATCAAGCCAGAGGGGAGAATCACCTCATGTGGTCACCTGCCCTTCCCCAGTTAGACCCGGCCAGCAGGGGAAAGCTTAGGGCGCTTAAGGTGGCTTGTGGGCGGATGGCACCCTCTGGGTTAGGCCAGGCCTCTCCTGCCAGCGTAGCTCTTTCCCCACTGGCACTTATGTAACCCAGTCTTGGATGCTGAGTTGGGACTGTCCTGCAGAAAACGGCCAGAAGTCGCCCCTGTCTTCTGAGTGTTTGCAGTGAGCACTGCGGGAAATATATTGCTGGCCAAATATTTACTGCGTGCCTGCCATGTCCCACCTCAGGAGGAAGGTCCCTGACCTGAGAAGGCAGCAAAACAGGATGACATACAGGGTGCCTGCTGTTATCTAGCCGTTATCAAGATAAGTGGGGGACTGGGGGAGGAGGGAGGTCTAACCAGTTGTTGGCCAACTGGGGAAGGCTTGTTAGAAGGGGCGGCATTGGAGCTGAAGACAAATGTCTATGGGAGGTGATCCTCCAAGTGATCCAATTTGCCAAAAGCAAGTCTGGCAAATAACCAATTCACTGGAACTGCAGAATTGGCTGGATTTACCAATCAACAAGCCAATCTATAGTTTCTGGCTTAATCTTCTTGAATTCAGTTCAGTGAGGAAGAATACAGTCTTCTGATTTACTCCAAGAATCATATTTCATAAATATGATCTGGTCCAGCCTTTTAGGACGATCCAGCCAGAGTTTCTAGAGCAATAACCTTGAGTGTCCTTGAGTGCCCTTAGTCTGGTGGTTCTGGTTTGGGGGTTCAGGGGCACACTGTGTCTGCCTTGTGCCTTCACTTGGGCCCTGACCCTGTTCTAGATTTTTACCTCATTGGTCAAGAACAACTTGTGGAGTGATGGCGAAGGTGATAATGTGCCGATTGTACAAATCTCCCTTAGCAGGCTGGGAGAAAGAAGGCTTGACATGGGAGACCCTGTGCGTGGGTGTGTTCACACACAAACTAAGGGGTACCCAGGGACCCCAGACGTGCATGCTTTAAAGGGGTCTGGCCATCTGTGTGCACAAAAACAAAGGAGATTTAGCACAAAAGAACCTTAATAGTATTGGTGTGCATAGAGAGAAAAGAGAAGAAAGAACGTTCTAGATAAAACACCCCAAACTACCCATCCCTTCGTGAGTAAATGCCCCGTCAAACAGGATTGGCTCCAAGCACAGCCACTGAGGCCTGAAATCTTGCCAACAGTCTAAAGAGCACAATCAAAGTGTTACAGGGCAGGAGCGTGAGGGATACCCCAGAACCCCCAAACCTGCCCGCTCTAAATGGGTTCTGCCAACCGCAGCATCAAGATAAAACATACTCTAGTGCGTAAGACCTTCAATGGAAAGGAACTTTAATACAATTTGTGTGCAACACAGAAAAGGGGAAGAACAAAATTTCCAAATCAAGCACCTGAAGTCACCCACCCCCTCACAGGTAAACGCCAGCCAAACAGGGTTGGCCCAAAGCAGGGCCACTGAGGTCTGCAAACCTGCCACAGTCTAAGGCACCGCCTAGTGGGGACCCAAGTCTGGAAGGAAAAGAGCAGAAGCAAAATCAAGATAGAAGCTGTCTCAGCCAGTCAGGGACCGGCTTCTTCACACAGCTCTGCTCCTCGTGCCTCCCCAGGCCTCCTTCTGGCTCCCCACCCTCTCCCTTCCTCTCTCCTCCTCCTCGGCTCCTTCTCTTCCCCACTCAGCTCCACTGGGTGGGGCAGGGAACCTGGGAACTCCCCTTGCCCTGGGGACCCCCCCCCCCCGCCCCATCATGAAGGTACGAATCAAGGTAACGGTCTGTTCTCCCCTCCCCCTCTGTCTCTTCCGAGCCCCCACATCCCCAGTGCAAGTGCAAAGCCGCGAGGCCAGTGGCCTTCAGCCCACACCTGCCTTCTGTGCTAGATGGCTTCATCTGGCGCTCAGCTCTGCTCCTCACTAAGTGGGGGGACATGGCACCTCCCCAACAGGTGCAACTTGGAAAACATTTACACAAACTGTGCGTGGTCATTGCAGAGGCCTTTCTGGAGCAAGTGCAGACCCAGCACACAGTGGGAGGTGGGAGCTCGGCAGACAAGCTTAGCGCCCCCGAGGAGCCCCCACTCCTGCCTGGGCCTCCCTCCTGGAGGGAACCGTTGTGAACTTAGCGACTATCTGTGTTGCTTCCTAGGGCCTGAAAGAAATTGCCACATGCCTGTTGGCTTAAGACAACAGAAGTTCATCCTGTCACCGTCCTGCTCTGCCCTCAGCTTCATGCTCACGTTTCACGTGGCTGCTCCCTTGGTCACTCCTAGGACGCTGGTCCTTTTTTTTTTTTTTTTTTTAAGATTTCATTTATGTGCAGAAGAGCTGGGGTGCAGGCCAGAAGTGCAGGGGGTGAGAGGATTCACCAGAGACAGAGTGGGGAGAAGAACAGGCAGATCCACTGAAATCCACCGCTGAGGGGAGCAGTGGGGAGACATGGGGGGTCTGCTGCACCCTGTGGGTAGCTCCCTGGCCGGGATCAAACTCAGGCTGCAGGGTGATAGCCTGAGGCTCAACTGCTAGGTCACCAGGGAGGCCCAGGACGCTGGTCTTTAGATGTGGGCTCCCTGGGTCATGCAGGATGTTCTGGTCTCAACCTCGGCCACCAGCTGGGGTCATCGTCAGGGATCTCATGTGAACATGTGACTTGGGAGGTCATCACTCAACCCTTACACTACCCTTCTTGTTCTCTCCCGACACATACAGGTATGTGCAGAAAAAATAAAAGTGGCACACTGGAAGTGTTAACACAGATGGTGTCTGGCATGAATTTTCCACAGCTGTAGAAATCATCCTACAATTGTCTTTCCTCCCCATGATGACTTTGAGAATGAGGCAGTTTATTGGCCAATCTCACTGTTTTTACTCAATGCATCTAGGATTGTATGTTACGGACCACTTGTCTTATGAACTATGCTCTTGTATATTTTTGAATTTTTTGTCATTGGATAGTTCATTAATTTTTTTTAATTCAATGATTTTCATTGAGGTGACATTGGTTTACAACACTGTGTATGATTTAGGGGTCCAGAGTCATACCTCTAGGTATCTTCAAATGTAAGTTATCACCCCATCCTGGTCCATTGGCCTCCTGCCCTCCTATGCCTCCCTCATCCTTCTGGAAGCTTCAGTTCTGCAGCCAGATTTCAAGCATTTGTTTGGGTTTGATTCTATCTATTCCTTTGCTTTGTTTCTTTGTCTTCCACACAACACCCAGTGTTTGCTTGATTTTGTCCTCGAGCTGACTTATTTTGCTTATTTCCCCTTAAATTCCATCCCTGTGGTCGCAAATCAGCCACTCTCTGACATGTGGACTTTCAGTTTGTCCTCAATTTTTCATCCAGATTTGGTGAAGACAACAGCCACTCACGTCATCACAATTTGGGGGCCCTGCTTTCATTATTTTTTCGAGTCTCAGGTTGAGTGAAGCATAGGAAACACAAGGTAGCGTGTGCAGTTTGAAGAGTGAGTGTCTAGGTGTCCCTAGATTCCCCCGGTGACTTCTCATAGCCGAACCGGTGCCTGCCCGTGCCAAACATTTCTTTGCTTTCCTTTCTGTTCCTCCACCATGCGCTACTCTGAGAGTCCGCCTGCATCTGGCTGCTGTAGAGACCCTGCAGCTGGCCTGGGCTGGACTGGCCGGAGCAGACACATCTGCACAGCGTGCTCACAGGCTGCGCGGCGTCTGCAGAGGCCGTGCTCACGCCTTCCCGGCCCTGTTGAGAATGTTGGGATATAGCCACATGTCTGCTTTTCCCCAGGGCGGGAGCAGAGGTGGGAGAGCTGAACTTTGGGGACATCACTTGGGGTTCATTGGCATCCACCCAGTTTCCACAGCCCCTTAGGCGGACGGGGAGGATTGAGGCAACCACACCATGGAAACCAGAGAACTCTTCAAGCAACCGTTTGGCTGATAAACCCAGGGAACTTGGCCTTCACCGGCCTTTCTGCTGTGTGCTGGGTAGAGCCAGGAGCCCTGGCGATGGAGACAGACCTCTCCATTCTTCGGTTCTTCTCCCCTTTCTCCTTGGGCTGACTTCTGTCTCCTTTGTTTATGACTTGGAGAAAATTGTTTTTCTGCTAAAACGTGTTCCCACCTGGTCCCGGCTGCCCATCTAAGGCAGCAACATCGTCTCTTGGGTTACCTTGCCAAGGCAGTGCAGATTTACATACTCGTAGGGTCCTCCACCTTTCCACCCCAGCCCAGGCCATCCCACAGCCCACGTCCGTGTTCGCAGTGTTTCTGTGACTCATCTGCACTCCACCCCACTCCCAAGCCCAGCCTCCCACTTCCATCATTCCCCGGGACACCTAGAATAGTCCTTTCAAAATGTATGTCCCATGACTCCCCTGGTCAAACCTTCCCACATGGCTTTTCATCACACTTTGAATAAAATCCAGTCCTTACCCAGCAGATGGCAGCTACCCTTTGTCTACGCCAAGCTGCCTCAGGACCTTTGCGCTTGATATGCCAGCTGTCTGGAAGCTTCTTCCCAAAGATCAACACTGGGCTGGATGCTTCACTTCCTTTGGGTGGATCCTCTGCTCTTCTCCCCAACCCCCACCCCCAGCCCCTTCACCATCTTGTGAACCCTGGGTCACAGCAGTGGTGGTGGAGGGGTTCTCGGTTGGGGCGGTTGGGGCGCTGACCCTCTTTGTTATTACTGATGGTGGGTAGTCATGCCAAGTATGTGGGTGATGAACACATCAAAGCAAAAAAAAAAAAGCCCATTCAAGCAAAGCACAAGGGAGTGAACTTTGTGGCTGTTTCAGTGTTTGGCAGAAAGTGACGACAACTAATCCCAGTTGCTTAAGCCCTGAGATAGTTGCTGTTTATTCACCATCTTCTTTCTATTTATTTATTTTTTTATTCACCATCTTCTTGATCAAGAATGGTCCCCAGCTTTGCTCCCATTTTTAACGGGGAGCATGATCTTGAATCTCTACCTCCCCGTTTTTTGATCTCATGAGGGATACGGGGCAGCCATGAAAGGGGAAGGGCTCCTCCCAAGTCATGTATGTGTCTGGGGGTGAGGACAAAGTGCCCAGTTATTTGGGTCGAAACTGGGTTCCCTTGGGTTCCCCTGCAGGTGCTGAGTGTGTTTGGGGGGTGGGCCAGCTGCAGGTGTGAAGGGTGTCTCAGACGCCGCCAGGATGGGAGCCTAACCCCATCCCTGAGCTATGAGGGTCGGTCACCCCCTGAGGACCTGTGTCCTGTGCTGGCTGGACCCAGGTTGTCCACTGGGTCCCCCGGCCTGCCCACGGCAGGCGGGAATCTCACCGGGCATTCCTGAGTGAGCGCGGAACCGGTGGGTGTCTCCTGAGCTCCTCCTCTGGGTCAGGCACTGGAGACCCTGCGGGGACAACCAGCCCTTCTCTCCCGTGCATTCTGCATCCCCGCGTGGTGAACCCATGCGAGATGCACCTCCTGGGCAGCGGCGGGGGAGACGCCCACAAGCCCTGCACCCCACAGCTGGGTGGAGGTCGAGGGAGGGGTGTTCTCAGAAGCAGGCCCCCTGTTTCAAGCTGGAATCCCTGCGGTGACGGGGAGGCGGGTGCTGTTTAAGACGATGGGGTGCAGGCAGCTCCGGGGCTGCCGCAGCTGTGTGGGGGCTGGTGGGGTTGTCAGAATACCGAGGAGGAGGCACTCGGGGCGTCCCTGCGGGTCACCGCTCCCCGAAGGCTGCTCTTCAACTGGCAGCCGGGGGTTCCCGCTACAACGGGGATCGAAACGCAGCCCTTCCGCTCAGAAACCCTTCCCTGACCTCGGGTCACCCCGTCAGGGCGTCTGCAGTGGGCCCCGGGCCCGGGCCGGCCTCCCGCGTCTCTGGGCCGCCCCGTCCCGCAGTCACGGCAGAGGCCGCCCCGGCCCGCGGCTCTCCCGGCCTCGGGACCCGGCACCCCCCCAGCACCCGCCCCCAGCACCCGCCGTCCCGCGGCCGGGGCCCCTCCCCCACCCTGTGGCCCCCCACGTCCCCTCACTTCACGGGGTCTCCCCACACGCCATTTGGACGGAACCCCTCGCGCGGCGCCCCCACCCCCCTCCCCCGCTCGACCCCCGACGCCGGCGCCGCCACGCGAGGGGAACAAGGCGCGGTGGGGGCGCCGCCGCGCTGAGCCGGGGCCACGGGTGCGTCTCCCGCGCAGGGGCCGGCCCGCGGGGTACCCCGGGCGCGCGGGGGACGCCCGCAGGCGGGGCCGATGCGCGGGGAATGAAAGAAGCGCGGGGGGCCGGCGCCCCGGCTCCAGGCGCCCCGCGCCTGCGCTGCCCCCCGCGGCGGGCGGTTGGCGCCCCGGGCGCGCGGGCGGGGGGCGGGGCGGGCGCGGGGGGGGCGCGGGGGGCGGGGCGGGCGCGGGGGGCGCGGGGGGCGGGGCGGGGCGCGGGGCGGGCGCGCGGGCGGGGGGCGGGGCGGGCGCGGGGGGGGCGCGGGGGGCGGGGCGGGCGCGGGGGGCGCGGGGGGCGGGGCGGGGCGCGGGGCGGGCGCGCGGGCGGGGGGCGGGGCGGGCGCGGGGGGCGCGGGGGGCGGGGCGGGCGCGGGGGGCGGGCCGGGGCGGGGCCGGGGCGGGGCGCGGCCGGTGTCCCGCCGGAGGCCGCCCAGCCGGGCTCAGTCGCGCGCACCCCGCCGCGCCGCCGCCCGCCCTCCGCGCCCCGCGCCCCGGACCCCGCGCCCCGGACCCCGCGCCCGGCCGCCCGCCCCGCCGCCTCCCGCGCCCGCCCCGCCCGCCGCAGCCATGTCGGAGCCGCCGCGGGAGGAGATCCTGGGCAGCCGGGTGATGTGGGAGCCGGACAGCAAGAGGCGCGCGCAGATGGACCGCTTCAGGGCCGCCGTGGGCGCCGCCTGCGGCCTGGCGCTGGGTGAGTGCGCGCCCCGCGCCCCCCGCGCCCCCCGCGCCCCGCGCGCCCCGCGCCCCCCGCGCCCCCCGCGCCCCGCGCCCCCCCGCGTCCCCGCGCCCTCCCGGGCGGGGCCCCGCCGTCCTCTCCGGGGCCGCGTCCGCGGCTGTGCCGGCCGCGCGGGGGGCGGCGCCTCGTCTCCCCCAGGCCCCGGCCTCCTCCCGCGCCTCCCGCGCACGTGGGGGCCCCTCGGCCCCGGGGCCGGCGGATCCCGCGCCGGGCGCTCTGCCGGGGGCGGCTGCCCCCTGGGCGTCCCACCCCGGACTCCGCCAGCCCGGGCGCCGGCCGCCCCCCCGCGGGCCCCGCAGCCGGCAGGATGGCCAGGCGGAGGCGGCCCCTGCTGGCCACTCGGCTCGCGGCAGAGCCCGCGCTCCCTCGGCCGGCCCCGAGCAGCCGGGCGGGGCGGGCGGGCCGGAGGGACCCCTTCGGAGCAGCGCTCCCCGGCTTTCCCCGGCCCCTCCCCGCTGTCCAGCTGGGCCCCACCCCAGCAAGGGCTGTCCACGCTCGGCCCTGCCTCCCCCCAGCCCGCGCGGCACAGGCGCCGGGAGCTGGGGCGCGTCCCGCCGCCAGTCGCCAGCCGTGGGGACCTGAGTCATCTGCCCCTCCTGCCCCTCCTGCCCCTCCTGCCCCTCCTGCCCCTCCTGCCCCTCCTGCCCCTCCTGCCCCTCCTGCCCTGCCAGCACCTCCGCGCTTCCTCTTCCCCGCACGCGGCTGGTTTTCCTGCTTCCTGCTTCCCGCCGCCCCTGTCGCCAGCGCAGGGCGGGTGCCAGCCGCGGGGGCACGGGTCCTCGCTGCTCACGACGGCCCCTGCTGGGCCGCGGATGGCAGGCGGTGCCGCCTGGCCGCCTCCAGGCCTGCGCACATGGTGGGGTCCCCTCCCGGCCGCCTGCTCCGGCCCCGCCCCCGCACTAGGGCGTGAGCCCCCAGAGGCAGGTGCCTGCAGTGACAGGTAGAGCCAGGTGAGCTGACTGTGTTGGTGAGGGACAGGCTTGTCCCCCAGGAAGAGGCAGCCGGGACTCCATTCTTCTGGGCCCCGCCTGGGTCTCCGCCCCCTGCCCCTCAGCAGGTGCTAATCTCAGCAGGTGCTCTACGGGATGCGTCCACATCGCACCGCCCTGCCAGGTGGGCGAGACCTGGATTTCCAACCGGCTCCACGACTGAGCAGTTGTGTGCCCAGGAGGAGCTCTCTGATCGGCCTCCGTGTCTTCCTCTGGAAAATGGGCCCCGTGAGAGGGCCCTTGTGGTTGGTGTGAGGGCACAGAGGGGGGCCCGGCACGCCCCTGCCCCTGCGAGTGTGTGGGTGATCCCCAGCCAGGGCTGGGAGCCTGCGCACACCCCTGCACCCCCCCCTGCACCCCTCAAGGCTGGCGGCCTGTGACCCTCCGGCCAGACTGGACCTGCAAAAGGGGTTGGGAAGCTCCGGCTGGGGCACGGCCGAGGACGAGCAGGACCTCCTACTTCTTGTGAAAACCCAGGGCCCCGTGAGGCTGGGTCCCCGAGGCCGCCTCGGCTGGTGGGGGCTCCTCCCTGAGGCTGCGGGCAGCGAGAGCTTGGGTTTTGCCCTTGCTGCGCCTGGTGGTGAGCCCCCCTCTCCCCAGGCCTGGCCCCGGAGGTTTCGGGCTCTGCTCCGGGCGCTGTCCTCCCCTGGACCGCGCTCCTCCCGGCCTCTCTGAGCACGGGGTTCGGGCTTGTGCCCCGCCCCACCCCGCCTGGCGCCTTCTTGCTGCTCAGCGAGCTCGCCCTCCGCTGGTGTTTTCTGCACCCCGCGCTGGGTGCCTCCGGCTCCCCCGCCGCCTCAGCCTCGCTCCAACCCTGGTGGTGGGTGGGTTGAGGGTCCCCAGCCCGGGCCTCTCCTTGAGCCCATCTCCCTGGAGCAGCGTTCTGCGGTTCAGGAGGCGCAGGGCCGAGGAGGCCGAGCGGCCAGAGCCAGGGTTGGCTTGACCATGTCCCTGCTTCTGGCCGACTCACCCGAGGGCTCCACACGCCCTCCCGGGCCCTGCCGCCGGGGTCCTCTGGGCCCACGCTGCCCTGGAGAGCCGGCAGCTCCCCGCGGCGTGACGCAGCGAGTGCGCTGTGGGCCTCCCTGTGTGCGAGCCGCCGGGCTGTTCGCCCACTTAGACGGCTGGGCCTGTCCTCGGATAGCTCAAGTTGAGTTTGGGGGGAGCCTGTGCAAGACCTGCACGTCAGCTCTGGGCCCGCCCAGCCCTCTCTGACCGCAGGGCCCCCGATGCTGTTTCTAAGGGTTGACGATAAGCTCTCGGGCTGGGGTTTGGGGGTGGAGGCGGGTTGGAATCCTCACTGGTGGGGGGTGTGTGAGGTGGACAGCAGGGCTTGCTGGCTCAGACCCCTGCAGGCCCGGCAGGCGCCCGACATTAGTGGCAGTTAGCCCTTGGTGACCGCCGCCCTTCTCCGGGCCCTGGCCTGGCCCTTTGCCTGCAGCAGCTAGTGTCGTCCTGCCTTTGTCCCCACGCGCGGCCTCGGGAGATGCTCACGTCTGCCTTCACGTTGTGGCTGTGAGCGGTGGACGGCGGCAGGCTTCTGGGGACCGTGTTCTTGCCTCCTGTGGGCGGCGGCTGGGCGGGCCTAGGGCCGAGGGTGTACCCTGACGTCCTCCCAGCGAAGGCATGGTCTGATGAAGCTTCTCAGGACGTGGCCTTGCCTGGCCAGTACGCCCAGGACTCAGAGGCTCACGGTGACTGTGAACCCTCAGCGCTGCTTGGTCCACGAGGGTCCCACACTGGGCGAGGCTTAGCCGGGTGGTGGTGGCTTGGGGTCCGTCCCGAGCCACCGTCTCCACGGGCCTTCAGGAGTCCTCTTGCTGTGGAACCTGCCAGAACAACGAGGTGGGAGCAGTAGTGTCTCACCACCTCTGGGGTCCGGAGGGTCACTGCGTCACATCCTGGCCCTCACTGGCCACCGTGGCCAGATGCTCTCTTAGGAGAAACCAGGGATCCCCCAAAATTGACTATAAAGCTGTGACTTTAGTGTTATAGCTAGTTCAGTCTCCCTTTTTTTTTTTTAAGATTTATTTATTTATACAAGAACTGGAGTACAGTCAGAGGTGCGGCGGGTGAGAGAATTCACCAGAGACAGAGTGGGGAGCAGAACAGGCAGATGGACTGAAGCACACTGCTGAGGGGAGCAGCGGGGAGACAGGAGAGGCCTGTCACACCATGTGGGCATCTCCCTGGCCGGCCGGGAATCGAACCCACGCTGCAGAGGCTGCAGACAGCTTCACAGCGCTGCGCCCAACCCGCTGTGCCACCAGGGGAGGCCCTAGTTCAGTCTCTTTACGGACAACCTGCAGCCAGCCGCGCCTGTGGGGGCGAGGACGGGCCTGGGGCACAGAGGCCTGGAAAACCCCTGAACCACGACTTGGCCGAATGGCCAGCAGCGAGAGTGGTTCTGCACACAGCTGGCCTGTCCAGCTCAGGCCTCGTGGGCCCTGATGATGGGAGGACGCAATTGTGACCGTCACAGCCCCCCAGGGTGCTGCTGCTGGGCACTTGACCCTGAGTCTTTGGGGCGGCCCGGATTCTGAGCTCAGTCCGTCTAGTGTGCCCTCTGGGGGAGCTCCGGGGCTTTGCAGCTTCTGAGGGCCTGGGTGGTTGAAAAAAAAAAAAATGCTGTGGGAGAGAGAAGAGCTCCAGGCCTGTTTGTCCCGTGTGTGGGGCTGCTCCCTGGAAGGCCCCGGCCAGGGCTGCCCTCCTCCTTAGGAGGCCAGGACTGTCCCCCCCCCGACCTGACGGCTCTGTCACGTGTTCCTGCCCCGTGACACACGCGGGAAACTGAGGCCCAGAGAGGCAAATGGGCCTGCTGAGGCCCCGAAGCCAGGGTCCCGTCTCCCAGACGCCTGCCGCTGCCTGTTCCCATATTCGGGTCTGTGGCCCCTTCTCTCTGGAGGGGCCCCAGGGCCATGACCACAGCTGGCCTCCTCCCGGCCACTCTCCCTACCTCATTCAGGCAGCCTCCCTGCCACGGTCCTGCTTCCTCCCATGTTCTGGATCCCCAGGGGCCTGACCCCGGCAGCCCCCATCTGCAGCCCCCATCCACTCTCCGGGTCCTGAGTCCAGCGTGACTGGGGGCAGGGCTGGGGACAAGGAGGACAAGGAAGGCTTCAGGTGGTCGGCGGCAGCGAGAGAATTCTGCTCCGCTGTCGGCTGTCGCCGGTGCTGGCTCCGTTCCTGGTGTCACTCTCGGTCACCTCCCCGGTGCTCACATCCCTGGCGCTCACCTCCCTGGCGCTCACCTCCCCTGCGGTCACCTCCCTGGCACTCACCTTCCCTGGCACTCACCTCCCTGGCGGCCACCTCCCTGGCACTCACCTCACTCTCCTCCAGTGGTCAGCTCCCTGGCGCTCACCTTCCCTGGGCGGTCAGCTCCCTGCTCTGCCTCTCGCCCCCGCATGCACAGATGTGCTGGGAAGGCGTCAGGTCAGCGCCTCTTTGCCTTCGTTCCTTCCGGGGACCGTGGTGGGGGCTCGCTGGCTGACCATGAGGCCCTCCCCGGGGCCCGGTTGTGCTGGGGCAGATCCGTCTCGTTATGGAGCTGCCGGATGCCTTGTAGGCTTTTCTAAGCCAGGGGCCATTTTGCTTTGTTTTCAGAAAACTATGACGACTTGTACCAGTGGTCGGTGGAGTCCTACTCAGACTTCTGGGCGGAGTTCTGGAAATTCAGCGGGATCGTCTTCTCGCGCATGTATGACGAGGTGAGCGCAGGCCTTGCTTCTGTGTTACCTTTTGTTTTGTAGGTTACGTTCCCAAAGGACATGTTAATTTTGGGGGGCCTGAATTGTATTTCCTTTTAAAACCTACGCCAGCGGGGATAAGGCGTTAGATTCGTGGGCGACCCTGTGGCCGGGCCCGCACGCACGCCCTGTCCTGGGAGCGGGAGTGGCCCTGAAGAGCGAGGCTCTGTTTCTATTTTGTTTAAAAAAATGTTTAATTTGCTGCCTTAACCGTGTTAAAGTGTGCTGTGCAGTGATGTTATTAGGAGCATTCACATTGTTGTTCTTTAAATCCTTGGCTGCTTAATTATTTTTTTCACCAGGATATTCGAGAACGTTCAGTTCCTGCTGTAAATCACGCAATACCCGGGGAGAGGGCGTCCTGTCATTCAGAGTGTCACTGAGCGTGTGTTTGGTTTGCTTAGGGGGTGCACCGTGGGGAAGGGCCATCTTTACGCACTTGGAAGAGAAGACCAGGCTTCAGTCCCTGATGGGGGCCGGTCAGGCTTCCGGGCCTTGGTGGAGGGGCCCTGGGAGGGGGGCACAGCTCCGACTCCTGGTTCTCATGGGTGCTGGGGGCCTGGATATGGGCAGGTGCCACGTTGGTCTTATTTATTTTCTATCCTCCACCTCTGTCATAAAGCAGGTGCTCAGTAAATATTTGCTGAGAGTCCATTCGTGGGGATGGTGTTTTCCCTTGCCAATAACTCGTTTCATTATTTTTAGCTTTATTGAGGAACAGCTGACAGTATTTAAAGTGCACATGCGATGGTATGATGGACCTAGACCCCGGGCATGACCCCGAGATCAGGGTGGTGGGAGAGTTAAGATAACCAAGACAGGGTCTCGCTGGTGGCGCAGGGGTTAAATCTCAGCCCTATGAAGCTGTCCACAGCCACAGCAGCACGAGTTCAGTCCCTGCCAGGGAGCTGCCCACATGGCGCAGCAGACCTCTCCTGTCTCCCTGCTGCTCCCCTCAGCGGTGTGTTTCGGTCCATCTGCCTGTTCTGCTCCCTACTCTGTCTCTGGTGGATCCTCCCCGCCCCGTACCTCTGGCCTGCAGCCCAGCTCTTGTATGCATAAATAAATGAAATAAATCTTTTTTTAAAAAAAGATAACCAAGACCGCGGTCGTTAACTTCTTCCTATTGCAGTGAGATGCTTTCGCTCGACTGGCAGCAGCTTCCTGCCTGGCGTGCAGTCCGGCTTGCTAACCACGGGGCGTTCATTTCTGCTCTTACTTTCCAGCCTCAGGCTAGTTTGGTGTCGGCCTGCGAGGAAGGAGCCCCGGTCAGGGCGTCAGTGACTTGGGGGACGGGCCGTCACTGACCGCCCCTGCATGGCCCCCGCGCGTGTGCGTGACTTGCTGCCTTCTCTCTAGGTGGTGGACCTGTCGAAAGGGATCGCGGATGTCCCCGAGTGGTTCAAAGGCAGCCGTCTCAACTACGCGGAAAACCTCCTTCGGCACAAGGACAACGACAAAGTGGCCCTTTATGTTGCAAGTGAGTCCCGGGAAGTGGCCTTTTCCTCTCTGAGTGTTCCAGAAGCTGCTTGCATGAGTGCGGGCTGGTGTCTGGAGAGGCCCTCAGGACCCGTGAAGTGTGATTTTCAAGTGAATTTGGGGGGCCTTTTTTCTTCCCTTTTTAATGTGGAACGCACACGATGGTGAACTTACACCCTGTGCTTACGAGTGCACAGTTCAGGGTGCTGCCTGGCCATCTCTAGAACCCTTTCATCTGCAGCACGGAGCTCTGTGCTCACTCACCACTAACCACCAGCTCCCTCTCCCCCTCCGGCCCCAGGTAAGCTCCTTTCCGATAATGTCTCTGTAAGTCTGAATGTGTTGGCTCTTCCATGCGAGTGGGGTCACACGGCATTTGTCCTTTGGTTACGGGCCTCAGCATCCCGTCCTTGCGCTGCTCACTCACTGTAACGTCCTCCAGGTTCAGCCATGTTGCAGCTGTGCCAGAATAACTTAAAAAGGTCTTCCTTTTCAAGTCTGCATAATATTCCACTGGGTGGTGGAATAGTTTCTTTATCTGTTTCTTATCTAAAGACAATTTTCTTTATCTGTCCATGGGTTGCTTCCACCTCTGGCCTGTTGTGAATAATGCCGCTGTGCAGAGGGCTCTGTGAGATCCTGCTTTGGGTTCTTTGGGATATGTAGCCTGAGTGGGATCATTGGATCATAGGGTGATTCTGAGTTTAGTTTTTTGAGGAACCTCCATATTGTTTCTTGTAATGGTGGCTCTTGGCACCTGTCCAGTGCAATTAAGAATTCTATTGAGTTTTTATTATTTCTGGAAAGGGGTGGAGACAGTCACATGGTCATGTTTTATGGATGAAATTGAGACGCCCAATAGTAAATAGCTAGCTCAGGGCCACTTGGAAAATTAACAGTAGAACGCCAGCTAGAATCTCTTTCCATGGGCTTCTTCTAGAACCAAGTTTAAAGAACATTTTAGTGTATGTACCAAGCAGGCTCCGGAGTTGTTGGCAGAAGTGAAATGTTTGAAATAAACCAGAAGTTTTCCTGGTAAGGAGGTACAGTGGTTGAGTCCCCGGTCAGATGAGGTTTTGTCACCAGTAGCATTGAGTTTACCTGGTGGTGTGAGGGTTCGAGCCTTTCTCACACGTCAGCCAGGGGGTCGCACGATGGCCCTGTGGGTGCTCAAGTTTCTTCGCCCATTTCAGACACCACATGTTCTGTCCTGTGGCGGGGGCGGTTGCTTAGGACCGAAGACAGCACTTTCTGGAGTCTAGTGTCTTCATGGCTCAAAGCTCCGGTTTTGGGTGGGGCTGGGATCCCACAGTCTCAGTGGCTGGGGGGTGTGGGGTGGTTGGCCCCAGCCTTTGTGAACAGGTCCCTGCTGCCCTTCTCCCTGCCTGTGCCCGTGCCCCCCCCCCCCCCCGCCTCCGCTGTCATTCCCATGGGACCGGCACCCCTGCCTCTGCTGACCCGGGTCTTCACACCGAGCCGGTATTTTAGCCAGAAGTGGGGTCATCATGGCGTACAGGCAGGGCCTGGAATAGGAGTAAATGCCACCGGGTGAGGACTTGAAGTCTGAGTTCTAGCCCCGTGCACAGGGGCTGTGTGAGCTCGGGCAAGGCCCTGGATCTCTTTGGGTCAGTTTCTGCCTCTGAAAATGGAGATGATGATAGAGGAGATGATGGCACCTGTGTTGGGGTTGTTTTAGGGTTACGCGAGGGAATACGTGTGTAGGGTTAGCTAGAACCTTACAACAGCCCTTGGCACGGGCACACACGCCTGGTTCTGCAGCTGCGGTCCTGTGCAGCTTTTAAAGTCACGGCGGCCGGCCCCACTGCGACCTCGGAGCCTGTCTTCTGGGGCACCCAGGCTTGTGTCTGTCTCTAGGCCCGCCTGCTTCTGCCGCGCGCTCCTGGCTGAGAGCCGCGGCGTGTCCTGTTTGGTTGGCCCTCCAGGATGTTTCCCTCCCTTTTCTGTTTCTTAGCCTGATGCAGGGTAGGCCAGTGAGGAGTTAGCCTCGGGATGGTGCACCAGGCCCATGTCCACTCCATGGCTCTCCTGGCTCTTGGAGGGGGCATTGGCATGTCCTCCCACCACCCTCCCACCACCCACCACCCACCCATCACTCACCTGTCCACCCACCGGCCATCTACCTTCCTCCCCGTTCAGCTGGCCATTCAGTCTCCTTCCCTCCTCCCTTCTTGCCTCCCCCCTTTCCGTCCAGCCATCTACCCACCTGTCTGTCCACCACCCAGCTCCCCCAGGTCTGCAGTAAGATCCCCCCTAGTGCAAGGCCACAGTTGCACAGCGTTGACCAGAGTGGACGAGGTTCCTGTTTTCAGGTGCTGGCCTGCCAGTGGGGTCAACAGGAACAGGGAAGTACATGTAATAACATTCCCGATTGTGCCAAGTGCTGGAAGAGCAAATATACCACCGGGCACGGGGCCGGTGTGGGGTGCAGGGCTGGTTTTCGTGGGGCTGCTGGGGACGGCCAGTGTGGAGAGGGAGGGGGCCTGAGCCGATCTCAAATAAGGTGAGGGGGTCATGCAGAGGTGGGAGGAGGGCATTCCAGGCAGAGGGAGCACTGAGAGCTGTGGCCATCCTGGGAGGCCCGGGAGCAGCTGAGAAGGGTGGGAGATGCGGGGAGTCAGGGCGGGAGATTCGGGGTGGTGGGGCAGAGGCCTGGAATGCTGGAGTGTGTGAACAACTCCAGAGGGCGTGGCCGCCCCGCAGGATCCCAGCAAGGGGGCAGGGTGTCTGGCCGCCAGAGGGAAGGACTTAGGGGTGTGCTGGGCACCCATCCCTGGGGCTTCTCCAGCCTTGGCGGGGATGGCTTGTGTGCGGGATTATGGGGCTCGAGGAGGTCCCCCTAAGCTGCGCCTGCTTTAGGCTAGACCATCACGTTGAGTCCTGGCTTTATCAGAGCGATGAATGAGAGCTGGCTGGGGTCTCCTCGAATCCCTCTAGAATGGTAGGACTTGATCCACAGCATTCCAGCCCCGCTGTGTAGACGAGGCCAGGCCGTACCGGACCCTGGTCACACAGCGCCGCGGGAGGCCAGGGAGCCTCGGGGGACGCTTGCTTTCTTCCGTGGGGACATATTTCATAGAACATTAACATTTGCCCCGTCAAGCGAACAATCCAGTAGTTTCCGGCACATTCACAAGGCTGTGCCACCACCATCCCTAGTTCCAGAACATCCTCATCACTCTCGAATGAAATTCCCTGCCCAGCCCAGTCACTCCTCAGGCCCCAGCCCCAGGCCCCCATCTGCTTCCCCCTCCAGGGCTCCTGGGCTCCGAGGCTGGTCTTCAGGCCCCCTGACGCCTCACAGGTGCTGGGGCGTCCTCCCTTCTGAGGTCTGCACGACTGTGGGGCCTGCTCACGGCGGTGATCCCAGACTCCCGGGCACCAGCCTTGCCGGGACGCCAGCCCCTTGGCATCTGTTGTGATCTGAAGCACGGGGATGCCGGGTGTCTCTGCTGTCTCCTCCCCCCGTCAGGGGCAGTAGCCCTGGTGGCGGTGGCTGCCAGCCTGTCCTGGCTGGCGAGGTTCGCGCTGGACCTTGGGCTCCTCTCTCTCCCTCTCTCTCCCTCTCTCTCCCTCTCTCTCCCCCTCGCTCTCCCGCACACTGACAGGTGCCAGCTGGCTGAACCCTTTCCTCGCCCGGCTCCGAGTGTGGCCTCTCTCTCCTCCCCGCCCTGCCGCCCCTTTCCTTTTAAATATTTGAGTTTCTTTTGGTGACGACGCTGCCCCTGCTCGCGCTGGCGGGGGCGTGAGCGCCTCCCTCACTGGCCGGCGACGGTGCGGGGACCTCTCACGAGTGGGCCTGTTCTCCGCGTGATCTGCCTGGCCCGTCCTCTCCCGCGCGGGCGCTGCCGAGTCTGCCTGTGCCGGCTTGTCCCTCCCGCACGCGGAGAGGCCAGGGCGGGCGGCCGGGGGCTCAGAGCAGGGTGGCCGGCACGCCTCACTGAGGTCAATGGGAAGAGCCAGACTTACAGGAAAGGGACTCAGGGTGTGAATTCACTTTGGGGAAATGAGCAGCGGAGCAGTGAGACCCGGGTCAGGGGCGGGCATCTTTCCTGCGGGCAGTGCGTCCGCGAGGCCCCTTCCTCCCGCTCGGCAGCCATCCGAGCTGGCTGGTTTCACTGTGGAGCAGCGACCCCCTAACGGCCTAAAGCAGTAACCGCTCAGCGCCTGGCCGTTTCTGTGGGCGCAGTCAGAAGCGCTTAGCTGGGTGGTTCTGGTTGGGGGCGGGGGTCTCCCATAAACTCAGAGTGGGGGTGTTGGCAGGGCAGCCGTCCCCGGGCCCACGCTCAGGCTGGCGCTCCAGGGTGTGGGCGGGTGCCTCAGATCTCACCCCCGGGGCTTGCGGGTCCTCATGGCGTGGCAGCTGGCCTCCCAGAGTGAGCCAGTGTCACACCCAAGGCTCAGAAGTCACGGTCATTCCCGCAACACCTCAGGTCAGGCCTGTCTGTGCCGGAGGGAGAGCCAGAGGGTAAATCCCGGGGCAGGGTCACCGGGCGTCGTGGAGGCTGGACCACTCCATCCTTAGTGTAAAAAGTAGCATCTCACTGTTTAGTGTGCATTTGTGAGGCGAGGGTGATCATTTTATTTTCTTACTCATCTACGTATTTTTGAAACGTTAAGGTTTTCTGCAGTAAGCCTGTATTACCTTGATAATGTGAAAAAAATAGGCATTATTAAAACTCAGCCAGAGGTGGAATACTACTCGGCGATCAAAAGGAGTGCATTATCGCGGCCCAGGCCAACTTCACTCTCGAGAGCATTGCTTTGAGTGGAAAAAGCCTCACAGGCCGCCTACTGCGTGACCCCGTTTCTGCAGCAGCCTTGACATGATGGGATGGACCACAGAGGCAGAGAAGGGGCCGATGGTGTCGGTGGGGTCGCTGGGCCAGAAGCAGGACTGTCTGTCATAGGTGGCCGGAGGCGACGGAGATATTCTAGATTTTGCCTGTGATGGCGGTTACAGAAATGCTACAAAATGGCGGACACCCCACCCACACGTGGTGTCGGCCTCAGGTGCCCGGCCTTGACAGCGCGCTCAAGTCACACCCGGTGGCACCGGAGGGCGGACCTGGGGCTGTGGGTCCTTGGAACTTCCTGGGAATGTAGAATTTTGTCTATTTGGAAAGTCCAAAAAAAACCACCATGCCTCAACCCCAGGGCTCCTGCCCTTAGAAAAAGCATAAAAAGTCTTTGCGGGCAGGTTGTGGGTGGCGTTTGGGGCTTGCCTCTCGCCCTGGGGGTCCAGGCGTGTCCTTCTGGCCTCCCGCACCCTCCTGCTGCTGCCCCGGGAGGGCTCCTACCCTGCCTTGCTCGGGGCTCTCCACCCGGCCTGGGGCCCAGAGCCTTCAGTCGCCCCTTTCCTCTTCCAGGGGAGGGCAAGGAGGAGATCACCAAGGTGACCTTCGAAGAGCTGAGGCAGCAAGTGGCTTTGTTTGCTGCAGCGATGAGGAAAATGGGCGTGAAGAAGGGGGACCGCGTGGTCGGTGAGTGCGCGGGTCCGTGGGGTGGGGACGGGACGGAGGCCAATGTGTGGCTTGGAGTTGCTTCAGGGCAAAAAAAAAAAAAAAAAAAAAAAAAATTGACCAAGAAGCAAGATAACTGCAGAGGGGGCCCCCAAGTTCTGGTGGGGCCTGGCTGAGGGGAGGGGTCCTGTGAGGCCCCTGCTGGCCCAGGGCCTGTCCCGGCAGCTGGAGAGTCTCTGCGCACAGCCTGAGCCGCAGGTTACAGCGCAACAGTAGCTTTGAGTAAAACATGGGTTTTTTTTTTTTTTTTAAGATTTATTTATTTTTATACAAGAAGTGGGGTACAGGCCAGAGGTGTGGGGGGTGAGAGGATTCGCCAGAGACAGAGCAGGGAGTAGGACAGGCAGACAGACTGAAATCCACTGCTGAGGGGAGCAGCGGGGAGACGGGAGAGGTCTGCCGCGCCATGTGGGCATCTTCCTGCCTGGCCGGGGATCGAACCGGTGCTGCAGAGGCTGCGGACAGCTTCACAGCGCTGCGCTCAACCCGCTGCGCCACCAGGGAGGCCCTAAAACATGGTTCTTAAACCCAAGCCCAACTCAGGAGACGGGGGTCCCCTCCCTGGCAGGGGAACCGCTGCCGCATCTCCCGGGAACCTACTGGCCGCCCCTGGCCTCCCCGAGGAATTTTCGCCCTGTGAGCTTCTCCGTTTGTGCTGACATGACTGCCCGCTGATTCCCGATCCCCAAAACCCGGCCGAGGGAGTGTCAGTGTCAGTGCCCGGCCAATTTCCCTGTGCACAGACCCCGGGTGGCGGCTGCCGGGGCGGAAAGACCGCTGCCCACGCGTCCCGCTCGAGGAGCGGAGCCCCGGAGAAGGCCCCGGCCTTCCTGACGCTGCCTGTGAGCTCTGTGTGGGCCGGGGCCCTCTGTGCTTTGTTGCCCGCGCCGTCCCGGAGCCCCGAGCAATCTCAAGAGCATCAGGGGTGAGCAGCAGGTACTGGTCCCTGGGTTGAGGACGGGTAACTGGGGGCTTGCCCTGCAGGGGAGGGCGGTCCAGGCAGCAGAACCGCCCGGGGTAGGCCCTGGTGCGCCTGTGTTTGGCCTGGGTGTGCCTCCAGCGGGCGTCTGCAGAGAGGGCAGGGACGCTCCCGATCGTGTGGCTCCCCCGGAGAGGCCAGAACCGCGTCTCTCTGGGATATCGTAGCTGGGTGGGGTGGGCGGGGCCTGCCACATGGGGTGCCTAGGACTGGATCAGATAGAAAGGGCACCCCAAGTTGCCTCTGGCCCCTCCTGCGTGTTGAGGCTCTCAGGGCTCCCGGAGGTCTCTGCTCAAGCGCTCGCAGCTCCGAGGAGTCCGTCATGGCTCCCCTGCCCTGGGTTTGTTTTCCTTGCCTGCCTGAAATCCGGGGTGTGCGTGTGCTCTGCACGTGTGTGTGCATGCTTGTTTATTGAACAAGAGACCAGAGCTCTGGCTGGAGCCGTGGTTCTGGGGAGAACGAGAGGGGTGTGTTGGGACCCCTCTTGGCCATGCTTTCTTTGGGGGGTCCTGAGCCTGTCACAATCAGCCTAGTACACAGGGCCCCCTCTTCGCAGTGCCTCAGCTTGGACTGTGGCACATTTGGCCTGTTGGTGGTTATGGGGGTCAGGGGCCATGTGCCCTGGGATGAGCGCCAAGGAATGGTTCCACGTGAGGAGTCAGCGGAGGGGTGTGGAGTGAGCGCTGTGCAGGGCTGCAGTCTGGCCAGCGCGGGCGTCGCCCCCTGGCTGTCTGCGGTCTCCGCAGCCAGCTGTCCTGCTCCCCAGGCCGGGGCCCTGTTGAGACCTTGGGTTTATACTCAGAGCTTCATGGGTCTCAGCTCCGCATCCGGGCACGGGGGGGAATCCTGGGGTGGGGCTGGGGGTGCAGGATCCCGGCCTCTTGGTACCCTGATGGCCTGAGAAGCAAACACCCACTCTTGTGGTCAAGTAGGCACCTGAGAGCAGCTGGGCCTGGTGGAGCAAAGAACAAGGCAGACAAAATATCAGCCCTCACATGGGAACCAGGCAATAAGCAGCCAGTTATGATGATGATTCTACGTGGGTGATAATTAAGGGGTGTTTGATGAGGGAGACGTCCAGTGTGCTTTGTGGGTGTTGAAGGGAGACCTGAGTTAGGATGGTGGCCTTGGAGAAGGTGTCTCTAGGAAAGTTCCATCTGAGTGAAGGCTGAAGGATGTGCCCACCGGTGTGGGGCAGGCTGGCGCGCGTGCAGGGGCTTCAGGCAGAGCAGAGCTTGTGCGAAGACCCCGAGGCGGGAAAGCTGAGATAACTGGAGATGTGAAACTGGGTCTGGAGCCCCGTGGCTGAGGCCGAGTGGGCAGAGAAGAGGCTGGATCATGCCTTCCACAGGGCTGACGCTGGTCAGTGTGGAGAGTGGAGTGGACGGCGTGACGGCAGGAAGTGGACAGAGGGTGGTGGGTGACAGGCCATCTGACTGGGTGATACCCAGGCAGCTGGGGGAAGGTAGGGTGAGGCTGGCTGCACTCTGTGGGCACAGAGCCGGCCCCCCTTCCTGCCCCTTCCTCCGGAGGTACATTTTGAACTCTGAACCCAGAACCCAAGACTTTGTCCCTGTGTCCCTTTGGCAGGTTATTTGCCCAACAGCGCGCACGCCGTGGAGGCCATGCTGGCTGCAGCCAGCATCGGCGCCATCTGGAGCTCCACGTCCCCAGACTTCGGAGTGAATGTGAGTCCCGGTCCCACCTGTGGTGCCGCCCCGTGCCCGAGGGTGCCTGGGGGTCGCTGTACAGGGGGATCACCGGGGTCGGGCTCCGCCCACTGATGGGCTTGGGGATCAGAGGGGGCAGGTCCGGGCAGGCTGGAGGCAGACGGTGTCCCTGGCCAGGGGTGAGGACAGTGGAGGCGGGGAGCCCGAGGGACCTCGCTCTCTTCCTCCTGGCGCCCCTGCGGCGGTGTGCTCGCTGGCTGGCCGGGGCCGGGGCGTCTTCCGCTTTGGCTTCCTGACCGTGAGCGTGTCTAGACGCTGAGCCCCTGCAGGCGGCTTTCCAGATTAGTTCTGAGTGTCACCACAGACCTTCCCGAGAATCCCAGCATCCCGGCCGCCCTTTCTCATCCCCCGCTTTGGGGCTGTGCTTCCTGTGCTGTGTGGGAGGGGCCGGGCCACTTGGTCCCCGTAAACAGGGGGCCTCATGGGCCCAGGGTGCACCCAGCTGCCCAGAGTGGCCCCTGCAGGGGAGGGACGCAGCAGCAGAGAGGACTCCCTGGCCAGGCCTTTCCTCTCCCTGAGCCTTGGGGAGGAGGCACGCTCAGGAGCACAGGCCAGCCCCCAGGAGGGACACAGGTGCCTCCGGCCCTGACACCCCGCCCCTCCCCCTGCCCACCCTGTGGCTTGCGTCCAGGCTGTCCAGTGCGCGGGGGCACGGGTGCCCGGCTCTGCTGCCGTGCGCCCTGAGTGAGCTTCGTGCCCTCTGGATGCAGAGTGGGGCGACAGGGAGGGAGGTGTGGAGGGGAAGGCTGGGCGTGTGGGAGGGCCGGCGAACAGCCCTGGCCGGTGGAGCCGGGCGTTCTGTGGGTGTCAGGCTGTCCCCAGCCTGAAGCTGGGCTTGAAGCTCTCATCTTCTTGGCTGGCCTGGAAAGGTCAGGGTTTCAGATCTGTCCTGTTTCCCCGCCCCGTGGGGACGAGGAGCAAACAAGCTTCTCCCACTCAGGCCTGGAGAAGCTCAGGGGTTGGCCAGGCCAGTCCGTGGCCAGTGGGGTGAGGCTGGAGCCCTGCCAAGCCCAGGGCAGGGGGTTCATGCGCCCCATGGGGCTCCTCCTGGTTGCCCAGGTGGCCTCCGGGCCTGGGTGCTGGTGCTCTTGGCCCCTTGGCAGCTGCGTTGTAGAGGAGTGGGGAGGAAGGCCTGGGGGCTGGGGACGGGCAGGGTGGCGGGGCCGTCTAGGCAGGCCGCCTCCCGCCCGAGTTTGGCTCTGGCTCTGCTGCTTCCTGGTCCGGTGACCTTGACCAAGGGCCTTGGGTCTGAGCACCCAACGGGGGCGCTTATGAGGGCGGTGGTGTGAATCCTGCGGGGCCTGGGATACCCCTTCTACAGCTTTGTGAACATTGCCTGTTGGGGGAGGCTGTTTTTTTTTTTAAAGATTTATTTATTTATACAAGAACCGGGGTACAGGCCAGATGTGCGGGAGGGTGAGAGGATTCACTGGAGACAGAGTGGGGAGCAGAACAGGCAGACTGATGAAACACACTGCTGAGGGGAGCAGCGGGGAGACAGGAGAGATCTGCTGCACCATGTGGGATTCTTGCTGGCCGGGATCAAACCCGTGCTGCAGAGGCTGCGGACAGCACAGTGCTGCGCTCAACCGCCTGCGCCACCAGGGAGGCCCTGGGAGGAGGGGCTGTTTTGAATTACACTGGAACTTTCTAACTTGTTCAAAGCCACTGGCCAGGTTGGTGGCATGTGGCCGGGGGCCTGGTCATGGCCCCCCAGGGCTGGAAGGACCCTGACTAAAGCTTTGGCAGAGAGGAGAGCTCCTGGGTTGGATTTCGGGTGTGGGGGTGTGTCGCAGCCACCAGGCGGGGGGTGGGGAGGGTGACGAAGGCCGTGTTGGGTGGCCTCCTGCCACCCATGCCGGGGCTGCTGGTGGGGACTCCGCGCCCAGGCCTTCCCTCCCTGGCTTCAGGCCAGCCAGGGCTTGCTGGAGCCGTGGCTGTAGCTGGAGCTGCTTCTGTGCCAGGCGCGCTAGGGGGCAGGCTGGATCCGCTCCGCATGCAGTGGCTGGTGCCCGGAGGGGAATCCGCAGGGGCGGCACTGGGCCTCCAGGGAGAGCCTGTCGGCCTGGAAGACAGCAGTGCCCACGCCTCCTTCCCAAGCACGGTGCTCTGCCTGAGCTCGGGCCCAGGTGGGGGTGCAGGCGTGGGGGCCTCTGTCCTGCAGGCAGGTGGGCATGTGGCCCGTGGCATCGTCTCAGGGAGCGCGATCGGGCTGCTGGTGGATGTGTGAGCTGCTGGTGACCGCGCGGCTCTGTCTACAGCACCCACCCCCGCTGGGAAGCCCCGGGCCCGCCCAGGTGGACCCCAGCACCTGCCTGCGGGGACCTGGGCGGCCAGTGAGCCAGAGCCTCCACTGTAGGCCAGCTGGGGAGCAGGGAGCTCTCCCAAGGACTGCTGTGGGCCCAGCCCGGGACCCGAGTGTCATGGTCCTTCTGAGTTTCGCACACCTGCTTAACTCCCAAGAGCACCCCTGCACCGTCAGGGCCCCCGCTCAGTGGCTGTGGCACGTGCGAGTCTGCAGCGGGCTGTTCCGGGAGGGGTGGGCGGGACGCCCCCTTCCTCGCCCTGCCCCTGCCATCTCCTGGCCCAGCTCCCCGCCCCAGCCGCCTGCGGGGCATGGCCAGGTGCGGGCGGGGCTCTGCTCTTTGGTTCCCGCCTTCCTGCCTCACCAGGGCCTTGGTTCTGCTTTGTTCACCCCATTTGCTTCTTCCCTTTTGTTTCAACGTTTACTTTTGGTGGCTTTTCCAAGGACTCTGGGGGAGGCCAGCCTGAGAGCCGGGCCCTTGCCCAGCGCTGCATCCTGGGCTGCCCTGTGTGTGCCTGCATGGCTCACAGGACGTGCCCCCCGCCGGCTGTCACAACCCCATGTTGGCCTTGGCCTCCTGCTTGCGGGTCGCTGGGCACCGTGTTCGGGTTGGAAGCAGCTGGGGGGTGTTGGCTTCTGCAGCCTGGGGCTGCTCAGAGATCTTGAGCCTCGGTGGCAGCCAGAGCGGCCCTGGTGTCGCTGAGACTCTCGTCTTCCCCTGCCAAGGCCCAGGCCTCTGCTTTGGAGACCCTCGTCCTCGTTGCCTCCTGTTCCGAGAGCACAGCGGAGCTGGTCTGGGAGATGCCTCCTCGGGGCACCCTCTGGGGCTGACAGTGGCCCCACCGAGGTCTTGGCCTGAGAAAGGCCGGAGGGGCCTGGGGGAGAAGAGCTGTCCCAGGCCAGGGACGGCTGTCACCCTGGAGCAGAGCAGGTGGGGGCGTGTGCCACAGCCACACCTGTCCTGCACCAGCTCCAGGAACAAGCTCAGCACCTGCGTGGCAGGTGCGTCCTCTTCCAGGAAAGAGGAGGCTGGGCGGGGCGGCAGGCTACGGGTCCTCATGGGCACCTGGGCGCGGCCAGCCTGTTCTGGACATGGGTTTGTTTACCTGTGTCCACGTTTGCAGGATACTTTGCTTGGCCGAAAGTGTCCTTCAGGGGACGGAGGGGCCTCTTAAGTGAAACCTAGAACAGAACTGAGGTGTGCAGGCTCCTTGGTGCTGCGGTCGTCTGAAGGCAAATCCTGCAGAGTGGGGTCTGGCCAGCACTGTGGGGTCTGGCCAGTGCCATGGGGACTGGCAGGGGCTGTGGGGTCTGGCTGGTGCTGTGGGGTCTGGCCGGCGCTGCGGATGGGCCTCCAGCACTCCTGGTCCATAAGCTGAGTCTGGTCTTGCAGTGTGTCTGGAAGTCCTGGTGTTTGATATTGGCACTGCAAGTGCTGACATCTCTGGGGGGCATACCCCGCCCTCCTGGCCGGCATCGTGCCCACGGGGAGGGGTGCAGGCGCAGCGAAGGCAAGACCCCGCTGCGTGCCCATGGCTGGTGAAGGGCCCTGCCCGGCCCAGGCCCACCCTTCCTTCCGCCTCCAGGGTGTCCTGGACCGGTTTTCCCAGATCCAGCCAAAGCTCATCTTCTCGGTGGAGGCCGTGCAGTACAACGGCAAGGGGCACGGCCACCTGGACAAGCTGCTGCGGGTGGTGAAAGGTATGTGGGTGTGGGGACGAGCCCTAGAGACTGTGGGCCCTGCGAGCTGCGAGCTCCAGAAACCTCCGCGAGCCCTGTCCCGCGGCTGAATCACCTTTCATCCAGAAAAGCCGGCGGCCACGAGCACCCACCCCCAGTCCTGCAACCTGCTCTCCTCCCTCCAGGCCTCCCGGACCTGAGGAAGGTGGTGGTGATCCCTTACCTCGCCCCCAGAGAGAAGATAGACATTTCCAAGATCCCAAACAGGTAAGCGGGGCGCTTGCCCGGGGGAGCCTGCGCAGCCCCGCTGGGCCCCTCAGGTGCGTGGGAGGTTCCTGTGACCCCGTCACGTGCCGACCTGCCCCTGAGGAACTTGGAACTGGGCCCCCGCCAGGGTGGATAGTGGCCACACAGCAGGACCCGGCTCGTCCTCTGGGTCTGTCAATAATGAACAGAAAACCGGAGCATCCAGGCCCACGTCACCCCACCGCCCCCCCCACCCCAGTGTGGGTGGCCGCTCTCCTCCTGGGCAGCCAAGGCTGTGGCCATGTGTGTGGAGACCCAGAGGGGCGGCCACCCTCTGGGCTTTCCATTTTCTAGAAGAGCAACAGAAATAATCGCCATTTACTGCGATTTACAGGCCGTTTGGAGGGAAGGGTCTCTCGGTGTCAAGTGCCCGATCAGCCTGGGCTTCATGTAACGGCCCCGCGTGGCTGCGGGGGGGGGCGCTAGCTGGCCACAGAGCCCCGCAGTGGACGGCTCCCAGGCACTCTGGCCAGGGGCTTTGTTGTCTGCAGCTGAGAGGAACTGTTCCAGGCGCCCTTTTTGAACCACCCTCATCTTGAAGGCCTCCCAGCCGTCCCGGCCCCCTCTGCGCCCAGCCCTGCCACAGGCCCGATTTCATGTCCCCTTGGGGGAGGCAGTTCTGCTTGTGCGAGCAGCTGGACTTCCCCCTCTTTTTCTCCCCTTCACCCTGTGGCAGGCCAGGCCGGGGCTCCCGGTGGGTATGTCTGTGGCTGTTGAACAGAGAAGGCACCGCTCCCGGCTGGGCAGCAGCTGCCGCAGCTCTGTTTTTGCTCAGAAAGCAGAGCCGCTGGCGGGGCCCTGGGCGTGGACGCCGCGTGTTAGCCTTGGGTCGGGCTGGCAGACCCCTTAGGTGACGGCCCATAGGCCGCCTTCATTTGTCCCTGGGCAAATATTTGTCTCGAGCCGCTGCTCCCCCGGGGTTGGTGGGTTTGGGACAACAGGAGGCGTTTACCTGCCCAGCCCCTTTCCTCGGCACATTTGGCTGTGGTGGCTGCAGTTTGGGGCCTCGGCCTGCTCGGTGCTGTGACCTTCCTGTGCTGGGAGAGCTCGGGGGCCTGCCCCGCGCCCTCCCCGGCCCTCCGGGGAAAGGGGAAGAATTCTGACCACGGGACTCCTGCTTCCCTTTGCAAACCGGGGCGCTGGCTGGAGGCACAGAGAGGCTGGCTTCACAGGCTCGGGGAGTCTGCAAGAGTCCTGAGGCCCCGGGTCTCTGGAGGGGCAGAGTGGCGGCCCCGTCCCTCCCTGGAGGTCGGGGCCTCCCCAGGTGGGCGTGGCGGGGAGCGGTGGCCGGGTCTGCCAGGTCTGACGGGTCTGACGGTGCAGGCAGCGCTCGGGAATGTCCGTGGCCCGTTTCTTATGTCTCTGCCCACAGCGTGTTTCTGGATGACTTTCTCGCCACCGGGATCGGGGAGCAGCCCCCGCAGCTGGAGTTTGAGCAGCTGCCCTTCAGCCACCCACTCTTCATCATGTTCTCCTCGGGCACGACCGGGGCACCCAAGTGCATGGTGCACTCCGCTGGGGTAGGTCTGCCCACCGCGCTCCCGGGCCTTGAGATGGTGCAGGAGGACTCCTGGCCCTGAGATGCTGGGGTGCAGCCCTCCTCAAGTGGGGTGCGGGGGAGGTCTGGACCTGAGTCCACAGGGCGGCTGCAGCCCCGTCGGCGTTGAGATGTGCTGAGCTCTCCGTCACGCGCTCGGCCCGGCAAGGGGCTGACTGGCTCGCTGTGGGCAAGATCCCTTGGGGGGGACCACAGTGGAGATGGCCCCGCCAGCATTTGACAAAGAGCCAGACAGACTTGAGAGCAGGAGACGCAGCGCATTGCTCTCCCCAGGGCACCCTGATCCAGCACCTGAAGGAGCACATGCTGCACGGGGACATGGGCAGCGCCGACATCCTCCTGTACTACACCACGGTGAGTGGGTGAGCGGCACCCGCTGGCCCTCAGGGAGTCTTCCTTCCCGCACGGGCGGCTCCTGCCCCAGGGCCCCGGTGTCCCTCCCGCCTCGGGCCTGCTGTCTGGGCGGCTCAGCTCACAGGCGTTTGCTGTACCTGACCTGTCCTATGGGCAGGCGCAGGAGGAGTCATGGGCCGCCCGTGGCTGGCTCTTACCTGCGCACGAGAAGGCGCCTCTGGCCAATCCAGACAGAAAAGGAATTTGTGGAGGCCTGGGGAGGGGTGCAGGAGGTGGGATCACGTGGGGGTGGTGCGGGCCCACGAGCCCAAGTGCCTCCCAAGGCTGGAGGAGGTGGGGAGACAACGTCCCCGAAGCTGCGGAGGGATGCGGCCTCGGCACTTCACCAGGTCTGGACCCAGGAAGCCCTGGACGGTGGGTCTGAGCTGACAGGCCGGGTGCGGGTGGTTGTTACAGCAGCTGTGGAGGACGTGCATGCAGGTGCCTGGCCAGTCCCTGGCCGGTGGGTCCAGCGTGGCCCCCAGCAGGGCCTGAGGCTGCACAGTGGGAGCAGCGTGGCCAGTGGAGGCTGCACCTTTGTGCCTCCCAGGGCGGTGAGTCCTGCTCCGACGCTCCCCTGTGGAAGGACGTGTAGCCGCCGGCTCTGTGGGCACCTCGGGGGGCCAGGTGCAGGGCTGCTTGTCTCCCAGGCCTAGCACCCACAACCAGAGGCTCCCCCACCTGCCCCCCGACCTCCTGCTGGGCAATGTCACTGACTTGGGTGCTTTTGGGAGCCTTTTTGCGGTCGGCCGGCTCAGTGCAGCACCCCATGCGTGTGGCCGTCTGTGCAGCGGGCACCCTATGCTCCTGCCACCCCTGTGAGGACCAGGGAGACACTCCCAGCAGCCTCAGTGACCTTGTATGTGCCATAAACCCCGCGCCCCCCCACGGGGGGGAGCCTCTTGTGCTTGAAAGGGAGGCTTCGACCGCTGTGGGGTCTTGGCAGGACGGCAAGGCTGAGTGAGGGGCTCGGGGCCGCCCAGCCTCGGCTGACGCGCCCTTCTCGGTCTGTTCCAGGTCGGCTGGATGATGTGGAACTGGATGGTGTCCGCCCTCGCCACGGGTGCGGCCTTGGTCCTGTACGACGGCTCCCCACTGGTGCCGACCCCCAACGTGCTGTGGGACCTGGTGGACAGGATCGGGTAGGTGCCCGCAGCCCCACCACGCGGACCTGGTGCTGTCTCCTGGAGCCTTGGGTTCTGGGCGTCTGCCTGGGGTGGGGCAGGTGCCAGAGTCATCAGGCCTGCGGGAAGGGACAGGAGAGGCTCCTGGGGGGGAGGTCTGAGGCCACAGGGCCTTGTGGAGGGAAGACGACCTTATGTCCTAACCCTGGAATCGCAGTGCAGGCCCCGGGGAGCCTGAGGCCAGCGAGCGTGTCTCAGCCAGGACGCGGGGGGAGCCAGGGCAGGCTCTGACGCGGCAGACCCGCTCGGGGACAGCACAGCCTTGCACGAGGGCCTCGCGGGCTTCCTCTCTCTCCCACCCTCTGGAGGGGAGAGCCTGCTGGCACCAGCTGTCCCCGCCCTGTTCCCCTCGAGTTCCCAGCCCATCCCGGTGCCTCCTGATGTGCCACGTATGCCTCGGGAGGACTGCGGCCTGCAGTGCTGGTGACGGTCCTCTCTGGGCTGGAGGGCGCGGGAGCCCTGGGGGCGGAGGCAGGAGCAGTGGAGATGGGAGTGGACGCCTCCTGGCACCCCCACCCCAGACCCGTGGTCAGGTAGGAACCGGCAGAGGAACATCCTACCAGGGCCCTTCTGCCGGCCAAGTCACCCCACCACCGTCCCTCCGGGGTCACTGCTGCCCTCTGCTGTCCCGGGGTGGGGGTGCCGGGGCCGCGGCTCTGGGCGGAGTCAGCACCTGGGCCTTTTACTCCCCACTGGTTGGAATCCCTTCCCGGTGGGGGAACAGAAGGAGCCGCTCACTGATGGCCTTGGCCTTGGCGTCCGCTGTTTCCCCAGAGCCCCCGGCCGGGCCCAGCGCAGACCCTGGCACTTGGCTCGGGCTGTCGCCAGGGCTTCTCTCCTGATGAGACTGAAAGGTGGGTGGGGTCCCGGCATGGGGGTGCTGCAGATCTTCATCCGCAATGCCAGCCGGGCCCCGGGTGGGGACACAGCGTGCGTGTGTGTGTGTGTGTGTGTGTGCGTGTGTGTGTGTGTGAAGAACACGGAGAGTGTGTCACTGGGCCTTCATGCTGATGAAATTGAGGGATGAAGAGCTGCGGGGAACCCAGCTGTGTGTGCCCATTAGATGGGAGAGTGGGAGAGTGTGGGCATCTGTCCATGTGCCTGACCTCGTGTGTGCCTATGGGTGTGTGCACATGGGTGTGTGCAGGTGGGTGTATGCACATGGGTGTGTGCCTGTGGGTGTGTACCCATGTGTGTGTGCAGGTGGGTGTGTGCCCGTGGGTGTGTGCAGGTGGGTATGGGCTCTTGTGTGTGTTTTCACAGCCCTGGCTCGGTGCAGCTGGTGAGCACGTACTGAGCATCTGCCTCCTGGCGCCCCGCGTGGCTGCAGAGTAGGGGGTGGCTTGGCAGCCTTGCAGGGCGGGCGGGGTGCTCAGAAGGACCGGGGGCCTCAGACATCCGTTGTGGCCACAGCAGGAGTTACGGCGTTGGCCGAAGTGACTTCGCCCTCCTGAAATGAAGTGGCGCTCGGGGGGTGGTCCCAGACGCCAGGTGAACAGCTGCCTGGCATCGGTGGGGCGGGCACAGCCCTCAGCATCCAGTGCTGTGCGTCCACATTTTAGATTGGAAACTCGAGAGCGATGTCTCTGTTGCCTGTCAGTCGGCTCACCGGCTGACGGGGAGTCTATTTTGAAGGCGCGGGCAAAGTTCTTGTAAAAGATGAATTTTCTTCTGCATGCACCCCCCCCCCCATCGGTATTATTTGAAACTCTTGTTGTTTTCTCAGCCTCTAGTGTTTGGGTTTTCAGTTTTACGGAGGGATAATTGACATAGAACGTGTGTAAGTTTAAGCTCACGGCGTGTTGGTTTGTTACACTCACCGCAGAGCTCGTCCTTCAAAGCCAGCGTCACCCACACCCCCACGTCTGGCCAGGGCTGCAGAGTGGCCGCCGAGGTGGAGCCTGTCCTGGGGGTGGCACTGGGGCCGAGGCTAAGGAGACCAGAAAGGAGGCGCTGTCGTCTGGGTGGGGTCCCCTCGGAGGACTGGGAGCACAGCTTCTGGACCCGAGGCGGCGTGTCTGGGGAGTTGGAAGGACCCCCGTGTGGGAGGCTGATGGAGCCTGATGGGGGGGCCGGCACCCTGGGAATCCAGGTGGGCTGGGGGGCAGGTTTTTTTCTGAGTGAAACGTGATGCCCTTAGAGCCTTCGGATGGGAGTCCCGGGCTCTGGTTCTGGGTTGTCACAGCCCAGTCTGGTTCCCTCTTGGGGAATAAACCGTGGTGGAGAGGGCAGAAGTGGGGGGCTGGGGCCTCGGGCTGTGCAGCCCTGTGGGCGGGGGTGGCTGTGGAGATGTCCATGTAGGGCCGGGGCGGGGTGGCCGGGTGAGGCGGCGGGGGGTGATGCCGCGCTGGGTGGGGCGCTGGGGCCTCTCCAGGCTGAGCCTCATTCTTTGTGCCGTGGTTCCCAAGGGTATTTGCTAAAAATACCCGCAGAGCCCCCACCCACACCAGAAGGCACTTCATGAGGGAATGTTTTTAAACCGTCTTATGCAAGCCCTGGAGCTTGACAGGCGACGGTGCCATTTTTAGACGCGCAGGACTGGGGTGCTGCTCCGTCTTCCCACCCGGTCACAGCGGAGGTCACAGTTACCCCCGTGACGCACACGCTCCTGAGACCAGAGGGCCACCGGTTTTGGGGGGGCAGCAGGGGGTGAGCAGGACAGAATCTGTGTGGCTGGGGGTGACGGAGGACAGTACTGAGTGCCCCCCTCAGGGTCACACCCCCATCCTTGGAGCTGGACTTTGAGCCTGTGCACCATGCAGGGTGGGGGACGGTGGGAGAGCCCGTGCATTTCCTGCTCCCCACGGCGCCTGCTCCTGAATCAGCCTCTCCCGGGCACCGCTGGGAGGGCCCAGGCTGCGGGGCAGGTGACCGCGAGCCCTGAGAGGGTGAAGGCATGGGAGGGGCCGCACGGCAGCTCGGAGGGGTCCTGCCCCAGGCCGCCCTGCTTTTCGCATCAGACGAGGACGCTCCACAGCAGCAAGGGTGTGAGGCTTTGTGGCGGGTCCGTCTCTGGTGGGGAAGGTAGCGCTTACCTGTCGGCGGCCGGGGGAGGACGTGGGATGTGGGAGCAGGCGCTCTCTGAAGTCACGCTGACCAGACTGTGGGGGCCAGGGGGGTTGGGGACATGCTGGACGTCTGAAAAGGGAAGAGCCGCCTTTTCTGATTTCTGCAGGGAAGGGAGAGCGCGCTTGGGGGAGGCGCCGGCGCGAGTCCCCGACCCCCGCCTCCACCCTGCGGGAGGTGGACCCCGGGTAGACCTGCCCGGGCCTTGATGGCACAGCTCCCTCCGGCCCCACGCACGGCGGCTGGGAGGGGGGTGGGGGACGGCGCCAGGCACACTGCTCGTGAACATAGTGGGGGCCGCTCTCATTCACCCCAGAAAAATGGTGGGGCTTGGACTCGCACGTGGTCAGAAGGGCTCGCTGACTTGAGACGCGTGGCCCTGAGGTGTCTGCTCGCCCCCGCCCCCCGCAGCATCACCATCCTGGGGACCGGCGCCAAGTGGTTGTCCGTGCTGGAGGAGAAGAACCTGAAGCCAGGTGAGGCCCCCCCAGAAGTCAGGTCTGCCCGGGCGCCCTTCTGCACGGAGCAGCCCAGGCTTCCGACTCGCATGACGCCCCTGGTTCTCTGCAGTGGAAACCCATAGCCTCCAGACGCTCCACACGATCCTGTCCACCGGCTCCCCGCTGAAGGCGCAGAGCTACGAGTACGTGTACACCTGCGTCAAGAGCAGCGTGCTCCTGGGCTCCATCTCAGGTGCGCTCCCCGCGCGCCCCGGGGCTCCTGGGTGCCTGGGCAGGGGGCGCGGGCAGGGCTGAGGCGCCGCGCAGTGGCCCGTGCACTGCCAGGGCTCGTGCGGACTGCCCGCCGGCCTGGGCTCCGCTCCGTATTCGCGGCGGCTCCTTCCAGAAGGTGGCGGGGGACGCCGCTCACGCCGTCCGGCCCGCGGCCCCTTGCGTGTGTCCACCCCTCCCAGCAGTGGTCAGTTAACTGCTAAAAGCAGCTCATCTGGCGGATTCTGCTGCCTTTATTTCACGAAAGAGATAAAAACGAGGCTCAGGAGTGAGTGAAGAAAGCAGACGGTGGGATGATGAGGTGCGGTTGCGGGGAAAGACCACAGGAAGGCACGGCTGGCGTCTGCGCCGCCCCAGTGTCCGAGCCCAGGTTTGGGGTGTGCCTCCTTCACCCCTCGCCCTCCTCCTGGGGGCTGGCCGCCACCCAGCGTGCCTGCTGCCTGTGGAGGCGCACCTGTGGGCCTGTGCCGACACCCCGAGCCCTCCTGGCTGGTCACTGGCCCCAGGCGGCGCCGCAGGGGCCTCTGTGAGGGCGAAGCCTCGTTTTCCTTGACGCTGCGGCTTGGGTGTCAGCGTGGCCGCCGGGGGCTGTTCCTTTAGTCCGTCCTCCAGCGGGAAGATTCAGTCAAAACAGTAAATCCCCCAGAGACCGGGAGCTTCGCCCAGTTCCCAGCTGCTTCCCATTTCTCCCTGCAGGGAAGCCGCACCGCCTGGCAGTGTTTCGGTGTCGGTCTGGAGAAGGGAGAGCAGGTGTCCTTGGGGTGGTCTGTGTTTGCTAGTGGCCGCGCGCCTCGGCCTCCCGGATCTTGAGGCCCTTCTGCGCTTCCTGCAGGTGGCACGGACATCATCTCCTGCTTCATGGGCCAGAACGTGTCCATCCCCGTGTACAAGGGCGAGATCCAGGCCCGGAACCTGGGCATGGCTGTGGAGGCCTGGAACGAGGAAGGTGACGCTGCACTAACCGTTTTCTCTGTGTGACGGGGTGTGAGGGGCCTGGACGGGCTCGCCCTGTGGCTGCTGGGGAAATGGTCCCCAGAGCCACCTTGTCCGAGAGGGGCCCCTCCTGCTGGCCGGCCGGTGTCCCTGAGGCCTGCTGACACCCTCCAACTCCCGCCTCTGCCCCGTGGCTCCCCTGAGAGCTGTGACTCGCAGCCTGGGTCTCCCCGGCGGCCAAGCTCGGGGGCGCCCTGACCTTGGTGGAGGCTTCCTGGGGAGCTGCTTCAGTCTGTGGGGGTGTTGGCTAAACCAGACACACCCCTCAGCTCAGGCCGGGCATGTGGGGCATGTGCAGGGTTCATGGCTTCGGACCCTTCGCCCTCCGCTGCCTTTCCCGTCACCTGACAGAGCAAGTGGGGAGGTTGCGCCAGCCTGAAGTTTTGGGGGGACGTGGGAAAGATGATAGAAGTGGGGCCAGGGCCTCTGCCCCCAGTTCAGGGAGACGTTGCCAACACCTTCCTGGAAACTGGCTCTTAGCTCCCCGAGCCGCCTTTCTCTCTTGCTGCCCAGCGCCATGTGCTCGTAACACTTTCCTTCCCATTTCCCTGGGGCTCGGTCCCTGCTGCATTTTGGGGTGCAGGAGGGGATGTGTGGAGAGTTGTCTATGTGGCTTCTGTCTCAGGCTCATCTGGGGTGAAATGAACGGGCTGAGGCGAGGGGAACTGGCAGAACCGGGGTCTCCTCAGGGGCGGGGATGCCAGTGTTTGTGATGTAATCCTGCCGCCTCTGCGTGGAAGGGCTGGGCCAGGGGGACCCCGCTCTCCCGGCCTCCGCCCGCTGCCCTGGCCTGTACCGGGCTGGCCTGGAAAGGGAGTCTCCCTAGCAGGGCGGGGGCCCCTCAGCACCGCTTGTTTTAGAAAGCAGGAGAAGCTATTGGGGGTGAAATTACCGGGGCTCGTGATCCGGGGATCTCTCTCCTGGGAGGAATAGGCCAGGCGAGGTGCTTGGCACCAGTATCTTGTAACAGAAAACAAATTGAGAGCAGAACAGGTGCACGTGTCCAGGGGATAAAGTGTCCCAGTCACCCTGGGAGAATGACAGGTGGTGGAAAGCGGGGGGCAGGGCCCCCATGTCAGGCTGGCAGACAGCCAAAGGCTGGAAGCACCCAAGTGACAAGGTGCATCGTCCAGAGTGCGTGGGGGACAAGCATCGCATTCGAGAGAGGTTGGGGGGTTGGAGGGGAGACACTGGGCTGGAAGCTCGGCTTTCGGGGTGCCAAGGAGTTGGGCACGTGGGTGTGGGTCAGCTCTGCCCTTTGTGTGTGTCTGAAATACTGGAGAATGAAGAACCTGAAAGGGGGAGAGAAACGAAGGGAGGGGGAGAGCGAAGCAAGCCATGCTTTGTGCTCAGTCTCCCCCTTTCTTCCCACCAGGGCAGGCAGTGTGGGGCGAGAGCGGTGAGCTGGTGTGCACCAGGCCGCTTCCCTGCCAGCCCACGCACTTCTGGAACGACGAGAACGGCAGCAAGTACCGGAAGGCATATTTCTCCAGGTTCCCAGGTAGGCAAGGATGCAGAGGAAGCTGCCCCGTCCCCGGCCTGGGCCTATTGTGTCTGGTTCTGTGTCCCCCTTTCTGGCCCTGCTCCCCAAGCCCCCCGAGCTGCTCACAGCTCCTTCCTCGGGTGGGGCGAGCATGCGGGTCCCGCCGCCTGCGGCCCTCCAGGAAAGTGTCCTCTGGGGGGAGTGCAGTCCTCACCCCTGTGCCCAGAGCCCGGCCCCCTGCTGCTGGGAGCTGGGGGGGGGGGCGGGGCGGGGCCCTGTCAGGGAGAGGTGGCGTGTGCAGGGGGCCTGGCGTGAGTTTTTCCGCCTGTCACACAGCTCATCCGGCTCCTGCAGAGGTGGGAGTGGGGTGCATCTGTGGTGGGGGCTCTGCAGAACCTACACCGGCGGCTCATCGGCGGGTGCCTCTCCAGGCAGGGAGCCTTTCCAGCTCCGATTCCTGCCTCCCTCGTAGCTAATTTCATAAGCAGCCTCGAGTTATTGCTGCCTCAGAATTCATGATTTAGCAAACCTTCTGTTCCACGGTTATTTATACTAAGTACTGGCTTTCTGTGGCCTCTAGAAAGGTAATCTGGTTTTGCACAAGCCACAGGGGAGGGATTTGCTGTACGCACGCCCGTTTCTTGGGTGTATGCACGTCCTTTGAGTTTCCCGGGAGGCCCCACCCCCAGATGAGGCCTGGCCTCCATTTGATACCTGCTGCATGTCAGCCCCACACTGGGCCCTGCCAGGCAGACGGCGGCAGAACAGAGAGCATGCAGAGAGAGGAGTGTTACTCTGTGACCTGAGGGAGAGACAGCAGCCCTGCCCTCAGGGAGGCCAGGAGGGTCACAGCCCCAGCTGGAGGATCCGTGTAAGAAGCGATGTTTCCTCATCTGCAGTGCCACTCTTTGAAAATCATCTTTTCTGTTTCTTTTTGTTATATACTCAAGATTTCCCATGATTAATTTCAGAATAAATATTACTTTATTTTGGAAGCCCTTAGTCGAAAAACAAATACTTTGCTACCTGGCCTATTTCCACTTTTGCCTTGGCTGCCAGGAAACTCCAAGCCGAGAGCATTGCTTGTGGCAGCGGGGCTCTGCTGCCCTTCTCTCTCCGTAGCGCGGTCTGGTTCACTGATTTTATAGGCGCTTCCGGCAGTGCTATCTGGGAGTGAGCGGGAGATAGGATTACATTTGGAAAGACAAAGGCAGATAAGAGAATGGTATCAGATATTAAAAAAAAGGGGGGATCTGAGCTACTGGTCACGGACAGAGTGAACTCAGGTGAGATGTTTCGTGAGGGCCCAGCCTGGAGAGTCCTGGTCTGTGTGAGGAACGGCTTGATGAAGGAGAAGCAGGACAGCCAAGGGCTTTCTGCCTCGGGCAGCGACCGGCAGCATCACCTTGAAATTCAGACCCGGTGGAATGTCAGCAGTCACGGCGGTGCAGGCAGGGCACCCCAGAAATCATTAAGTGAAGAACAGCGGTTTTCAAGCGTGTATACTGTTCCCCTGTGTAAATGTTTGAAGGGAGATGCTCGTGTAAAACTTGTGGAGACACGCGCGGGAGGGTGTCCAAGGCTGGGATTCTGCGCCCTTTGACTTTTTATTACTTTTAAAAAATCTAGTAAAAGTGCAGAAAGAAATGGGAAACAGACCCTAGAATGATTTTGGTCGTTCTGATGCTTCACAATCAATGCTGTCGGCCGAGTTTCCCCGGGCCCGGCTCCACCCCGCCCTGCGCCCCCTCCCGCTGTGGCCGGGCAGCTCTGGTGACCCCCCGCCCCCCCCCGCCCCCCGCAGGTGTCTGGGCGCACGGCGACTACTGCAGGATCAACCCCCAGACGGGCGGCATCGTCATGCTGGGCCGCAGGTGAGGGGCCTGCGGGGTCCTGCGCCCTGGCACTGCTCGGTGTCCCTGCGGGAGCCTTCGCGGTGGGGCGGGATGGGGGGCGCGGGCGGGTGTCGGTGTGTGGGTGACCGTCTGTCTCCCCAGCGACGGCACGCTCAACCCCAACGGAGTGCGCTTCGGCAGCTCGGAGATCTACAACATCGGTGGGTGCCCCCGGGCCCAGCCCCCCCAGCCCCCCCCCGCCGGGGAGGTGCCCCCGGAGCCCGCGCCGGCCTTCCCGAGGCCGCGCCCTGGGTGCGGGGGACCCCGGCCGGCAGGCCCTTCCTCCGGAGCGTGCCCTTTTTTTGGGGGGTGGGATGTTTCCCGCGGCCATTGAGTTTCTTCAGACGCGGGGTGAGCTGGCCGCACCCCGCCCTGCGTGAGGGGGCGGCCGCCCCCGCCCCGTTGGGGTCCGCGCGGCCGGGGGCCCCGGCGCGTGCCCGGGGGTCGTGCGCCCCGCCCGGCCGCGCCCGCCTGACGCCCGCCCGCCCGCCCGCCCGCCCGCCCGCAGTGGAGGCCTTCGAGGAGGTGCGGGACAGCCTGTGCGTGCCGCAGCACAGCCGCGACGGCGAGGAGCGCGTCGTCCTCTTCCTCAAGATGGCGGCCGGCCACGCCTTCGGGCCCGAGCTGGTGCGCGGCATCCGCGACGCCATCCGCCGGGGGCTGTCGGCGCGGCACGTGCCCAGCCTCATCCTGGAGACCCAGGGCATCCCGGTAGGGCGCCCCCCGGCCCCCCGCCCCCCCGTTCTCCGTGTCCCCCCCGTCCCCGTCCCCGTCCCCCCTAGTCCCCTGCCCCCCCTTCTCCGTCCCCCCGTCCCCGCCTTCGGGAACTGGAGTCCGCCCAGTGAGATAAAACACAGCCAAGTAATAAAATCAAACATCCGGGAGGCGCCCCCACCTCCCACGGCCCCTGGGGGGCCGCCCCCGGGTGTCAGTCCAGGAGCCCGAGCCTGTGGTCTGGGGCGTCCCAGGCGGCGACCGCTCCGTCTGCGGCGGGCGGGGTGTGCGGGGCGGGCCTGAAGCGCCCCTCCGCGTCTCTGCCGCAGTACACCCTCAACGGCAAGAAGGTGGAGGTGGCCGTGAAGCAGATCATCGCCGGGAAGGCCGTGGAGCACCGCGGGGCCTTCTCCAACCCCGAGGCCCTGGATCTGTACCGCAACCTCCCGGAGCTGCAGGGCTTCTGATGCGGCGGCGCCTCGCCCGCGCCTCCACCGTCCCTCGTCTGTTCGAGAACTTACTCAGCGGGGTCCCGACCGCCGGCGCGCTTTGGGGTGTGTGAGGGCTGCTGTGACGGTGGTGTCTGGGCCGGGCCGGCCACATCCCTCGCTCCTGCGGCCCCAGCGGGCTCCGGTGAGAGCTCGGCCTGCAGAGGGCTCGGCTCCCGCCCGCCCGCCCCGTCTGCGCTGATGCGGCGCAGGGCCCTGGCCCTCTCCCCTCGGGCGGCTGTGCGCTGTGGCACGTGTGTGACCTTGCCCGACCTTGACCGCTGCCCCGCTCCGCTGACCACTCCTGCGTAGTCTGCGTGTCATGGACACATCGTACAGCTCCTGGGAGAAGTGGGCATCACGCCCAACCAGACGGCCCCCCGGGGGCACAAGGAAGCCCGCCCCAGACCGAGCGACTTCACGCTTTAAAAGGATCTGCTTCAGGGAATTTGAATGTCGCGGTCCGGTGGGCGGGTGTCTGTCCGCCCGTGGGGGGGTGCTGCTTTCAGGGATGTGGGTGAGCCCCTTGGCCGTGTGCCCAGGTGGAGATGGCCGAGGATCTTCTGGTGACAGCTGCCCGGCCTCGGGGGACGGGGCCTCGCTGGGCTCCCTGCCCCGGCTGCTGGGACCCTCGGCTTCCGCCGACTGGCCTCCGCTCGGCAGGGCTGAGGTGGGAGGGGCTGCACGCGCTTCTCAGCTCCGCCTGCAAAGAAGGACCTGCGTCCTCATGTTCACTTTTGTGTATTTCTAACCTGAGCGCAGATGAAAAGCCTTTCTGAATTTTTTCTTCTGGATTATAAAAAGATGCTGCGAGGAACTTGATGCAATAAACAAACATGTACGAGTGTGCGCGGCCTGGTGACGTGCTGTGTGTTCTGGGGGGGGGGGGCCGGGATGCTGCGGCCGCGGTTGTGGCCACAGCCTGCTGTGCCCGGGAGGAGCGGTTGGCAGACATCGTAGGGGCGTTTCCTGAGCCCCAAGTATCTGGAAGCAGTGCCCGGTGACCCAACGGCCGCCAGCGCCTCGGGCAGGTGCGGGTGCCCATGGCTCGGCCGGCTGCTGGGCGGTGGGCTGAGGTCCACATGGCGCTGTCACTGCCGCGTCTGCCGCGGGTCGGGTGGCGGGAAGCCACAGCAAGCCGTTCCCCAGGCGGGCAGTGTGGTGCCCAGCTCTGGTGTGTCCTGCGCTGGGAGGCCCCCTGCCCCTTGTGTCCGGGCAGGAGGGAGGAGGGAGTGGCGCGAAGCTGCCCCTTCGAGTCCCCTTTGTAGCAGCAAAACGGTGGCTTCTCTAGCCAGTCTCTCGGTGTACACCGGCCCGTGCCGCCGCCTGCTCGTGGCCACCCCGGACTGCGGTTAGTCTCTTCCTGCTGCTGTCGCAAAGCACCAGATTGACCGGGGGGCAGCGTGAAACCTGGGCTGAGTCAGGCGCCAGCGGCTGAGCTCCATCCGCCCGGCCCCTTCCAGTGCCTTGAGGCGGCCGGTCCTGGCTGGCCAGGCCCCTGCCTCCTTCCTCAGCATCGCACTCTCGGCCCCTCTTCCACCGTCGAGGGTCGCTGTGACCGCACTGGCCCCGCGAAATAGCCAGGCGACTCCCCTCTTCCCAGCCACCACTCTGCAGGCCCAGGCCCACCTGTGGCCTCCCCTCACCCCCGCCCCAGTCTCAGGTCTCGGGGGTGGCGCGGGCACCCTGGGGTGGTGAGCCGCTTTGCAGGCGGTCGGGGTCCAGTGGAAAGAAGGGGCTGCGGATGTGCTGGTGCGGCCCCGAGCTGGAGGTCCCGGCAGGTGGGACCCCGGCCACCTCTGTCCTGGCCTTCACCCAGTGGCCGGCCTGCGTGCCCCTCAGTCTCTCAGGTCAGCCTGCGGCCCCAGCCTCCGCTCCTGCCCGGGGCTGGACCCCTCCCGCCACTGTGCCCGAGGGGTGGGGGGCCCCCGCGTGTCCTTCAGCTCCAGCGGGAAGTCCAGGCAGGCGGAGCCGCCGTCCTCATTGGCGTCCTCATTGGCGCCGCACTGGACGGCTTCACTAGCGAGAGGCAGATGGTGGGGGCGGCAGCCGCGTCCCCAGGTCCCCTGTGCGGTGCGCTGTGGCCAGAGCATGAAAAGCTGCTGCCGCTGCCTGTTCCCCTGTGCACTGGTCGGGGGTCACACAGGCCTTTCCTCTCGGGCCAGCTCCTGTGTCCTTCCAGCTCCCGCCAGGCGCCCCACCAGCAGCTTCAGAAAGCGCCAGACCCGCCGTGGGGCTCCTGCTCCCGGCCCTGCCCCCGCCGCCTGCAGGCCTCTGAGCAGCTGCTCCTCTGGGCGGCTCCCACCCCAGCAACTTGCTGGAGCCTGAGGCCCGTCCACTGCCGTCCCCTGACTCTGGGCTCCGGCTTTCCGAGGGAAAAAGTCACACAGATGAATGGGGGCCATGTTGTAGTCACAGGGCACCAGCTAAGCTGCTGAAATGATCACCCCCAAATCTGGCTGCAGCATCCTCCTCCAGCAGCGGCGTCGGGGCCCCGGCAGTGAGAGACTCCGGGCAGCGGGGCGAGTCCAGACGGGCCAGCTCGGGTGGGGTCCCGTCTCGAGGTCAGGGTCCCAGCTCCCCGCCCCTCTCTCCTCGGGCTGTGACTCCAGGCCCGGTTCTGGGCCGTCAAGCCGATGGATCCCCCAAGGAGTGCCGGTGGCCCAGCCCGCTGGGAGAAGGCCTCGTTTCAGGACAGAATTACAGAACTGCCGGGAAGTTTCCAAATGGAATTCAGAAGAAAAGAGGCGTTATTCTGGCACTGCCTGCTGGTGTGTCAGAGCACAGGTGGGACTGACCCCCGGACACTGGTGCAAGACCCGGGTTCCGGCAGCTGGCGGCCGTGCACAGGCCGGCGCTCCCTAGGGCTGCCCGGCATCTCCAGGGAGGGCCCCCTCGGGCGTGGCAGTTATGGGGGTGTGCCTGACCCTCCTTTTGAACCGTGGGCTGGTGACAGGCTTGGGCTTCGGGCGGGACAGAGGTGGCCGCAGGAGCTGGCCGGCTCCAGGAAGGCCACGGAGCTCTGGCTCACTCCGGGGGAGCCACCCCTCGTTTGGCGCCACACCCCATGCTCACGGCGGCATCATTCACCGTCCCCAGGACACGCAAACAACCCAAGCGTCCGCCAGCGATGACGGGGATGGTGGGGTGTGTGTGGGCACTGGGCTCCGCTGGGCACCAGAAGGGCAGCCCGCTCTTGGCGACAACTCGGGCAGACCTTGTGGGCGTGAGGACACACGACACAAGGCAGGCAGAGAGGGCGGGTGTGTTTATAAGTGTAAACACACCAAACGTGTCGCAACAGAGGATAACGTGGCCCAGGGGCTGAGGGGGTGGGGAGCTGGGGGGATGTCGTCTAAGGGGACAAACGTGCCTCTGGAAGATGAATACGTCCCGGGCGGGAGCGCGCACATAGTGACTATCGTCAACAGGCTGTGTTAGAGACTTCAAGGTTGCTAAGAGACTAGGTCCTAAACGTTCTCATCGCAGAAAAGAAATAATTACGCGACTTGTCAGAAATGTGAGCTGAGCCCGTGTGATCGCATCGCAGGATGGAGGTGCACCTGAGGGCACGTGATGTCATGTGTAAATTACACTGGGCTGCCTGGAGGTGACCACGCGGCAGGAGCCACATGCCCGGTGGGGAGGCCCCCTCGTCCTTGCGGCCCTGGGGGGCCTCGGGGACAGGAATGCCCATTTCAGCTGCACCTGAACCCCTGACCCGTGGAGGCCCTGGGGTGGAATAACCGTTGATTTGTTTTGTCCCGGTCAGTTCCGGGGACGTGTGGGCCACGGTGAGCAGGACCGGGCTCCTTGAATGTAGCCGGCCGGGAACAGCAGGCGTCTGCTCTGCCTGAGGCCACAGCCCCTGGCGGGAACCCTGGCTCAGAACTTGACTGTTGGGGGTCAGGTCCTGGCTGGACCCAGCGGGTCCCACTAGGTGAGTTCTCTGGCCTCAGCTGTCCCATCTGTCAAATGGGAGGCAGGATGACAAGGGGAGCAGATGACTCAAACGAGCAGCCAGGGCTTCAAGCCCCGGCTCCGGGTGCATCTGGCTGGCTCCCACCACTGTTGTTTTAGTTCTTGGATCCAAATTAAGCTTTTGGGAGCTGTCACTACTTCTCGTGAATTCACCTGATCAAGTCGGTGGACAGATGACCTCCTGGCCCCCGGGACACGATGCTCAGGGCTTCTCGGCATCCACATGTCGAACCTCAGGCAGCCCTGCGAGCTGGGGGCACCGACCCCATTCAGGGAGCAGGCAGGTGGAGATGTGAGTCTCCCCCCTGCTGTGCAGACGCTCCCCTGCCCAGAATTAGGGGCTAATCTGGGAGCAAAGGGTCCCCCACATGACTGATAGGAACTTCGCGTCCCTGGGAGACTGGGAGTCCATGGGAGAAATTCACTTTGGTCATTGAAAAATAAAGTCTGATTTCAGTAGGCCCAGGCCGGCTCGTGGCCCAGCAGGGGAGAAGCCGCCTCGGAACAGACCCCCGCGGGCCGTGGGCTGACAGAAGCCCCAGAGACGCCGGCTCATTTGATCCTCCGGTCTCGTGGACAAGAGGCTCTTCTGACGTCTGTTTCGGTGGAATGGAAGTGTGGCACCAGTTAACTTGCCTGAGGCCGTGCAGTCGTGGGGGATAGAACTGAGGTAGCCCTGGGCTGTCCCGCTGTAGCCCCAAGAGACCCAGCGCTGCCCCTGCGTCCCCCCACAGCCACTGCCCGGTGGGCTCTCCTGGGAGCACAGCGGTGCCTCTGCAGGACACTCGGTGGCCCCCTCTGGAGTGGGGTCCCAGCCGTGGCCATGCTCACACACCACTGGTGGGACTGGGCTTGCAAGGTTTGGCAGGAGGGAGGGGACGGTGTCCTCCCCAGGGGGTGGGGGCTGCGGCGCAGGGCGCGGGCATTGGGCAGCTGCGCTCCTGTGGGCTGGTGTGACTGCCCGGGGCCCTGCGCCCTGACAGCTGGCCCAGGTGTCCGCGCCCAAGGCGCCAGGGTGGCTCCCTGTCAGTCTGGGCAGTTGGGGCTGTGGTTCCCGAGGGTGGTCTGTCCAGCTGCCTTTCTGCAACGGATGGGGACCCTGGGCTGCAGAGGCTGGAGCTGTCTGTCTGGGCCTCAGGCTGGCCCCTGTTGCCCCTTCATGGCTTCGCCACCTGGTGCTAATTGATAGTGGCCATGGCTCTGGCACTTTCCATGTGCAGACGAGTGGCCTAGAAGGGAGGCGTCTTCAATATCCTCACCTGCCTAAGCCTCCTAGGAGCCGGCGCTGGCCTTGACCTTCCCGAGCCTTTGGGACGAGCTCCCCCGTCCCCTCCCCCCATAAGCCTCCTTTCCTGCTCCTCTTCCACCCGCCATGGTTGTTCCCAAATGTCTAGACTGATTAAAAAAACTCACACCCCAGTGCAAAAGATCAATTTCCGCCAGGGCTTCCGGTCCCGCTCCTGCGCTTGAGCCTGTAATTAGATTTGGACGAGAGTCAATTCATGTGTCATGCAATTTTAAAAGACAATGTCCCATGAATGGTGCGTCCCGTTATTCCCGCTCGATTGAAATTGTGGGTTTTTAAATGGATGCTCTCGATGCGCTTGCGCCAACGGGGCTTCCCGAGGGTTCCTAGCCCGAGGTCTTCCTGTGTGATTTCCAGGCAAGTGGAAATTTTCAAATTTTCCTAATGAATGTGCTTTTGTGGCTTTTCTTCTTTCTTTCTTCTTCTTTTTTTTTTTTTAAATAACCTGAACCCTCCGTGTTTCTCCCCTGCCCGGCTGGGAACCTCAGGTTCTTGCCAAAGTCTGTATCACATAATTGCTTTCATGTTCAGACCCGGCAAGAACGCGTTGTAAATGGCTGAGACGCAGATGTGACAATTCTATTAGGCCGGGGTTCTTGCATGGTTGACCTTGCAAATTGAATTCGGGGAGGTCAGCCCTCCTGCCTGCTGCTAGATGGCGCGTTGGCAGTTTCGGGAGCGGCAGGGAAGCGGGGGCTGGGGTTCCGCGCCTGTGTCTGTGCAGCGGGCAGACCCCCCCACTGGGCCCCTCTGGTCCTGGAGCCTTTCCCAGCCCCCCAGACGGAAGGAGGTGGCCATGATGGACGGGCGCCTGCCTGCGAGGCGTTATTAGCCACTCTGTCAAGGTGAGTACGTCATTTTTAATATTCCGTCTTCAGACCTGAGGTTTATTTTTAGGTTGGGAGGCAGCCAGCCTTCCCGGAGAGAGGGGGAGCCGTGAAGAGTCGAGGGCCTGGGTTTCGACCCTGGCGGCTGGGACATTTCCAACAAGACTCATCCCCATGAGGGTGGCTTTGGGGGTGCCGGGAATGTTCTGTATCTTGATCAATGTAGTGGTTTCCTGAGCTTATATAGGTGCACAAAAATGGAGCCTGGGTGAGCAGGTGAAGAAATCAGGTGGAGAAGGTAAAATGAGTGGCCGCCATGGAAAACCCCTCAGCAGCTCTGCAGAAAATTAAACTGAGAGTTAGCATGGTGTCCAGCAACCCCACTGCGAGGAAAGGGCCCCAAGGACAGAAGCAAAGACTCAAAGAGATACTTGCACACCTGCATTGGTAACAGCGTTAACTCGTAATCACTGAAAGGCAGAAACAACCCATCCATGAATGAATAAACAAAACCTGGTGCATCACTCGAGGGAATATTACTCAGCCACGAACAGGAATGAAATTCACGGATGAGTGTGGAAATTATCATGTAAGTAAAGTTCAACGGTCAGGTGCTCTGTGATTCTGCTTACGTGAAACGCCTGGAGGAGCAACGTCACAGCAATGGGCGTGGGAGACAGGAGACTTGGGGTGTGGAGGGAAGGGGAGTGGGAGCTAATGTTTAATGGGCACAGAACTGCTGCTTGGGGCGATGAAAACCTTTAGGGATTGGATAGTGGCGATGCCACACAGCCGTGTGCAGACACTTGATGCCACCGAACAGTGCACTAAAAATGGGATAAATAGCCAATTTTATGGCAGGTGCGTTGTACCACAATAAAATAATTTTGCTGGGGTAAATGCTCCTCCAAAAAGATCTGTAGCAGCCTTTCCCTCCAATTCATTTCCCAGGACTGCTCCTCGTGGGCACCCCTGGCTGTAAAAGACACCGGGGAGCAGGTATCTGGTTCTTACAGGCCCCACCCCACCGCCATTTTGTTGTTTTGACATGATTTCACACTAAAAAGTTGCAAGAATAGCACAAAAATTTGGGATATACTTTACTCAGATCCCCCAAATGTTACCACTCGCTCTCCTTACATGCCTGCCCGCACACATATGCGCACGCACACGCGTCTATGTATTTTCTGCATTGTTGGAGGCTGTGGCAGATGTAATCTCTCTTTATCCCTAAATACTGTGCTGTGTTTTTCCACAATACAAAGACCTTCTCTTAGAGCACAGAGCTACAGCACAGCCATCCAAACCAGGACGTTAGCGTGGAAGCAACGCTGCTGACCAGCGTACGGAAGCTCCCCAGCTTCTGCCGGCCACGCCAGTGTCCCCGTAGCAGGGGAGACCAGCCCTCCATGGGGCCCAGCGCCTGTTCTCCCTGGGTCGTTAGTCAGAAGCTCTGCCTGAGACCCTCCCTGTGACACTGGCGCAAGGAGAGGACAAGTCTGTGGCTCTTCAACGTCGCCCTGGCCCCTGGCTCCTCAGGTGCAGATTTAGGTGTGCACCTCTGGCAGGACCGCAGGGAACAGCTGCTTTCTGACATGGCGCTCTGGGGCCACATGCCCCAGTTGGTCCACTCTGCCCTCCCAGGTGGGAATGCTGCGGGGGGCCAGCCTGGAGGCCCTGCGGTCTTGGCCCTGCAGTCACTGAGAATCTTGAGTTGAGCAGAGGGGCTGTCCTCAGAAAGAAGCAGATTCGATTCTCATTTTAAGCTGCATTTTCTAAGAACCTACTGTGTGCCAGTGGTTGGCAAAGGATCTACTGTGTGTGCCAGTGCCTGGGCAGAGCCCCGCAGAATACAGACAATGATAGGTGACATTCCTACCTTGTTCGACCTCTCTGCTCGAGGAGAGGGAAGGGACTGATAGTTCCTGTCCACCTACTATGCACCCCACTTCGGTTGGGCCTGCACATGTACCATCTCGTTAAGATCAGCGTATCGGCCCTAGGCAGGAGGCCCGTCACCTTGTCAGCCATCTGGGGTCTGAATTCATTTCGAACGAGAGAAACTATTGAGGGCTTCCTCCGATTTCTGAATCTGAGAAATCGCCTTGTTTAAGAACAGGTTTTAAAAGCATGTGAAATATTTTCCATATCAAGTGTTTCAAGGACCTAATTATGAACTTCATTATAATTGTTCATTAGTTATGTTTTGTTTAATTACTTTAACAAGTTGCCAAACGGAACACAAAGCCAGCAATTAGCATTACGTAATTGTAACGAGACACTCAAAAATTGGGTCGCAGAAGCGCCTTGGCAAGCGCATTTCCCCGAGGAACAGACACGGAAGAGGTGACTGGTCCTGGGTCTGCCCGGGGCTCTCCCGAGCTGCAGGGGTGGAAGGGAGCAGCCTTTGCTCCGGTACGAGGGTCAAGTTCAACTTCACGTCTCCATGTGCCCACAGGCTTCCCAAACATCCTCGTAAGAGGACGGTCCATCCACAAAATCCTGACAAGGGAAAAGAACAGGTCCGGTTCAGTGGAATGACATGGTGAAGGAGAAGCTAAACCTCTTTCAGATGATGTTAATTCTGGAATCTTCACCCCGAGGCAGTCGCTGTCCGAGGCACACGGACACGCTTCTCCGCCGGCCCCTGAGCTGGTGCTGTTGTTTCCCGTTTCGCAGGTGGAGAGGTCGAGGCACCCACGCAGGACACCGCAGTCACGCGGCTGCACCCGGGAGGGCCGTGCGGGCCCCTCTCACCGTCGCTTTCTATCCATGTTTGAGTCTCAGCAAAAAGTGTATGTTTTGAATACCACGGTTCCCTACTTCCTCTAAAAGGAGACCAGCAAGGAGGAAAAAATGACGGCGCCACCGTGGCCACGGGCTCGTTCACACCTCACGCTTTCTGAGCCCTGCCCTAGACCTGACCACAGCCTGTCCCCGCGGCTGTCCTCCAGCCAACGCCACATCGAGGGATGGACCCCCGGCCGGCCGCTGGGGCCTGGAAGAGGCAGGTCTGGAAGAGGCGTCCGGGTTCCACCACGAGAATGGCCCTCACCCCCCGGAACAACCGCCTTGACCAGGAACGTTATTCAGCTTCTCCCCAGGTGAGTGGCAGAAACCTGGCATCTGGCTGAAGGAAAAGCAAAGACTTGGGGCTTCGTGGTTCTCGGGATGGAGAAGTCCAAGTGGGGCTGGTGCGTGGTGGAACCCGGGCCCCCATCCAGGTCTCGGCGCCGGCGAGGACCAGCATCCAGGCTGCTCCGTCTCTGGGACGAGGCCGGGTGCTCTGCTCAGCGTGCCCGCTCAGGGTCGAGGTGGCCGGGGCCCCTGTCCAGATCTGTGCCCCTCCTGCTTCTCGGGTCATTTCGGGAGCCCGGCTTTCCCAGGGGCCAGAGGCGGTGTCCCAGCAGCCGCCCAGACTCCTGTCTGACTCCCAGGCTGAAGTTGGTGCCACTCCTGCCCCTGAGCTGCCTGGTGGCGCTGCCGGGCCAGCTGTCGTCAGGAGGCCACGGGTGGGCAGGTCACCCCTGTCCCAACCACCTGACCCGAGGACAGAGCTGTGGTGTCTCCAAGGGAAGCTGGGGCCTCTTCCAGCAGAGAAGGGAGGCGCTCTACGTGGAGGGCTGGGGTCCAGGGGCCCGTTCTCGCCCACAGCCACTGCTCTGGGCACTGTCCACGTCTGTGAGATGGCACGCGGCTGGGGACCCCCGTCTGCCCGCCCCTAACTTTGTCTCTCTCAACTGTCTCCCAGCCCCCATCTCTCTGTCTCTCCCTGTGTGTCTCTGTCCCTCTGTCTCAGCCCCACCCGTCTCTCTCCTCTGTCTCTCTCCCCCTTCTCGGTCTCTCCCTGACTCCTCCGCGTCGCCCCCTCCCTCCGTCTCCCCGTCTCAGCTGAGCCGCCCCGGCTCTCCTCCCAGCGTCCTCTGGCTCTGTGCTGTCAGCGGAGCCTCTTCCAGATGGCGGGACGGGCTGGAGCAGTCGCTGGTGTGCTCGTGACACAGAAGCTAATTCTTAATAATGGCGACTCGCCGTGGAGAACCCTCTGGGGCGTTTCTCGGAGCCTGTTCAGAACCACGCTGTTTGCTGCCGCCTGGCTGCTGCCTGGGGGCCGCTGTCTGGAGCTAGGCTTGGCCTGCAGCCCTGCCCCTGCTCCTGCCCGGCCTCAGAGTGTGGAATGCGGGGTTACCTTTACCTGAGTCCCTTTCAAAGCGCGGCCACAGCTATTGTAAGTGTGGCGGCCAGAGCTCTGTCGCACACGCAGCCGAGCCTCAGCCAGGCCGCTCAGCCGCCACCCCGGTGTGAGCCTCGGAGAGTCCAGCTGCTACGAGATGGAAGGAAGGGACCGGAAGCAGGCCCGGGGAGCTTATGGCGTGGTGGGGAAGCTGCAAACATATGCTCCCGAAATGGCAGGATGAGGCGTCCGGACAGACAGGACCACACGCAGTTAGTCTGTGCAGGCCACTGCCTTGGCTCCTGTGGCCTTGGCCCGCTGGCTGGCCTGTCACCAGCAGTCTGGCCCTGCCCTGCTTCAGGCCAGTACCTTCCAGTTCCCAGGCTGGTTGGCCAAGCTACTGCACACTCGCACCCTTATGGGAGGGGAGGTAAGGTTGGGCAGGTGGACAGTGGAGCCAAACTGCCTGGGTTCAAATCCAGGCTCTGCCATTGCTATCTGTGTGACCTCAGGCAACGCAGGTCTCAGCTTGCTCACCTGCAGAATAGGGACAGTCGTCTTGCGAACCACCCCCTGTGGAGACCAAAGAAGTAACTGAGTAAGCATTCTAAGTTTTAACTATTACAATTATTCTTTTTTTTTTAAAAAAAATATTTATTTATCTATGCAAGCACTGGGCAGTCAGAAGTGCGGGAGAGTGAGAGAATTCACCAGAGCCAGAGCGGGGAGCAGAGCAGGCAGAAGGACCGAAGTACACTGCTAAGGGGAGCAGCGGGCGGCAGGAGAGGTCTGTGCGCCATGCGGGACCCTCGTCCGGTGGCCGGGGAGCAGCCGGGGAGCAGCCGGGGAGCAGCCGGGGATCTAACGGGCGCTGGAGGCCCTACAATTATTCTTTTAAAGCACCTATTTGGCATTTATCGTGTGAGGCAGGTGCTGTTTCTTTGGAAGACTCACACAGTAGGGAATCCCTCAAATGCAGAGAGGGGGATTCACATTCAAATGACAGGTGTCTGCCACTACAATTCACTTTCTTTTTTCTACTACTCAAATGTATTTCTGTCTGAGTCCCAATTCCCCTGGGGTTTCCTGAAGTCTCAGTCAAGCTGGGGACACGCCTACTGTTCCCCCAAGATTGCTTCTTCAAAATGACATCTGAATGTCTTTAAGCAAAGCGAGGATTCTGCAGTCTACCACAGTCCACACCACTCCCTCTCACCCCACACCTGCCCAAGTGTCATTTATGATGCTGAGCTGGGTTCCCATGGACATTTGTGATCCCAGGACCAAATTGCTGGGGCAGCGGGCAGGCAAAGGGAGGCATGCAAAGGCTTTTGTATCCTCTTTCATGAAAGTCACACAGGTCTCAGGGCCTGTCACCTGCTGGCTAGGGGGGCAGCCATAGACCTATAAAGGGGTGCTTCAGGGGAGCCCCCATGCAGGACAGACAGCTGGCCTCATGCGAACTGTCTCAAGGCAGCTGCTTTCTCTGCCTCTCTCCCGAATGTTCAGCTTCTGCCGCCCTTGTGTCTCTGATTTTTCCTCTTCTTGCTGTTAATTCTGTGGGCACCAGTCTGTTTGTTGTGAATGCGGTTCCCAGGAGGACACTAGCAGGCTTCACGTCTATTTAATCATGGACGCTGGGACCATTTGTCTGCCCCAGATCCCTGCAGGCCCAGGTGTTCTGCCCACTGCTGGTCCTGCTGCCTTTTGGTAGATGCTCTGTCCCTGGCGGCCGAGTGCTGCTACTGGCAGGCTGGTCCAGGCCCCCCCACCATAAAAATCAGGAAGCACATCTCAATAGTGGTTCTGTAACTGTCATACTGTACATTCATGTGCAATGCTGCTAACTAATTGTTACTTCTCTTACACACATTGTAACCCTGAAAAAAAGACTGTCTCCTAACATTACACCATGAAATCTGTGCCACCATAGATATGGTAGAATAAAATTTAAAAGGGGGGATTGTAACAGGGTGGTCCCCAGGAAAGGGGGAGGTTCCCTGCCCCACCCAAGGGAGGGTGGAGCTGAGCAGGAAGAGGAGAAGCTGCAGAAGAGACTGAGGAAGGAAGGAAGCAGGATGGAGCCAGGAGACCCGGAGGAGGCGCATGGAGCCTAGAAACACGTGAAGAAACTGCGCTTGTCTTTTGGTCGTGGACGGGGTGACACAGATGTGGGTGAGACCCGTGGGGAGGGGACAATGGCAGCTTTTATCTTGATGTTGATTTTGCTCTTTTCCTTCCGGGCTTGTCTGCTTGTTTGTGACCCTTTTCTGAGGGTCCCCACTGGAAGATGCTTTAGACTTGGGGCAGGCCTTGGGGCCTTGTTCTGGGCCAATCCCACATGGATGGACTTTTACCCACAGGGGACGGGTAACTTTGGGTGCTTGATTTAGAAACTAGACTCTTTGCCTTTCCTGTATTGTTTCCTAGTTGTACTAAAGTTCCTTCCCATTAAAGTCTCCTATGTTTTGTGTTGATGCGGCGGATGGCAGAACCCATTTAGAATAGGCAGGTTTGCGGGGTTTGGGCTGCCCCTCTCCCTGCCCTATAACAGATTCATGAATGCGTTCCCCAACAAGTGTCTCCCGGGCTTTCTGCAGGGGCATTGCTGGCGGGCGTGTGTGGGTGCTGTGGTCGATCCCCTGGCCAGTCCCTTCTAACGCTCCACCCGCTGCAGATTAGGATTCCCTCCTTCACCTCACGCCAGGGCAGCTCTGCCATCTCACCTCATTAAATGCCTCCAATGGGTCCAGTCAACCCACCAAACAAGCGACCAGAGAGAACTCTGGTTGCACACGCTAACATGTCGGATCTCCAGGGAGTGTGTGGGGATCACCTGGACTTATGCTCCGCCAGCCTCGGCCACCTTCACATGCTCCCCAGACCTCTAAACACATCCACTAGCAAAAGTGTTGTGCTTATTCTGGCGCATGAGCTGTTTCATCCTGCACCATAGAGTAACCAGACGCACGGAGCATTCTGAGTCTGCAGCATTATGGTTCTAGAACCAAGAGGGCGTTGTTGTGGTGGGTCTTACGGAGAATGGGCATCTCCTTGCAGAGCATCGGTGCCAGGCGAATTTACCCCACGGGCTTCACAACCAGGACAGTCTACTGAACTACTCCCCTGTGTAAGGGAGGCTCAGAGTGACTTGGGGGTTTGAGATTTTCGATTTCGTGTGAGGCCTACCAGCTGTCTCTATTCCAGGCCAAGTATCCCATGTTTCCCTCACGCAATGCCCAGTCTTTCCCATGAGAGACTTGACGAGGCTGTGAATTCAATTTTTGTTCATTCTACAACCTGCACAATTAAGTTGTGTTTTAGGGTTCCAGCAGCGATAGCCCTGTGGCTGCAGAGATGTGATTGTTCTTTCAGGCCCTCTTGGAATCCCTTTGGCTCTGGGATTCGATATGCGCCGAGGCCAGGGGTGTCTGCTTCCTCCCGCAAGCCCTCCAGGGTCCCGCCCAATGTCATCACCACCTGAGCTGCCGGGCCTGGGCTCCAGCTGGAGTCTGTGGTCAGCAACGACCGCCGGCGGTCACCGGGGGGACGGGCTCACCGTGCTGTCCCTGCACGCCACTGCCACGGGTGTCCTGCGCCACACTGTCCAGCGCAGCCCTGCCCTCAGGCCCAGGGATGCGCTGAGCTCCCTCAGAGCCTCCTTTCAGCGCTTGTGTCCGGGGCCACACCGGTGTCTGGATCCGTATCAGCCAAGGTCCAGCCGGGAGATGGAAGCTGTCGGAGTCTGAACAGGGCGCTCTGCGCAGAGTGACTCGCTAGTAAGAGGCGGTTGACTGGCTAAAGCGGCGACAGGAAACTCGGCGGCCCAGGAGTAGCAGGTCCTCGGAGTGGCTGAGAGAAGGTGGGCGATGACTGGGCCAGCAGCCTGGAGGGAGCGTGGCCAGAGTTGCCCCTGGGACGGAGAATCAGAACCGAGGGGGGCCTTGGGGCGTGGAGGCAGCGGCCAGCTGCTGTGAGCAGACGGGGCGCCTTTGCCGGCGTGAGGGAGCCAGCAAATGCTCCGTATAAGGATGGCCAGCCTCTGCCCACCAAGCCCCACACCCACCCAGCGCCAGTGCCCCCGTGGGCAGAGGAGGGTGAATTGGGGGCCGAGAGGAGACAAAATGATGCAGGCGCAGGGGCGAGGACATGGGGCCTGGGAGAAGGCCCAGGGGCGGGAGCCCAGGGGCGCGGGGCCCCGTGGCTGTGGGCCAGGTTGGAAAGGGGAGTTTTAAGAAATATTTCTGTGGCCCACCTAGCTCCTCTGTGGTAACAGCAAATGGGCACAAGGTCTTCCAGTTAGTTGGGATTCCTTATGATTCCAAGTAATGGGCAGAGTCCCTCTGAATACAATATTATCTTGAGACGGGACCTTTGGGTTCCGGGCTTCTACATGGGTTACAGCAGCTTGCTTGCCTTTTTTTTTTTTTTTTAAGATTTATTTATTATTTATACCAGCACTGGGTACAGTCAGAAGCGCGGGAGGGTGAGCGAATTCACCAGAGCCAGAGCGGGGAGCAGAGCAGGCAGAAGGACCGAAGGACACTGCTGAGGGGAGCAGCGGGCGGCAGGAGAGGTCTGCGCGCCATGTGGGACCCTCCTCCGGTGGCCGCCATGTGGGACTCTCCTGTGGTGGCCGCCATGTGGGACCCTCCTCCGGTGGCCGGGGAGCAGCCGGGGATCGAACGGGCGCTGCAGAGGCTGCGGGCAGCTTCGCAACCCAGCGCTCAACTGCTGCGCCACCAGGGGAGGCCCTTGCTTGCTTTTTTTAAGCAACAGTTTTCTGTTGGCCTAAAGCCATAAAACAGAGGTTTACAATGAAGGTTATTTTAGGAATCCTCTCATATTTTATGGGTGCTTGTCTCTCCATGTTTTGGACTGGAAATTCGGAAGTTCAGGGCAACGGTCTAAGTGTCACGTTCCACCACATGGCTGTGTAGTGCTTGACACATCACGTCACCTCTCTGAGTGTCAGGCGTTGTCATCTGACGAATAGAGAAAATAAAGTCTAATCTCTCGGGGGTGTCGCGATGATGATATGAGATCATAAACATGAAAATGCTTTGACAAAAGACAAAACTGAGTTCCTCTGTGTGCAGCAGTGTGTAATCAGACAGCTGCATAGCAGTAGGAAGGGATTTTAGCCCGTGTGTAACAGGAAACCTCACCACTGTGACTTAATAAGAAGTTACTTTTCTCAGAGACCATGAGTGCTGGGGTGGTGATCTTTGGGGTGATGATAAAGCTGCTCAGTGATGTCAGGGTCAAAAATCTCTGTAATCTCTTGGCCTTCTCATGGTCGCAAAAAGGCTGCCACAGCTCCGCCCTTCACTGTGGCCTTCAAAAAGCTTGGGCCTGGTCAGACACTTCTGCTCCTATTTCTGATAAAGACCCTTCTGTTTCATCTCACTGGACAGAAGTTGGTCAGTAAGAGAGTCTGAGACTACGAACACTCACTCTCCCATCTCTTACCGAGTGAGGAGGCCTGGGAGAAAGAGGCTGGGGACCGGCGATGGATTAGAAAACTAGCAGTGCTTGGCATAACCGGCAAAACCCGACGTTCCTTTGCACTGGAGGGCAAACAACCGTGGAAGGGTTTTGATTTCCACCCTGTGGTTGCTGCTCGCTGGAGCCCTTTCCTGGGGCCTGGCGACATTTGAATAACTAACATTTCACTTTGGAGGTGGAATTATATTAAAAATCAGACGCCTGTCATTATGCAAATGACTCTCACTCTAGCTTACAGTTTTCAAATTTCTATGAATTATTCTTTCTTCACACTGCTTTTTTCCCCCTCTTGGAAGAAATGAAAACAACCACGGATTTATCAGAAGAGTTTCTCTCTCATTCCACCGGTGGGTTTCCAGCGAGTCTCTGCCATGTCCTGGGCTGTTCCGGGCTCTGGGGAACAGCATGAGAGACGCATTTCTGCCGTGTTGGAGTTTCTGTTCCAGCAGCCAGCAGATGAGTGTGTGAAGTAATGACTGAGAAGAGAATAAAAACTGGCAGGGAGGGTGTCTGCAGACGGCGTGGTGGAGAAAGGTCCCTGAGGAGGTGGTATTTCAGGAGACGCTTGAAAGAGGGAGAGAAAGAAGCCTGAAAGCTTTGGAGAGAGCGAGAGCAAAGGCCCTGGGGTGGGAACAAGCAAAGGCCCGTGGTGTTTGAAGAGGCACAGGAAGGCCAGCGGGCTGTTGGCGAGATGTGGGGGCACAGTGCAGAGGGGAGGCTGATCACGGCGGGTTTGGGGAAGGCCATTTGGCCCGAGCGTCTGCCTGTTGGGGCTGGTTCTCTGGCATGGGCCCCCCTGGCCGGGGAAGGTGGCCCTGAAACGCAGTCTTGCGTCTTGGCCTCAGGGGTCAGCACTACCTCTCTCTGACATCACCTAGTTCATGTTTTTCCTCGCCCACTGTCCGTTTTCCTAATTCTAGCGTAAGTGCCACTTGGACAACAGCATGTCTTACCTGTGGCTCGGTCTCCAGCACCTAACAGGGCCCAGAACACAGCAGGTGCTGGAATCAATCAACGACTATCTTAATTTTCTGTCGCTGCACAATGGGGTCTCTTGCAATGACCCCACACTTAGCATTCATGAGCTCTCAGCCCTATAGGTCAGGGCCCAGGGCCGGGGTCTCACCTGGACTCAGGTGTCAAAGGCTGAAGTCGAGATTGGCTGGGCGGTGGTGGCCTCTTTCCTCCTCTTCAGAAGTCCCTTCCTGCCCACAGCTCCTTGCTGGCAGCCACAGCTGCTGTTTCCTGCCTGCCGGGAGCTTGCGCCTGGCCGTGGCATCTGCAAAGTGCCCAACCTGGGCTGCAGATCTCCACTAGTCCCTTCTGAATGGTGGCGCCACCAACCCCAGGACCCTTGCACTTCCCGCCCCCACTGCCTGGCAGACTGTCCCTGTAGCTCCCCCCCACACTCTCTGTGAGTGATTCCGCCAGGCCTCTCCTGACTCCCTCCCCGTCCACTCAGAAACGTGTCCCTGTTTGGCTCGTTTGCAGCGACCTGCTGTGCCGCTGGCCTGTTACTGCTTTGCGGCTTTTCTCCCCGGTGAGCATGTCAGCTTCCCGGTGATGCCTGCCCCTCGGTGGGCTTCGGAGACACCCACCCAGAGAATGCATGAGCAGGCTTAAGGGGGACCTTTGTGACTTTCCTTATGGGCTTTCCCTCCTTTGCTTCCTCGCTTCTTTTCTGGAGAAACAGCAGCAGGCGCAGCCTCCCTCCCCAGGCAGCCGGTTACATAACCAGCCCTTCCTCCCCGGCTGTCAGCAGCTTCAGGCCATTCCCCAGCCTCTCCTTTCACAGGAGCCTGCAAAGCACCGTTCCACCAGGGGAGGGGGCTCCTGGCACCCCTGGGTCCCCCTGGGGGCTGCCGGCACCCTGGGGGCAGCAGGGGCCCAGTGCCCCGACCTCAGGGTCAGCCGCTGGCCGGCTTTGTACGCGCAGCCTCCACACAGGGACAGAAGGTGAGTTGACTCTGTAAACTGCAGGAGTACAGGCCCCGGGAGGGCGTGGAGAGAGGTGGGTGGAGTTCAGTCTGGGCCCTGCCCTGGTCAGCTGCGTGTTCTCGGTGCCCCAAATTGCCTGGCATCTCGTGGGGGGTCATCCAACACACAACCTCTCCAACTCAGAGGCCCACTTGGGGTCTCGAAATCTGCAGCAGGTGTGGTAAAAGGGCCCCAGTGTCCAGGCCCCGTGGGCAGCTCTCACGCTGGGGCATGGGGGAGGGGACCACGGAGTGATGGGGGAGAGCCACCTTGGCCACCCACCGGGTCCCCAAATCCCTGGGAGCCCCATGCGTGGAGCTCCTTCCCTGGCAGTTTTATTCGAGGTCTCCAAACTGATTCTTGTTGGTTTTATTTATTCATTTTTAATACCACCTGTTTTAGGCAATTAATAAAAGATTCCCACTTCAGGTTAATTCATTATACATTATGAATGTGTAAATGTCAAGGAGATGGCTGCAATGAAATTTAGACGGTGTGGTGACAGGGAGGCCAGGCCAGGGGGCACTCGAACGGCGTTCGATAAACTCCTCATGGGCCCTGCCCGAGCTGGCTCTTTGGATCTTGCAGGCACGGGGGCGGGGGCAGCACTGTCGACGGCCCTGCTTCCCCAGATGGTTGGTTCCTGCCACGAGGTCCCATCCTCATCCTCAGCGCTCGGCTGTCTTCCCTCCGGCAGATGTCGGGGACCAGGCCAGCAGGGCCGGCCAGAGCACCCAGGCAGGTGTCCTGGGCGCCAGCTGTGTCCTGGTATTGGAACGGCTGCTTGCAGATGGCGGTGCTTAGGGGGGATTTGGGGTGGGGACAGCAAGGTCTCAGCTCAACCCCCAGCTCTGATCCTGGAATGGAAGAGTCAATCCTGGTGCCTCAGTGTCCCCCTGTGTATAGCAGCGGTGAAAGTACCCCTCCGGATGTGCTGGGAGGCCTAAAGGGTGGGTCACACTGCAGTCTTGGTAAACGGTCAGACACAGGTGGTCACGCCCAGTTGGCCAGCCATGAAGGGCCCCGCAGCGCCTCCGCTGAGAAGGGGTTGTCTTCCTCCAGGGCAGGACCTAGGCCGACAACTCAGTAGGAGGCTCACGTCTGCACCGCATGGCGCTGGTGCCAGTCAGCTCTGTCAAGACCTCCTGCTCTGCTAAGAGGTGCCATTGAGAAAGGCTGGGGTGCCCCAGCTCCAGGGCACCAAGCGCGGCCGCCCACGCCAATGGGCCTGCGGAAGTACGTTCCAGCCCTCCCTCCCTCCCTCCTTCCCTCTCTGCACATGCCCGCGCCTACCGCCATGTCCACCTGCCCTTTGCCTGCGAGTGCGTGTTTGGGGCTGAGGAGGCTGAAGCTCCCTCATCAGTAGAGAAAACGTTCCTTTTTTTTTTCCACCCTGAATCCACCTGCGTGGACAACTGTCATTTTGGCCTTCTGTGTCCCCATCTTCTGAAAACACGCCCTGGTTCTCCTGGGGGGACTACCTGGCATCAACTCGGGCTGCCAGTTTTGGGCTAATGCCTCTCCCGGTTCCAGGGCTGGCCAAGTGACCCCAGCCTGGCCAGTTAGCATAGTCCCTGCCCTGGGCCATAGAGGTTGGTCCAGAGATTGGCACATGACCTCCCTATAACCAGTGATATTTTTTCCTGCTATTCCTCTGCTGATATAGAATCCTAGGTCAGTGGGCCCCTGGAACTAGCCGAGCCTGAAGCCATAGCCGCTTGGATGATGGGAAACTATAAATCCCTTTTGGCTTTGCTTTTGTGGTTCTGAGCCCTATGGCTCAGTGAAGAAGAAATCTCTTGAGCCCCTGTAAACTAACTGGTGAAGTGATTTCACAAGCCACCTGCCTCCAATACGTAGGGCCAGGGCTGCCGGGGCCACCAGGAGCTGGTCTTGTTTCTCCAGCGAGGACGCTACCATCCCACCCCATCCTGGCCTGCGCGGAATCATTTCCTGTACCTCCTCCAAGCGGCGGCGCTTTGCAGACCCCAGAGATGCTAATTAACATTAATCCTGGCGCCGTCCTCGCCGCTCTCGTTTTCCCACAGGAAGCTCCCTTAAACAAAGACTAAAGAATAAATATACTTAGCGAGAGAAATAAAAGCATATTTATAAGCTTACACAGGCCTCTGTGGCCAGAGGGGAAAAGTCCTCCCACATTCCTGGCAATGGCACAGTCACCCTCAGACCTAGGCTTCCCCAGTGGGAAGCGGGTGAACAGGCCACGGCGGGAACCGGTGATGAACCCCCCACCGCGATGATGTCACTGAGGTTAGGAATTTCACCATCACCTGATATCCTCAGTTCAGGGTACATTTGTACACCATTAACAGCAGTGCTTGTCCATAGAGCCAAAACTGGAGAGTGCTTACTAAAAATGAGTCAATGGAGGACCTCCATGGTGCCTAGGGGTTAAATCTCACACTGTCACCGCTGCGGCCCAAGTTCGATCCCTGGCCAGGGAGCTGACCCACGGGGCGCAGCAGACCTCTCCTGTCTCCCCGCTGCTCCCCTCAGCAGTGGATTTCAGTAGATCCGCCTGTCCTGCTCCCCGCTCTGTGGTGAGTCCTCTCACCCCCTGCACCTCTGGCCTGTACCCAGCTCTTCTATACAAGAAAGAAAAACAAAAAACTTAAAAAAGAAAAATCAACCCAAGAGTGGACTTTGCAGAACTCCCATCCACATCTCAGCGAGCAGCGGCTCTGCCACAAACTCAGGAACTTGAAGCAGAACTACTTCTCCGAGAGGCGCTTGTGTGAACACCCTTCAGCTACGCTTGCTGCCACTTGACAATTCATTTGTTGTGAATATACCCGAAGAACTTGCCGCGCGCATGGAGAAAGGGGCAGGCCGAGACTGTTGGCTTTTTAACAGCAGTGGAAAATCATACATGACCTCAACTGTTCAGCAACACGAAAATTGCTTTGGCAAACGGCAGTGTTTCCGACGCGAGGACTGGCCATGTTACTGTCGCTGGGGAAGGATATCTCAAGGACCAAGAAGGTGTTCGGCAAGTTTAATTATGTGCAAAGAGCAAGTTAAAGCGACGCTCATTTTCAAAGCTCGCCACTGGGTTTGCAGAGCCGGGCTGGGCTGGACACCGTGAGATGTGAGCGGCAGTGGCCCAAGGGGCTTTAGGCTTCCCCAGTTTTTCTGTCTCTGAGCTTCGGCCAGTGGCATAATTTGAAAGAAACAATTTAACCCTCACAAAGCCAATAGAAAGGAAATATACTTTTCTGTCTTTTTTTCTGCCCCTTGACTTATTTTGCTCATCAGCAAGCAGGTATCACGGTCCGCTAGGGGCTGCTGCTCCTGCCGTTATGAGGAGGCTGCTTTTGCTGTGAGGAATTGAGCCAAAGCACATTTATCACCTGAGTGGAGGGGACATCTGGGCACAAGTCCTGGGCTGACATGTCGCAAGGGCGTTGTCAGGAGTGCTCTGCCTTTCCACCCTGCTGTCTGTAGTTGGTTGTGCCTCCTGGTCAAACGAGGCTGCCAGAGCCCTCCGATCACACCTTCGACCCATAAGCTGCCAGGAGGATGGAGGTGGGCAGAGGGTGCCTCTCATCTGATCTGGGAGAACCACCGTCCCACAGCTGTCCTCTTGCTGCTCAGAAGAGGGCCACATGTCTCCTGTCACTGGCACCCAGGAATGTGATTGGCCAAGACCTGTCCAGGGTCACCCCCTCCCCCAAGCACGGGCACAATGACACTCCACCCATATAGGACCCTGCTGGGGAGGAAGATAGGGGGTTGTGGTCAGCAAGGATGGGTGGGACGTGTCACCCATCCATCTAAGTGACTGACAGGCCCAGAGCCTGGGGCCAGGGTCCCTTTGTCTCTTCCTCAACCCAAAGTCCGATGGGCGGTTTGTAGAGTAAATGAGTTGAAATATGTAAGCCCCCCACCCCAAAATGGGGAGTTCCAACAAACATTTGTATACCGTTAACAGCAGCACTTGCTCATACAGCCGAAAGTGGGAAACTACCAGAATACCCAATGGCGACCCACTGAACAAACCAATGTCATAGATCGACCAGGGAATATTAGTCAACCATGAAAAGGAACGAAGGGCTGATTCTTACTACAGTGTGAATGGCCTTTGGAAATGTGAAGGCCACACAGTGTGATTCCACTTATAGGAAATATCCAGAATGGGAAAACCCATAGAGACAGAAGGTGGATTGATGGGGGAGCCCGGTGCTGGGGAAGGGCAGTGGGGAATGGCTGGGTCGTGGGCTCCTGTTGGGGGTGATGGAAAGTTCTGGAACAGGATAGCAGAGATGGCTGTGCAGCGCGGTGGACGTGCTAAGTGTTGCTGAATTGCACTCTTCAAATGGTTAAAATGGTAAATGTAGTGACGTGTGTACTTTACCTTCATTTAAAGAAACCCCAGGTACAGCATTTAGGGCTGAGGCTGCCGGCACGTGCTCAGCGCTGGGTCATTACTCATTCCCAGGGCTTTGTTCTGCTCCAGTGCAGTTTAAACGGGGACCCCCGTCCCCAGCTGCCCTGGCGCTTGGCTCTGCGGCTAAGTCTCCCTGCGCCCCCACCCTTTGCCTAACTTGGGCTTCCAGGGATCACCCCATTGCCCCCAGGCCTCGCGGGAACGCCACCAGGGGCTGTTTAGGGCACTTTCTGCTTAACTGCCCGTTTGTCCCCAGGGTCCCCTGCGTTGCTCCCTGACAGTGGACTCAAATCTGTCCAATTTTCACAGCCTTAGGGGGCTGTGCTGCCCCCAGGGCTCAGCCCATGTCAGTGTCACTCATTCGTCCCTTCACTTGATTTACTGGATGTCCCCCTTGTGCCCAGCACCGGCACTGGCCGGTCACCCGCTCTTTGGCGGACAGGACGGGGCTGGATCCTGGGGGGTGGACAGCACTTATGACAGTAGGCAGTGGCCACTGTCATGTAGAAAATAAAGTGGGGAGAGAGCGATTTGGGGTTCCTGGAGTCCCTGGTACTTGCAGTGGCTCCACCAGCAGATGCCATGCCCCAGCGCGGGAAGCCTGCCACTCTGGATCTGCTGCAGAAGTGAGGCGCTCCTCATTTGAGAGTCCCCGGCCCCCCACGCAATTCAGAGGGAGGCGGTTGTGGGGAGGGTGGGGTGCAAAGAGGTGCTCTGGGATTGCAGCAGGGAAACACCCCTTGGGAAGGGAAAACAGTCTCCTGTTTGCAGAACTGTCTCAAGCGGCGGGTCACCCCCGGGTCGCCGCCTGCGCGTGGGTGCCAAGGACAAGCGGGGCTTCGGAGCCCCCGCGGGGAGGCGGGGAACGGCCGCGCTCTCCCCTTTGGGTCCCCCTCCCGCTTCCTCCCCGCGCCGGCCCGGCCCGGCCCGGCCCGGCCCGCAGTACCGGCGGCAGCCACGAGATGGCAGTGCCGCTCTACGCTGGCGGCCGGGCGGGGGCTGCGCTGCGGCGGCGGCGCGGGCGGGGCGGGCTGGGGCGCGGGGGGACCCGTGTCGGGGGCAGCTGTTTGGTGGGTGGCCGGGTGGCGGGCGCGGGGAGCGCAGCGTGGAGCAGGGGGCGTGGGGCCGGGGTCTGAGGCAGGCTCCTGGTTCAATCTTGCTCCCCCCCTTTACAAAACCTGGGCAGGCCCATTCCTGGCCTCAGTTTCCCCACAGGCGCAAGGAGAGTTTGGGTTGCGCAGTTCTTAGGATTCTGCTCCCCACCCCCCAACCCCCCATGAGACCAGCAGAGCTTGCTGGGTGGGGGTGGGTTGGCTTGAGGAGGGCTCTGCCTTCCTGGGGTCTCCTAGGTCACCACTGTGGGACCCTCCCGCCTTCCCAGAGGGCCCGGACAGACCCCCGCTGGACAGACGCAGGGCCTCACCCCCAGGGACAGGGGCGGCAGGGCCGAGTCTGGGCCGCACCCACCTGTGAGCTCAGAGAGGGCTGGGGCTTGTCCAGAGTCACACAGCCCGGGCGTGGGGAAGCCGCCTTCAAAGTCCGGTCCCTCTGCTCACCCTCTGGTTCAGCACAATGCCCTGTCCCCCGAGGAGCAACGGGGCACTTGGAGGGGGAGCAGGGCTGGGGACACGGGGGGCGTCTCTGAAGAGGTGGCATGTGAGCCGCCCTGGAAGGGAGGAGGCCCGTGGGGGGACCAGGAGGGTGTGCGGAGCGGATGCTCAGCAGAGTGGAGGCGGGAAGTGGGCTCCGCCCAAGTTTGGTCGCTGCCCCCAGCCCTCACCGGCCTCTGTCAGGTCCCACCCGAGGGCCCCCGCAGGTCACTCCTGCTGTGTGACTCAGCGCCCGGCGGGCACGCTCTGGTCCTGTCCCCCCAGCCGCCCTCCTGGGCCTGCGCACCCAGTGGCGGGCGCAGCAGATGAGTGAGTAGGAAGAAAATGGGGTGGGGGCAGCAGGTGCCAAGGAGCCCAAAGAAAGACCCGTGGGTCTGGGGAGGCTTTTCCCAGCGGGGCGATGACAGAAAGGGGACCCGTGGGTCCTTTGCTTGGCTACCCAGACCTGAGACCAGTGGTCCCCTTGTCCAGCCTGGCCGGCGGCTCTCCACTCCTCAGGCCTCGCCAGGGAGCCCAGAGGGGGCTCGGCAGGGCCTTTGGCTGCGTCCGGAAGATCCCTTCTGTCTGGCAATTAACCTGGGCCAGCGCCGGCCACCTGCCTGCGCTCCGGCCTCCTTTCATCTGGGAGCTGAGCGCCCCACTAATGAGCTTGTCTGCACTAACGAAGCAGGTGCCCGACCAGCCGTGCCCCCTCTGCGCCCCCCTCGGGTCTTGGGGGGTGGAGGATCCTGCTCCTCGGGAGCTCTGGGCCACACCGACTGATGAGGGTGATACATCCACAGCGGGGAGCGCTCCCCCCTCCTAGGTCAGGGGCGCAGGCGGGTATGGGGCGCCAGGAGGGGCTTTGGCGTCTGGGGAAACTGAGGCCCAATGACTGGGCCGACCCTCTCGCGGATGGTGGCAGCGCGGGCTGCTCCGCCAAGACTCCATGACTCAGAAGTCTTCCCCAGTCTGCCTGCCTCGCCCCACGCCGCCTTATTGACCATTTCCAAAGAGTTTGACCCACTTTTCCATGGGAAGCAGACAATGGAGTGGCCGGGATGATGCGGGTGGGTGGAGCGAGGACTCCAACCTGGGCGCCCCTTCCAGCTGCGTGGGGGCACCTGGGGACTCCTGAGGTGCCCCCTCGGCACCCAGCATGATTCATCCTTTTTGCTGCGCCCCAGCTGCCTGGCCGGGTTGGGGGGTGGGGCACCCCGGGAATGTGACTTGTGGGCAACAGGGGCAGTGCCCCCCGCGCAGGGAGGCCCTGCAGGGCTGGAGGGAAGCATCTGACCCGCTAGTCCCGCCCCAGCACCCCCCCGGGGTGCCCGACCCGGTGCTGGAGACGCAGAGGCCGGAGGACCCCTGACTGTGCGCCCCTGGGGCCCGGGAGGAAAGGGAAGGCGCCGGATAAACAAGGGGCGCAGGGTCCCGGGCTCTCACGGGGCCCCCCCGAAGACGCCTTCCACCTGCTCCGGGCCAGCGCCGCCCCGCCCCGCCCGGGCGCTCCGTGGAAAGTCCTCGGGAAGCCCCCGAGGTGCGGCGCCCAGCCCTGCCCTCCCCTCCCCCACGGCACCCCAAGCGGCGCGCGAGCCTCCGGGACCCGCGGGCGCCCCGCGTCGCCGGCCGGCCCGGCGGACCCCCCCGCCCCCGCGCCGGCGCCGCCCTCCGCGGGCGCCCCGGGGCCCCCCGCCCGGCGACCTTGGCTCCCCCGCCGGCCGCGCGCGCTCCCCGCCGGCCCCCGCCCCGCGCCCCGCCCGCCGGGGCCCCGGGGCGCCGGGGAGTGGCCGCGGGGGCCGGCCTCGCGGTCCGCGGCTCCGGGCGCGGCCCCTCCCCCCGGCCCCTCCCTCCGCCGCCCGCGCCGCCCCCCGCCCGGCTGCGCCGCGCTCACTCCCGGGCTCGAGGGCGGCCGGCGCGGCGCGGGCGCGCGGGATGGGACGGGCGCCGGGGCGCGGGGGCCGCGGCGGCGGCGGGAGCCGCGCGACTCGGGCCGAGCGCCGGGCGGCGGGCGAGGGCGCGCGGCGCTGAGCCCCCCCGGCCGCGCGGGCGAGCGAGGAGACGCGCGGAGGCGCCGCCGGGGAAGCGCCGCCGGCGCCGGCGCCTGCGTCTCGGGAGCGGCCCCGGAGCCGGCCATGCCCCGCGCGCGGGCGTAGGCGCCGGGGGCTGCGCCGGGAGCCGCGGCCGGGCCGGGCGCGCGACAGGAGACCCGCCGCGCCCGCCGCGCGCCGAGGACCATGCCGCCCCCGGGCCGGGCGCCGCCGCTCGGGCTCCTGCTGGCGCTGACGGCGCTCCGGTGCCCAGGTAACCGCGCGACCCTCCCCGACCCCGGCCCCGCGCGCAAAGTTGGCTCGCGAGCGGGCGGCCGGCGCGCGGCTCCAGACGCGGGCGGGTCGGGGGAGACCCCGGAGCCCCGGGGCCCCGGCGCGAGGGCCGGTCCGCCGGCCGCCGACCCCCGCCTCCCTGTGGGTCCTTTCGGGGCGCGCGGGGGCCACCGACGGGGTGCGCCCGGCCTCCCGAGGCGGGTGGGGGCGCGCCCCCGGGAGCCCAGCCTGCCCCCGCCGCGCCGCGGGGTGCCGGCCCGTGCCTCGGCGCCTCAGGTGCTGCCGCCGGCGGGCTCCGTCCCCCCATCTTCTGGTGCCCGCGCGCTCCCGGCCGCGAGTTCCCGGGACACCTGCGGGCCCGGCCCCGAGCCGTCCCGGCGGGGGCGTCTGGCCGGCCCCGGCCCCTCCCCGCGGCCGCTTCGCGCTCCGCCGCCTTCAGGCGCCTCCTCCCGGGCGGCCTCCGGGCCCGGGCCGCGCCGCTGGGACCCGGCGCCGAGGTCGCCCCGGCGCGCAGGGCCGCGGGGAGGGGGTGCTGGCCCGCCCGGCCGGGTCCCCGGAGCTGGGCTCCCCGCGGGCGCCGCGCAGCTGTCGCGGAGCGCGAGTGGGCGGGGAAGGGAGAGGGGTCGGGGGCGCACCCCCGGCCGGAGCCTGGAGCGCGCCCCGCCGCCCCGCGCGGCTCCGTGCGGGTTCCGGAGGGCGCGGGTCCGAAATGCCCGTTCCCCCCCCCCCACCCCGGCCGCGGCGCGAACCCTCCCGGCCCGGAACCGCCCGGAGCCGCGGGCGCGCGGGGAGCCCGGTCCCCAGGCCCCGGGACCCCGGGCCCCGGCGGGGAGCGGCGGCGCTGGCCTTGGAGCAGGTCGTGTCTGGACGGGCCCGCGGGCGGCAGGACGCGCGACTTCAACTTTTCAGCTCGGCGGCCTCGGGAGGGCTGCGCCAGCGCGGAGCTTCCCCGCCGAGCCGGGCGCGCGTGGAGAAAGTAAATATTGTCTCCCCTCGAGACGCCCCGAAGGGACCCTGCGCGTCTCGTGAAGCCTTCCCCGGGAGAGCCTCCCTCTGCCCGAGCCCGTGGCTCAGCCCTGCCCAGCCCTGCCCAGCCCTGCCCAGCCGGGGCGGCTGCCGAGGAGGGAGCCCGCGGGCTTGCGCGCGAGCAGCGAGGCGGCCCTTTGCGTTCACCCCGCTCCTCGCCAGGGGCTGTTGCTGGGCCCGGCTGCCTCCCTGGAGCTGATCCCGGGGCTGCTTCCCAGAGAGCCCAGGCCCTGGACCTGACACCTGCGGTTGCTTCATTCTGCTTCGCCACCGGCCAGGCCAGCGTGGGCCTGGGGTGCTCCCGAGCGAGCATGGGGATCTCTGGGAGAAGCTGCCCCCCGGATGCTTTGCCGGGGAGCGTGCGGCCCCCTCCTTCGTGCCCTAGCCTGGGGAGAGCTGGAGCCGGGCCCCAGAGGCCCTGTCCCCTGTCCTGTCCTCAGAGGGCAGGTGTGCCCCCACCTGGAACCTGCCGCCGGCCCCCAGGCCCAGCCGGGCAGCTGGCTCTGGCAGGTGGTGCCAGGACGCAGCCCCCAGGGCTGTCGCCAGGGCCTGGCCGCACATGCAAGTCTCTCACCGGCCCGCCCAGGAGCATGAAGAGAGGCAGTTTGATAACTCTATATTTAGCTCCGGTTAGGCGAGCTGGAAGGAAAAACAAGGCTGAAATTCCTGAAAGGTACTTAGCTGCCTGCCGGGCTCGGGGAGGTCCAGGGGAGTGAGCCGGAGCTTCCTTCAGCGCCGCCGGGGCTTTCTGGGTTGCTCCTGGTGGGCTTCTCCCCCTGTCTGCCGGGGGCTCGGGGCTGGGGCCTGGGCAAGTGGGAGGCTGGGAAGGGCCCCCTCCCCTCGCCCGGGGCTGCCTCCCCCCTCCCTCCTGCGTGGGTAGCTGCCTGGGGAGAGAGGGTGGTGGGAGCTTCTTTCAGCAGTGCGAACGCCTCAGCATATGGAACCGCACTTGGTAAGAGTCAGCACAAATCCCCCAGCTCAGCGGCCAGGGGGCCCCCATTATTCAGGGCACTTTTGTGCATGCCGGGGCTTGGCAAATCAGCGCCGCTCCTGCCGGGGAAAATGGATGCGTGTTACTTTAGTGACCCATTGTGTTGGGGGGCGTCTAGAAAATCGGGGTGGGTGGAGAGCCCCGCGCACAGCGGCCGTGGGAGAGGTAGACCCTGTGGGAGCCTTGGCCCAGGCGGCACCTTGGCGAGAAGCGAGCTGTGTCTGGTCGCAGCAGTGATGGGCTGGGGGTTGCGGGTGCAGTGGCTCCTCGGGAGGTGGTGGGGGGAGGGGGTGGTATGCAAATGCTCGCCCTCCCCCGGGTGATTTAATGGCATACAGTGGAGGTTCCCAGCGTAAATCATCCCCCCGCCGGATGCAGGGACTTGGAGGCGTGGGGGCTTCTGCAAGCGGGACCGTGCTCGGAGCCAAGGCCCGGGAGCCAAAGAAACCCGTGTTTGTGGGCGTGCAGTTGAGGTGGGGGGGCCTTTAGGCCGGCTGAGCCCTGGCAGGGGCCTTGTTCCAGATGTGCCCCCCTCATGCGGCTGGGTGGCTCCTGTTTCCTCTCCTGGCGTAGCAGTGGGAGGGCTGGAGGGTGTTTTATTTTGGAGACAGGGATTAAGCAAATCATCACCTCCTGTGACCCTGGGGAGATGGAGGCCCCCCCCACCCCGGGCATGTAGGTGATGTGGTGCCAGCCCCCCCCCCCCAAGGAACCGAGTGGACTCTAGGGCAGGAAGTGTCTTAGGGCACCTGCTGGGAGGGGTGGCACGCCTCTCTGGCTGGGGAGCCACTTGCTCTGGCCACACGCTGTCCTTGGCGTTGGATCAGGGGCTGGGGCCTGGGCTCTTTTGAACAAACTCCTGGGCCCGGACCTTCTCACCCTGCACCCCGGAGCCTCTGGTAAAGGAGTCCTTCCGTAGGGTCCTTTAGGGACCATGACCCCCCTTAAGGAGCCAAGGTCACGAGAAGGACAGCTGCTTCCCTCCCACCTGCGCAGATAGCGGGGGGCCACTCAGAAGGGCAGGCGCGGGGCTGCTGGATGGCTGAGGCCTGGCGTCCAGGGTCACGCACTGTCCCGGCCGGGGACGTTCTTGTTCATCAGTTTACACGTGAGGCTGCTGAGGTCCAGAGAGGCTCAGTCGCCTGCTGAGGTGCCCCGCGCGGGCCTGCCCGGAGCGTTGTGACGCCTCTGGACACGCAGACTTCCCTTCCATGTGACGGGCGGCCCTTGAGCCTCTGCTGGGGTCTCGCTCCCTCCCTGTCTCTCGCCTTCTCCATGCGACAGCAAACCTGGGGTGCGAGCTGAGCTTTAGAGCCACAGAAATCAAGCAGAGCAGGGTCCACGTGGCAGGAAAGTAGGTTCTGTGCCCCCGAGGCCTCTGGTGCAGCCCAGCCCGGAGCTTCCCTGCAAGCTCAGCTGTGGGGAGTCCTCAGCCAGCCAGGGGGGCGAGGATTGTATTTGTCCCAACTTGCAGATGAGGAAACTGAGACCCCCAAAGGGAGGGCGCGGCTGTGACCCCGCCTATGCCCACCTCCGAGGCTTGCTGCTCCCTGTAGCCATTTCGTATGCCTTTATTTAATAGCTTTTGAGATTTGGGTCTTGGAGCAGGGGCGTTCAGGGCTGTGTCTTGAGTTCGGGACAGATTTGGGTCTCTTTGGGAAACTTGTTTTGGAGAATTTGACCCCTTGAGATCTGACTCCCTCAGCCAAGAGCACAGGCTGCATCGGCAGGAGGGGCTTGGCCTTTGGAGCAGCTGAGTGGGCGTGAGGACCAGCGGGGGCCCTGGCCACCTGTGGACCCGCCCTTCTGTAGACTTTTTGTGGGGTCACCAAGCAGTGGGGGATCTGGTCTCCCACCTCTTGGCCTCCTCAAGTCTCAGTTTCCCCATCTGTAAAATGGGCCCCATCTTAGAAGGTTTGGCCGGCTGAACAGAATGGGTGGTTCATGAATAATAAATACCTACTTCTCGCAGTCCTGAGGGCTGCGGGGCTGAGAGCCAGGAGCCGGCAGATGAGGTGTGGCCTCTGGACTCCTGTCACCCCCTGGCAGAAGGCCTCCTTCACCCTGAAACCTCACCTGCCAGCCCCTGTCGCCTCACTGCCTCCCAGAAGTCCTTGCTCCTAACACATTACCTGGGGATAGGATCTCAGCATGTGAATTTGGGGGAGACACAGATATTCAACCCACTTCAGGCCTTGAAGCCCCCGCTGACCTCATGCCAGTATTGGGGAGCAGCAGTGGGGCAGAGGGGGTTGGTGGGCTGCAGGAGGGTGGTGGGCAGGGGGTGACGAGCAGGACAGCGGCCGACGAGCAGGACAGCGGCCCCCAGGTGTGCACTGAGTGGTCTCAGTGCAGGTGTCCTGGGCTCTCAGACTGCTGTCTGAGGGTAGCCTCAGGGCTGGGGCGTGTCCCCAGAGAGAGACACAAGATGTAGGGATGAGAGACCTGGTCAGTCTACACAGTGTGTGTTGTCAGGGCCCCGTCTGCTCCCCAAAGCTCTGGTCTCTCCGGCCCCCGTGGGGCCTGCTTGTCTTGGAGTTTTGCCTCCATTTCCCTCCGTCAGCCTTGAGTGATTATACTGGGACTTCCATTCTAGGGCAGGTTCAGTGTGATGGAGAGATGGACGAGAGAGACGTCAGCAGATACACACTCTGGAAAGCCCCAGACTGTAATTTACATTCAGTCTGAGGCGAGTGACTGGGTGATCCAGGAGGACTTCTTGGAGAAGGTGACCATGACCTCAGCTGAGATCTAAGTGATCTGAAAGAGCCAGCTGGAGAAGGCAGAAGGGATGCTAGTCCTTGAAAGGTCATTTGCACAGTGCCTGGCACATGGCAGGTGCTCAGGAGATGCCACTCATTCATTCATTCCTTCATTCATTCAACAGACATCTATTAGTGTGGAGCACGGGGGTCACAGCAGGGAACGGAGGAGACACATCTGTATTCTGAGAGCTGTCGTTCTGGTTGGAGACAATAATAAAACAGCGGACACGCACTGTGGAGACTGAGCGCGAGGCCGTGACGAGTGTGTGGAGGGAGCAAAGCAGGCCCTGTACTGTCACTTACTCTCCATCCAGACGCCCCACCTGGGGCAGCCTGTGCTCCCAAGGCCCCCTCGCTGCAGGGAGAGGAGAGGACAAAGCCCAGGGTCTGTGGAGCTGAATTCCAGCACCTTCTCTGGCCCTAACTGGCTGGTCTGCAGGCAGGTGCCCAGAGCCCCCGCCCTGACACCTGGCTCCTTAACTGATCAATACCCTCGCCTTACGCAGCAGCCCCAAAATAGTTACATAGAAAATCAATAGCCTGCAGTTTGATTTGCTGTATTTTATTACGGAGGGTGATGGAGTGTTTGGAGTTGCCGTGCCTGAGCCTGGCTGCTTTGTGGTGGTAACCTGAATTAACCCGTTGGGGGCCCGACCTCATCAAGGCGTGCCTCGGGGCCGGGGAGCAGCGCCCAGGAAGGGTGACTCAGTAAAGGACGCGTCCCCTGTGCCTGCTTTGCGGGCGGAATGCCTCCTGCCAGGGCTGTGAATGCATCGGAGCAAATGGACACATAAAAATCTTGCTGTCGCTGCAGCCGCTCCTGGGCCGGCTCCGCTTCCACGGAAGGGCCGTTCCCTGGTGTGCTGGCAGCAGAGCTCGTGGTTCTCTGCCCTGTCCCTCCGCGCTGGGTGTGCCGGGTGCATTTATGTCCTTGGCTCCATGTCTTCCTTTCTGTGGTGGCGCCATCTGCTGCTGCGCGCTCTCCTGGGCCAGGTGTGGGGGGACGGGGCACCTGGGCAGAGGGGTGAGGATGCTGTGGACAGTGAGGCCAGAGGGGGAGGCCGGGGGAGGGACCCTGCCTCCTGTGCCTTCCAAAGGGAAAGGTCAGGAGTGGCTGGGCAAGGCGTGGTCTGGAGGGACAGGGTGGTTTGCAGCGGATCGGGCCTTTCCAGGCCAATGGAGAGGCGCGGGGGCCACGCCCGGCGGGCAGCCTTCTGCAGGTGGCTGGCATTGAAGAGCAAGAGAGGTCGAGATCGCAGGCCAGGTTTCTGGCTTCTCTCAAGAAGTCGGGAGATGAGGAGCAGCGGTCAAGCTCCTTGATCTCTTAAAGACTCAGTTTCCCCATCTGTAAAGTAGGCCTTGAGCACGCCTCCCCTTTGCCTGCTTTTCCTTGAAACCTCAGCCCCGTTCCCTGCATTCCTGCCTTGGTTCCTCCTTCCACATTTTTATTGTGTCCTTGGAGCTGGTGACACGGCGGGGACAAGACAGGCAAAGGGCCCTTTCTCATAGGGTTAGCGTTAAGGTGGAGAGAGGCAGGTTCTCAACAAAATAGTAACTAAAACACGTGGTTTTCAAAGTGGCACTGAGTGGGGAGGGGGCGTAGCTTGGGGTCAAGAGGAGGTGGGAAGAATGATTTGAGATTTTAAAGAGCAGGGTCAGAAGGTGACTTTTGAGCACAGACCTAATAGGTGAGGGGAAGAGCCAGGTGGCTGGCAGGGGAGGAGCACGCCAAGCAGAGGCAGCAGCCAGTGCAAAGGTCCTGAGGCAGAACCTTGCGTGGCAGGTTCAGGGGCAGGAAGGAGGCTGGGGCTCTGGGCCGCAAGACCCGTGGATTGGGTGACGGGAGCCGGGTATGGACCGTGGCTTTGACTCTGAGTGAGGTGGCAGGTGTGGCCGGTGCTCTGCTCCCGGGCAGAAGCGACGAGAGGGGCCCAGGTGACGGGTGAGGACTGGCAGAGCGCAGGTGAGGCGCTGGGAGGTTTGAACACGGTTGAAAGTGGTACCACAGGATTTGCAGATTGACAGATTCGTTCAATAAATATTTGTTGGGTGCCAACTAGATGCCTATCACTGTGCTTGGCACGGGGGCCAAATCAATATTTGTCAGCAATGAAATTAACAAACAGAACTGACATCTGTGAGTCTGGCTTTTGTCTTTTGTGAGTTCTTCCCAGCAGCCCTGGGAGGAGGTTGGGGTGCTGAGCTGGCCTTTCTGCATCCGTGAGGAGTGAGACAGCACGTGTGGCTTAAGGCCGGGGACCCCATCTGAGAAATGCCGTGTATTGCAAACACCATGGGGTGTGGTCACGTAGACCTCAGCGGGTACAGCCCATGACACACCCAGACCGGCCGCTGGGTGTGGACCTCCATCAATGCGCTGTCCGGATTATCAATGACATCGTGAGTGATCGTAAAGCTAGGGTTCAGTGAGGTGCTGGTGCAAATCAGCTCAGTGTCGGGCACATCCTCAGCTCTCACTACACGGTGACCACCACTTGTGTGTTGTTAGGATAGCTGAAGACTCTGGTGAGCCGGCTTGCCCTTTGCACCGGAGACACAGCGGGTGGTGCTGGATCCAGCTATTTGAGCTGCGGTCTAGCAGATGCTGGTGTTTACGTCTCTTGCTGGAGACACTAATAGTGAAAAAAAAAAAAAAATCCTGCCTGCGTCATGATGTGATGATTCTGGCACAGCTTATTGTTAGTTTGCCAGTACAGGTGTACTGGCTTTATTTAGTAGTGTGTAGGTGAAGAGTTGTGTGTCAATCAAATTCTATTTTCTCCATCAACTTCACAACATTTTGGAGTTGGATAAATTCCATCTGACCCTGGATCGGCCTTGGCTTCTGACATGTTGCTTGTTGTTTTCCGTATCCATTAAACTGGGCAAATAGCAAACTATGGTCTGTGGACTCACCCTGGCCCTCCACTTGTTTTGTAAATAAAGTTTTATTGAAACACAGCAGACCTGTTTGTTTACAGATGGTCTGTGGCTGCTTTCTCACAACAGGGACTGTTGAGTCGTTGTGACAGAGATCATTTGTCCTGCCAAGCTGAAATTAATAATTACCTACTAGCCTGCCCTTTTCAAGACAAAGTTTGCCTTAAATGGTCAAGCAGGGAGCACCATGTAAATATATGTTCATGGCACTTTGTGGTCAAGAACAAGGATCCCTTTTGAATGTCAAAAAAATTTTCTAGCTCATCTGAAAGGAGAAGAATTGTGGGTTTGATATCTGTTGGTTGAAAAAGAAAAAAACATATTGATCCAGAGTTGCTATCAGTTCAGTAATGCTTTTGAATGAGTGGGGTTGGTAATTACAGTAGCATTTATGTAACATTTTAAAAATAGTAGCACGTGTGTGTGAGATATTTTTTACCCTGCAGGCACAGCTCAGTGCCTCGCAGCTCAGCAGACCCCTTGTGGAGATGCAGGAGGGAACTGGCGCTGACGGAGCCCACTGCTGAGTTATTTCATCCTGAGAATCACTCCCGTTAGTGGATCTCTTCTGTGACCTCGTGGGTTTTTTCCTGATGACCAGAGCTGCCTTCATGTTTATGTGCGACACCAGGGGCTTTGATATTTTAAGTTTCTGATGTTAAGATTTGGGGTACGCTCGGGGAGAGGAGGGGCACAATCCATTAACCTGGATTCTATAGTTGCAAGGAACAAAACTAAGACTGTCCTGGTTCCTGAAGCTGGAAAGTTCTAAGAGGAAAGAGCTTCAGGGATGGCTGGATCCAGGGTCTTTGTCTCTTGGTTCTTTCCCCAGTCAGAAGGGTTTTCTGCACCTGCCGAGAAAGCCGGGCCCTCGTCCAACCCTAGAAACCACAGACTCTTCCCTAATTGTCCCAGAAAGATTCCCAGGCCTGAGCTTTACTGGGCTAACTGGGGTTGCATGCAGACTCCTGTGGCAGCGGCCGTGGCTACGGGATGGGATGCTGGTCTTGACCGGCTTCACTTTGGTCGGAAGCACGTCTCTCGAGCCAGAATTGGAAGCACACTCGCAGAGAGAGGCAGGGGCTGATTTTCTGAGGAAAATCTGGTGCTTCCATCAGAAAGAAAAATAAGTAGGACAGCAGGCTATAGGTGAGAGGGGAAGATCCCTGCGCCCCACGCCAGGAGGCCCCTCACCTATGGGCAGCCCACTGCCCGTCCCGCCACGCAGGTGCTCACCACCGCCGAACCGCCCAGTCCAGAGATTTCACACCCATTTGGGCTGCTTTGGCTGCAAACGTGAAATATTTGAAATGTAATCTGCTCGTGTCAATGCAGAGAGAACCCGATCTTTGATCCAGCAATCCCACTTCTGGGAAACCTGTATTTTCTGAAAATAAAGCTCTACGACATAAGGTTGGATGGTCAAGGATATTTATAGCTGCATTCTGGAGTGGCGAAAAGAGAAGGCACCGCCATCCATCAGCGGAATAGTCCTTGAGTTGCTGGCGTAGCTCCCCGCTTGGACACCATGTGGCTGTTAGAGAGGATGGGTTGCACCTCTGTCCGCTGGAGGGGTGGCCGTGGCTTATGTCAAGTGAGAAAAATGGCTTGCACAGCAGCTCCCATCGTGCATTGCCGTTTTAATGAGCGCCCAGCCGGGAGTCTCTGGCCTAGAACATAGCGAGGATGTGTACAGTGTTTTCCTTCTGCTAGTCCCTGTTCTAAGCGCTTTCCACGTACTTACCTGGGAGGCGCGCCGGCGTGATGGCGAGGCCCATTTTAAAGGAGGGCACGTTGAGGCCCCGCGAGGTTAAACAAGGTGACGCAGCGAATGCGTGGAGGAGCTGGGGCTTGGATCAGGCAGTTCGGCTCTTAACCGCTTCTCTCTGCTGCCTCTCACACACGTGTGCACACGATAGGCCACCCTCACACACATGCATGCACAATACTCTCACACACGCACACACTTGAATGGTGCACTCTTACACACTCATACATGAATGCACGCACCATCACAGGCAAGTACATATGCACATATACACTTGCGTTTGCACATCCTCACATATCTTTTCCACACTTGCACACACAAACATGCACACACGTGTAGGCACCCACCCACCCACCCACATATATATATATATTTTTTTTTTCTTTTACATGGTTTTGTTAGTGTGGACAGACTCCTGACTCAGTGAAAGTGTGACGAGGGTGGTGGGAGAGGAGAGGGCCCGCAAGGGAAGGCACCCGGAGTGTTTCTGCATCTTAGCCGCAAGCATGCTGATTTCATACCAGAGAGCCTCGCTCTTTCCCGTAGGGTCCCTGGCTGGTGAGAAGGCCTCTTTGTGGCCCTTCCACATTTCCTGCTCCCCTGTGCCTCTCCCCACTCGTGTTCTCTCTGTTCCATGTAGCCCTCATACACCCTCTCTCCCTTCTAGCCTCATTTCAAGGTTGTGGTCTTTGTCCTCATGGCAGCCACAGCTCCAGCCATCTCATCTTCATTCCAGGCCCTGGGACGGGAGTGTGGACAGCGTGAGGGTAAAGGATGTGCATCAGCTGCCTCTTATGGAAGAGTCCTAGGAACAATCCCTGATGCCAGGAGTAGGACTAAGGACATGACCACATCTCACTGCAAGAGGATCTAGGGGATGCAACCTTCATTTCAGGTTGCTAAAAATCAAGAGTTGTGAGTATAGAAGAAGGAAAGCTAGCAGTTGGTGAGGAATACCTTAGCAGGGATAGCCCAGCATCTGGGGAATAGGTGTAAACCATCAGGATCTTTAATGATCACATTCATGTGTGTGTGTGTGTGTGTGTGTTTGCATGCATGTGTTATCTTATTCTGCCTGCTAAGACGAGGGTCCGGGGAAATGTTTTTCTGGTTGCCAAGAGGAAATGGTTAAAGAATTATTCAGATAAGCCTGCAGTTCTTTTTGAACAATTTCATATCCTTCCAAAAGGTTATCAGTCGTCCCAGTCTGCTGTGTGTTTTTTACCTGCAACAGATACAGAGGATAGATCACAGTTTGTTTTCAGTACATATACCTCTCGTCTCGTCCCCAACATTCCTGAATGTACATATAGAATTATCTTCTTTTATCGTTTTGAGTTGCTGCATCATATTTCCAAGGCATGGAAATATCAAGGTGTTTTAGTGATTTCTGGCTGCCTCATAAGATGGGGGATTCCCCTAATAAAGAAGGGGAGACTCAGGAAGATTTGCAAATGCCCTTGCTACCTGCCAGGTGTAGGGGGCAGCACCCAATCAAGTCTCAACACACTTGTGAGAGGTGACAGATGAAAGAACTGACACCGGAAGAAGTGGAATTAACAGAGGAATGTGGGGTCAGGCGCTGAGAGACGGGAAGGGGAGGGGACTCTTTCTTAGAACACAGTTCTCTGCAAGAGGTGCTGCCCTTGATGGCAGGAAGCTGCAAATGCTTCCAAACATCCATTCCAGTGGTTCCAGCTGTGGAGGATGCCTGAAGGACTTGGGAAGCCATCCTGTCCGCTCGTCCCCATTTTAGGCTCTTCACTTTAGAAAAGAGACCCCATCCAATTCTCTTGTTTGTGCCTCTGGAGCAATGAACACAGACACATTTGTTTCTAATGCAAAAGGCTCTCTAGAAGCTTCTCATAGAAGCACCATGAATTAATGATAAAATTTTTATTGCCTTTTAATATATATTTTTTCTACTTTCACTCCACCCCCACCCCCACCCCCAGCCTGGTTTAAGTGTTTTTGTCTGACATTTATGGGCCCAGTGAAGAGGGTCTGCATATTTCATGGAGGAAAGGGCTGGGGGAGGAGGTGCTGGCCTTTCTGTTCTCACCAGCCTCATTTACACCAGCTCCGAGTGGCCTCCTCTTCCTACGTGATCAATTTGCCTGTCATCTCAGATCGTTTTATAAGGGCAGCTAAATCTGGCTTCTCTTGCTCTGTAGCACAGAATGCAGCGCAAGGGAGGAGGCTTCCCTCACTCATCTTACTCCCCTTTTTGCTTTGTGAAAGTTTTAGGAAGTCCTAGAGTGATGGGGACGAACCTTGCACTGGTGACTGTCAGCTGTCTCTCCCTCACAGCTTAATTATGTGTTGTTTGCTCCTCTCCCAGCTGCTTTCCTCTCATTCACTGTTTCAAGTACATATTGAAGCGAAGGGCATGAATTCAGGAGGCAGAACGCCTGGGTTCAAATCCCAGCCTCGCCACTTGCAGGCTCTGTGATCTTGTCTGTGTTACTTGCCCGCGGTGGGCCATGGCATTCTCATCTGTGACCTGCGGAGGGCAGGGGTGTTGTGACGATGGAGGGAAATCAGAATTTGACACCGTGCTTGAGTGCCCATGGGTCTGCCTGCATGTTAGTACACCTTCCACCGTCTCTGTTCATTAAGTGTTTGGTTGAGCGCCTGCGGTGTACTCTGGTGCTCATTTCTGAGGCTCTGGCCATCTCTCCTCCCACATCACTTCAGATCCACGTCCCGTGCTGTGGGGGTGGGTGTCTGATGATTTTGCTTTCTTCTGAGACTCACACCCTGACTATCTTTTGGGAACCACTGCTCCCAGCCTTGAGGCCATGTGGTCTGGGTACTGCGAGTTTGCAGCTCCTCATGGGCGGGCTCACGATTGTGCCTCCCATCTCCTGGACCTCAGGGATTGGCTCAGGGTTGGGCACCTGAGCTGAGCTGGGCCAACGAGAGGAGGAGGCCCTGCTCTCTCTTGCAGTTGTGAGTCCGGCGGGTGTGGCCTCACTGTTTTAGTTATCATCACTGTGAGGCGGATTCCCACAAACCAGTGGCTATGAGCAGCACAGGTTCTGTGGCCAGGAGTCTCGGCAGAGGCCGGCTCCTGCTTCCGCTCCTGTCTGTCAGCTGGGCTTGGAGGACCCGTCTCATCTGAAAGCTTGACTGGGGAAGGAGCTGCTGCTTTGCTCCCATGGTGCTTGGCAGAATTCTGTTTTGGGGGGGGTTCTTGGACCTAGAGCCTTAGGTCCTTGCTCACCAAAGTGCCCCCTCCCCGGCCATGTGACGCTCCATATGGCAGGTGCTTCATCGGCTCTGTTAAGTGACACTCTTGGGACCTAATGGTCGATGTGATCTCCCTCCATTGTTGAGGTCTGAGATCAGCCTGGAGGAATCCTCAGGGGAGCTGTGAATGCTCAGGCGGGAAGGCAGGCGGTGCTCTGGGGAGCCACCTGCTGTCCTCGGGCTGCCCTAGGAGGAGGTGTGTGGGGGACAGCAGAACCGAGGGTGGAGAGGGGGAGACTGCCCCGCTGACCACTCTGGCATACCCAAAGCTGCTGTTTCTCATGTGAGCTTCACCTTGAACTCCCGAGCACATGACCCAGTAGCCTCTTTCCCTTAAGCTAGTTTGAGCCGGACTTCTGTCACTCGTAACCGGAAGCGTCCCGAGCAGTCCCGTGAAGGCATCCCAGACCGCCTTGGCTGGTGCTGAGAGCCGCAGCATTCTGTGTGCCGGGCTGCAATCGAGCCTCAGCTTGCCAGGGGCTGTGCTGGGCATTTTTCACGCCCCTCCCTGCTTTGCTAGCAGTGCCTAGGATGCTGTCATCTGCCATCTGCCAGCAATTACAGGATGAGAGGTTCTTCCTCGTCCCCCACCCTCCCCCCGACAATCAGAAATGTTTCAAAAATGATCTCCGTCTCCTGCACCTGGCTTATGGCTGGATTTCTGAATGTCAAGGCTGAAGACGTTGGTGACGCCCCCCTGCAGGCCCGCCCCGCACAGAAACCACAGCCCAGATGTGACTTCACGGCGCCGGACGGTCATGCTCTCAGGAGTGATGGGTGACAGGGCTGGTCTCCTGGTGGACCCCATGTCCCACCGCCACCGCCCTCTGCAGCCCTTTAATCTCCCAACACTTATTTTTAGTGACAGGACTTGAAAGTTTTTCTGGGATTGGTAGTGTTTTTTTTTGCATTTCCAGAACTTCTGATTTCCTATTAGATGCCAATATACTGAAAACAACCTGTGTTTTCTCCACAAAGTCCCTACAAAATGCTTTCCATGGACGTGGTCAGTGCGCGGCCGTCATGAGGCACCCAGGGTCCTGTCCTTGTCCATCAGAGGAGGGCAGTAAAGGGGAGTGGGGCTGGGTTCCTGCTCTACCAGAGGGTGTCACAGAATTTGAGTGTGCACATTAAAGCTGTCACGGGCTCTGGAGAAGGACGCCTGTAGGTGGGTCTCAGTGAATCGCGTGGAAGACCACTGACCAGAGATCGGCCTGAGCAGCCTGGAGTTTGACTAGCGGGGAAGGTGGGGGGTTGGGGTGTTGTGATTGGGGGAGGGATTCTGGCTCCTGGCTCCCCGGGGGAGCTGGGAGGGGCAGGGCGAGGAGTGGGGGTGGCGCTGGCAGGCAGTGGTGCCTTGGACCTGGCTTACTTTTCCTATTGTGATAGTGCCCCTGGGGGCCCCTCACAGTCTCTGGCCTTACTCCCAGACCCTGGGTTTGCAGTGGGCTCCCCCTCGGACCCCTGCCACAGCCTTGCATCTTATCCCCAGGGGGCGGGGAGTGAGTCAGTGATTCTGTCCCACCGCCACGCAAACACCTTTAAGTCTGAACAACCACCAGCAAAGGTGTCCTGCTAAGAGGTGGGAAGTCGGCAGCTCCCACTTGGCAGCCATCCAGCCCCGCTGCTGGCAGTGGGCACACAGGCCTGTGCATGGTGCGGTCAGGACTGGAATTCGGCTGTCTTTGCTGCCTCTTGGGGTGCCTGCTGTCACCCACACAGCCAAGCAGGAAGTGGCCAAGCAGCTGTGCTGGCTGGATCTGGGGGTTGGGGGGGCCGGCCTGCTCAGGTTGGGCGGGGAAGAATTCGGATTAAAAAGAAGATAATGGATGGAGACAAGATCCACCCACAAAGGGAGCATTTGAAGGATGCAAGTCAGTGGCATTTGGTTCGCGCAGCGTCTGTGCAACCTCTACCTACCTCTTTGTCATGTAATTGCCCCGGGGGACCCTGTACCTGTGAAGCACCCCTCCCCATCCCCTCTCCCCAGCCCTGGTTGCTGCTGGTGCAACAACATTCTGTCTTGAGGAATCTGAATCTCCCGCATGTTTTCTACAAATGGAGTTGCATGCCCTGTGGCTCCGTGACAGGGGGTCTCAGCAGCGTGCTTCTGAGGCTCCCCCATGGGAGCGGTGTCAGTGCTCCATCCTTTTTCATGGCTGAGTCGTATTCCACTGCAGGCAGAAGGAGTCTGGATTTTATCTAAGAGCAGTGGGGAGCCATGTCGGGTCTCTGGAGGGGGCTGCTTCTCTCTGAGCCTGTGGGCGGGATGCCCCTTCAGCAGCCAGGGGGTAAATGGGGTGCCTCCCTTTCCCTGTGCCTGCAGCCACCCGTCCTGCCGAGGTGCAGGGCAGCCAGCCAGGTGAGGGAAGGGAGCATCCACGTGGTGGAAGGAGGAGGGTTTCTGCGCCCAGGGGCCCTGGCCAGGACGCGGGGTATCAGCATCTTGGCGATTACAGAGAGGAAGGAAGGAGCGAGAACCTCCATCCGGACCGCCTGCTGGCACGTGAGGGCATCTCTACTGCAAGCTGGCCGATGGCATGGCCACCTGCCAGCCGGCCAGCCCATGCAGCCCAACCCCTGGAACTGAGGCCCGGGCTCATGGACCCACCACTCTGGGGTGGCCTGGGGGCCTCTGGGCCGGTTTGTCCCCAGAGAGCAGTGCTGGCGTGGCCGACTAGGCCCTCCTGTCCAGTCTGGGGCAGCGGCGCCTGCTCTGTCCTGTGGCCCAGGCTGTGGGGCCTGGGGGAGGGCCTTGGCTAATTTGCTGGGCTGTGCCACAGGCCTGCCAGCTAGGTCCCCTCCTCTCCTGGCCCCTGGCCCGCTCCCCCGGCCCCGCGGTGCTGGTCACGCCTGGGAGCGTGGAGACACTCGCCCCTTGTTCTCAGGCCTGTTGGTCTCTGGCCTGCGCTGCTTGGCAGAGCGCAGTCCCCGCGGCTCGGACAGGCCTCTCCTCTGTGTGTCGGCCTTCTTTGTCCGCGAGTTGTCGCTTCCCTTGTGCGCCGTGGAACGCAATGGCTTTTGGGTTTACTGAAAAACGGTGATGACGCAAGTTGTATGTACTTATTCTCTCCCAGTCGAGAATTCAAACGTCCCCCAAACTGGAATGCTCCTTCCCCCGGCGTGGCTGCTCTCAGTGCGGCTGGGGCTCCGCAGATTCTTTGGGAGACTCTGACCTGCACCTGCCCGTCCCTGCAGCACAGACACACCTGCCTGGGTGCCAGGCTTGGTCTAGATCCCGGGGACGTGTCAGTGAGCAAGGCAGGGGCTCTTAGAGGGGAATTGTGTCATGGAGGAGAGTAAAGTGGGTGGGCGTCTGGGGAGCCCTGGAGGGGGGTACTTTTGTTTAGAGGGTGGCCCCATCGGAGGAGGGCTGGCTGAGAGGGGACAGCTGGAGCAGGGGTGCCGGGAGCAAGTCCCATGGCTGCCCGGGAGAGGGAGCTCTGGCCCCGCCAGCAGCAAGTGCAAAGGCCCTGAGGTTGCCAGGTGGGTTCCCGGGCAGCCAGCGGCCAGTGTGGGTGGAGGGGCCTGTGGAGCAGAGAGTGACGAGGATGGATGAAGGGGCAGTGCTTTGGGCTCCCCTGAGTGGGAGGGGCCCTCATCTGAGTGACCTGGATGGGGAGCAGGAGCAGAGGTGGCCCAGGGAGCGTCACTCCTGGAAGCGGGCATCACGGGGCTCAGCTGCCCCCGGGGCGCTCTGCCTGGCCCCAGCTCCCTCTGGTTTTGGATTGGTCTCCTGGGCCTGTCCTCCAGGTGCAGAGATGCCCTGGAGGCTGAGTGGTGGTGGGAAGACTTAGCCAAGACTTAGCCAAGATTAGCCAAGACTTAGCCAAGAGGGGGTGCCCCCCTAGTGGGGTGGGACCTGCCTCCCCACCCCCGCCTGCGCACCCAGCCTGGCCCCTGGTCACCAGGCAGAACAAAGGTCGGGTTTCCCAGCTCCTTGCAAGCGGGGTGAGTGGGGCCCTTGCGCTATCCTGGGTCAGCTGCCCGCTCTCCTTTAACCATCTGCCTGGGGCTCGAGCAAGCGGCTCCCTGGGGGTGGGGCACTTTTTGAAGTGCCCGGCGCTTCACTTACGCATGGGCACGGATGGCCTGGAAGGGAGACACAGAAGGTCCCGCAAATCACTTGTTTGTTCAGCAGGAAACAGAATCTGGGGATGACATTTCCTCCTTTCTGGGACCCTCGCTGCAGCCCCCACCCACTCTCGTCCCGGTTCATGGTCAGTCTTGTCTGTGGTGGGCAGGCCTGACCCCGGTTCTTTTGAGCATTGGAATCCTCCTCACCCCGTCTCCCCGGATGTGGGGGCACGGCCTTGGTCTGGCCTTTACGTCCCAAGCCTTCTACAGAATATGTCACTCTGTGTGTGTGCACGCGCGCGCGTGTGCTAAAGTATAAAAGTAAAATAAAAGATTCTGGAATTTACTGGCAATCAGTTTTAGAATGAGCGGGCATTACCATTTTTCTTAAAATTGAGGTGAAACTCACATCCTATAAAACAAAGCATTAAAGTGAACACTTCAGACATTTTCAGCCATTCCAGCGTCACGCGGCCACCACCTCTATCGAGTTTCAAAACATTTGTGGCATCACCCCAAAGGAGACCCTGCACCCACAAGCACTCTTTCCCGGTCTCCCCACCCTCCGCCAACTCCCAGCCCCTGTCTCTGTGGACTTGCCTGTTGGTGATTCTGCACCTGCTTGAAATCACACTCTGGGTGGCCTTTCCTGCCCTCCCTCCCTCTAGTGTCCCTGGGCCAGTCTGTGCCAGCCGGTCAGGGCTCCGTCCCTGCAGGCTGAGTCCCAAGCCCAGTGCCCGGGGTGACGCCTTTTGCTTATGATTCACTTGCTGGTGGACTTTTGGGTTGTCTCCTCGGCCTGATGTGGACAGCGCTGTGTGGACGTTTGTGGGTGATTTGTCTGAGTAGCTATTTCTGTTCTCTGGGCTACCTGGCACTTTAAAAAAGTGTGAGAACATCGGAACTGCCTGTGACCCGTGCCTGGGAGGGTGGCAGGAATGGCCAGTGGGGCGAGCCGGCACCCCGAGGCTGCCAAAAGACGCTTAGTTTCTGTCAAATGGCTTCTGAGTGGTCACTCTGAGGCTTCTTGTCCATGGTGCCCTCTCCATTGTGGGCACTCACTATAATAACTGCCCTGTTCACGTTCTGCTTATCGCCATCTGACTGAACCTCCCTTTGTGGCCTGGCTGGCTGGTTTACTTGTGCATGATCTAATGCCCTCGCTGTAGACTGGACGTGACGTCCATGAGAATTGAGACCAGCGCTACCTCACTCACCCCTGTGTTCCTGGCACCTACGGGGGTTCTTGGTCGACAGTGCCAGCTTAGAGTCTACATTCTGAAAATGCCAGAGGCTGGACTGTTGCTAAATACTTCTTTAGGATAACTTACCCGTCCACCCATCAGCCAGCCAGCCACCCACCCGTTATCTCTCCCTCGCCCTCTCCGTCCATCATCCACACATTCTTCCTTCCCTCCCGCCTTCCCTTCCCCTGTCCATGCACCCACCCGCCCATCCGGCCATCGGCCAGCCATATCCATCCATCCGTCCTCCATAACCCTCCGTCCATCCATCCTCCATTCCTCCAGCCACCTGATCCGCACTGACTGGCGCTGAGCGGCTGGCGTGCCCTTTGGCATTGGGGACAGAAAGACGGTCCCCCCTCCCTGCATGAGCGCTCAGTCTACGTGGAAGACCGGCCCACGATCTCAGTCACACCTGACCTCTTTGACCTCTACACTTAGTCTGCCTGCTGTCTTGGTCGGCCGGGCGGCCAGGACAAATGCCACCCGTGCGGCTTCAGAAGCAGGCGGGTTTCCTCAGGGGCTGGGCTGCGGTCTGGTGTGGGGGCGGCTCTCTGCCTGGCTCGCGACAGCCCCTTTCACTGCTCCTCCCAGGGTCTTGGGGGGCAGCTGTCGGGGAGAGAGGGAGAGGGAGAGAGAGCCTGCTCATCTACACGACCAGAGTCCTGGAGCAGCAGAAAGACATCAAGGAGAGAAAGCAACGTGCCTAAGTGAACAGAAGGAACATGGGGGGCGGGGGGCGGGAGCACGCGCTCTGGTCCTTTATAAGCTCATGTGTCCTGCTAGCAGGCCCCACCCTCGGGGCCTGGTTTGATTTTAATTACTCCCCCCCCCCCCCCGAAAGCCCCATCTCCAAATAGTCACCCGCCTTCACCAACACCTAAGCTCCTTTCTCTAATCCCAGGCTCTGGGGCCTCAGGCCTGTGGAGAACCACAGCGCGCTCCCCTCCGTCCTGCAGGCTCTGGGGATTACCCTGTTTCTCGGCCTGATTCTCTGCTCTGTGAGCGGGGCACATTGACAGGATGTCAAAAAAGGTCACTGATAACTTATCAAAATTAGTTCCTGAGAAAAGGAGACGGTGATTCCTCTTCTGGCCTGGATTGGGGGTGCCTCTGGCAGCCGCCTGGATGGCTGGTTAGAAGAGGGCTTTCTGGGTGGCCCTCCGGGCTGAGGGCCGCCTCCTTCGCCATCCGCGGTGGCCTGGAGGTGCAGTGGCCGCTGGCTGTGATTTTGGCATCGGCCAAGTTGGGGCCACCGGGCCCTGAGCCCCAAAGCTTGCAGATCCCTGCCCAGAGCGCGCTGGACTGCAGTCACCATTGCTCACCTCTAATTAGGGGGAGCGGGTAAGTTCATCTGGGAGGCTGTTTCATCCGCGTTGTGTAATTAGTAACATATGATGCTTGTGTTAGCTCAATGGAAAGTTACGGTGATTAATACGGGTATCAAAGCAGAACCATAAATCAACAGACTCGGGGCACTTGGAGCTCACGGCTGGCAGGCAGAGCACCAGCCCGGGCCCCTCAGGAGTCAGGCTTCCAGCAGCCTCGCCGGGTGCTGGGGTGACCAGAGTCCAGGCTGGGTCACTCACGTCGCTCAACCCCAACTCCCCTATCTTGAAAATGGGGGACCAGCACTTACCCCGACGACGGGTGTTTTAGAGCCTGGATGATCTTTGCAGAGAGAAGGTCACCCTTCCCCGCAGACCCCCTCTCTCATTGCTCCTACGTGCTGTCAAGATGAAAACTGTCAGGAACTTGGGCCCAGAGAGCCTGCTGAGACATTTGTCCAACTCATTTCCTTGTGTGCAAACTGTGCTCACTGTCCCAGTGGCGACTGCAGGGATGTGGGAAGGGATGTGGGAAGATCCTCAGCTGATGAAATAAATGATGATAATATCCACACAAGGGAATATTATGCAGCTGTTAAAAAACCAGGCAGGTCTATACTGATAAAGCATGTTGGAGAACAGTGTGTGTGTGTGTGCACGTGTGCATGCGTGTGCGCTCGCATGCATGTGCATGCAAGGATACATGTGTAGATGTTTGCAAATATGTGGAGTACTGGGTTAGGGGTTCCCATGAAACTGGTTACTCCTCGGAGGGAAGGGGTACGTGGGACAGGGCTGGGAGCAACTTCATCCCCTCCCCGTTCTCATTTGTATCTTCTTCATTTTATGCCATGAACATTTATGCATTTATGTATGTAAATGATTTAACTTAAAATATTTTAAAAGGAAAAATAAAAAAGGCAACCACCCAATCCTCTTTTTCCTCCCCAAGTAAGATAAAAGGGCTGAATCTGCTACTTTTGTGCCTCTCTCATCCGGGGCAGGCCAAGGGCCTTCAGAAACTTTTCTCTTTGCTGTGCATTTTGTAAGGCTCTGCATCTGGCTTCTAGAATCTCAGTGCAGAAATGAAATCTGAAAATCTCAGACACTGACACATGCATTCTAGGTTGAGAGAGAAAAACCCTCTCCTGACCAGATTCCTCCTGTCAGCTGGGACCTAGATTTGGACCTGGATTTGGCCCTGGCAATGGATACCTTGAACTTTCCCATCACCCCCTCCTGCTGGGCCCTGAGGGCCCATGTGCAGCTCGATGGCTCCACATATTCCCTCAGCTCCCAGAGAGAAATGCTGGGATGAGGAGGAGAATAGAATTATCCAGCCATTCCACTCCTGGGTTTAGACCCCAAAGACTTGAAAACAGGTTTTCAAAGGCCTGTCCATGCATGTCCACAGCGGTCAAGGGTGCTCTGTTCTAGCGGCCCAGGTGTCCATCTATTCATCGAGGATGAATGAATTAATCGTGCTCTGTCCAAATGATGCAACCAATATTATTCAGCCAAAAAAGGGACAAAGTGCTAAAACAGCCTGGAAAAGCCACACCTGGAAGAGCCTTAAAAACACGGTTGGTGCTCAGTGAAAGAAGCCAGACAGCAGGGACCCCAGGTCGTGCCATTCCATTTCTGGCAAGTGCTGGGAACAGGCCACCCTCGGAGACAGATGCAAACTGGTTGCCAGGCGCTGGGGAAGGGGAGATGGGGACGGCTGTAAATGGGTGCAGGGTTACCTTTTGGGGTGAGTAGAACGTTCTGGAACTTGACGGAGGTGATGGCTACACAGCATGGTGAACGTGCTGGGTGCTGCTGGTTTGCTCACTTTAAAATGTTGAATTTAAGGTTATGTGAATTTCATCTCAATTTGAAAAAATGAGAGCCTTTGTAGCCAGAGACCCGAGTCTCTAGATTATTTGTCCCTGGCTTGAGAGATCAATATCTGGAGTGCTGTGATAAATTGGATTAAAAAATACATAGCTGCGCGGCAAGCTCTCTCACGGCATCTGGGGGACCATGGCAGCGATGAGGAAGGCTCTGCCAGTTTGGACAAATATTCCGAGTGACGCCAGTAGCACAAGATGCACTCTCTGCGGTGTTAAATTGTTTTCCCTGAATCTCTAGGGGAGGAATTTGGCTGATTTAGTGGGTTCTGGCCAGGAAGTTGGATCTCAATTAATAATTCATATTAATCAGAAGTGTGTGTAATGAGGTGAGGAGCATCTGATACGTGACGGTCCTGGGCAGCTGTGTGTGCCCACCTGACATCCTGGGGCAGCTGCCTCCCACCCCCAGTGCCCTGTGGAGTGGGCGGAGGCTGCCCTTCCCCGGGGTGGGGTCCTCTCCTTCCAGCCAGTGCTGCCTGGCTCACAGGCTCATGTCCAGTTCAGTGGCCAGCAGTTGTGGGGAGCCCAGCCAGGAGAGTTTTGGGCCTGAAGATGATGACCAAGGACGGGTTCACGAAGGCAGCCGGGCTGACATCTGGCATCTGGCATGACAGCTGTGAGCTCTCCATCCCTTTGTCTCACCAGGGGGACCCCGTGGCACTGGATCAATTCTGTGGACACCACCCCACTTCCTAGAATGCCACAAGCGGCCCCCCCCAATTGAGGGACCCCTGACCGTCTCACCAATAATCACATTTCAGGGAATCTGCTCCATGCCAGTCCTTTCTAAGCATTTCACATGTATCAGCTCACTGATTCTCGTGACAGCCTCCCAGGTAATACCCGGCCCCTTCTGCCCTGTCCCCAGATCTGGACGATACCCACAATAGCCATTCCGATTGTAACAGTGTTGATCAATCAGCTGGAATGAGCCTCAACTCTTATAAAATCATTTTATGTGATGTGGGCTGGAGGAGTGTTTCAATATGGAGTGCAGTGGGAGAGTCCACAAAGGAAAACTGCCCAGGAGTTGGAAGGTCTTAAAACTGCCTTGGTGGTAACTGGCCTGCCTGAAACAAAGTGATTATATAGAGGATGTAAGTAAGTCCTGGAGGAACAATGGAAATTCAGGGAAAGGAGAACCAAGGGCAGATCTGGGAAGGCTTCCTGGAGGTGGTGTGACTTCAGTTGGGCCTTGAGGAGCTGGTTGAACTTGGAAACCTTGTGGGAGGGGATATTGGAAGAAGGCGGAAGTTTCCGTGTTCCTGGGCCAGAGCCTAACTGGACCAGGGGCATTCCTGTGGGGTGGGGAGAAAGGTACCCCCTCATGGAGGGGTCTCAGAGGCCAAGGGCTGCAGTCTGGATTTAGGGGCTCCTGCAGTCTTTAGGGGTGAGACTGTTTTGATGTGAACCTTGTGAAATCATCCCCCTGAATGTGTGTGTGTTATTGCAGGAAAGGGGGAGAAAATCACCCTACACAACCTTCACTGGCATGGGGTGAAGGAACAATGGGCATTGTGGAGGTTGAGCTGTGTGTTTTGCTGGTACATATTTATCCTGCTCTCTTCCATCGCTGACTCAAGGTGGTGCACAAAAATGAATCGGTATCAAGATTTAAACAATTGATCCAAAGGAAATTAAGAGAGCATTGAATAGTCAGTGTGACACAGGAGCGACCCTATCAATCGGCCTGGGCATCCTGGCAGCCAGAGCCACCAAGGGAGCAGTCACAGAAGTCAGGTTTTCCATAAACAGGGGCCCGGCCCAGCAACAAGAATCCCTCCCCAGGGGACTGTGCATTACTGGACTTCCTGCACTCATGTGCTTGGCTGGGGACTCCAGTGCCCGAACATGGACGTGCTGTCCGACGGACAGGCTGTGTAGACATTCAGTTCCCACTGGACATCCTCCTGGGGCAGGCTTCAGCCTTGCCATTGTGGGTTGGATAATTCTTTGTTGTGGGGTCTGTTCTGTGCCCTGAGGTCCAGCACCCCTTGGACTCTACCCCCTAGAGGCCAGTAGCAGTTCCTCACCCCCACGTGTGACGACCAGTAATACCTGCAGACACTGCCGATGGCCACCGAGGCAGGATTGCCCCCATGTGGGAACTGCTGCCCTGCCAGAAAAGGCACCGTCCTCCCCGCCCATCCTTTTATCAGTGTCTCCCAAGGACCAGGAGCTGACGCTTCATTGAAGCATAATGAACGGTACAGCCAGTGCCCATCATAGAGTGAAATTGCTAGTCTTGCAAGAAATGCAGGATTTCAGGAAGTCGATGGAAGTGATGTTGGCGCATTGCCGGAACCACAGCGAAACCACTGACCCGCGAGGGGCTGTCAAGAGTCAGAGCACTTAGCGCTTCAGGGAGAGGAAATCCTCGGAGGCTTCAAAATAGAACCATTTGAACTTCAAAGGAGTAAGAGATGACCTTGGGGAAATGGACGATGCCCTGGAATTCTGGCCAAAGGGCATGTCTTTAGGATCCCAGACACAAGTCCATTGTGGAGGGGGCCGTGACCTCCTGCAGTTAACAGTTGTGCTGGGTGAGTTAAATGATTGCTTGCAGTGCTGGGTTTGTGCTTTAGTCTGAGAGTTGGCTAACAGTTGCAGTTAATTATAAAAAATGTATAATTTACATTTTGGAAAATATAAGAAAATTGCCGTAGTTGTATTTGCTTTGTCTTTTTTTTTTGTGGCAGAATTTGCATAACAAAATTCACCCATTTAACTCATTTGTCAGTGTACAGTTCAGCAGTATTGATGTATTTACCATGTCGTGCAACCATCACCACTATCTAGCTGGAGAACATGTTCGTTACCTCAAAATAAGACCACGTCTGTTGATGGTCACTCTTCACTTGTCCTCCTGGGCCCCTGCCCCCGGTCTTCACTAATCCTCTTTCCGTCTCTAGGTTTGCCTGCTCCGGACATTTCACACAAATGGGGTCATAAAATAGGAGGCCTTTCGTGTCTGGCTCCTTTCACTTGGCATGATATGGCCAAGGCTCATCCACACGGTAGCATGGGAAATGCCTCATTCCTTTTTTATGGCTGAATAATACTCCGTGGTATGGCTGGGTCACACTTTGCTTATGCATTCATTTAGGTCATTTCCACTTTTTGGCTATCACGACTGAAGATGCTATGAAGATTCATGTATAAGTTTTTGTTTTCATTTCCCTTGGGTGTACACGTAGGTGGAGTTGCTGGGTTATATGCTAATCCTATGCCAGATGTGTTCTATGTTAATTGTAATATGATGGACCTATGGTGATTCTATATCATGGCTATTTTTAATTGTGAGATTTCAGTCTTTAAGTGAGCCCACTTGGCCTGGTTTTAAGCTTCCCAGGGTACCAGCTCTTCTCTGATATTAAGGACCTCCAGGGGACAGTTGCCTAGGAGACTGGTGTCTCCCCTACTACTGAATCCTGTTGAAGCATCAGTCCTATTGTTTTTAGGTGGGCGACTGTCTTGTCAGATGCAGGACCCCTGGGGTTTCAGGAGAGACTCCAGACCCCCTTCCCTGCTGAGCACACCTCCTCTCAGTGAAAGTTCCAAGGGCAGGGCCAGGAAAAAGACCAGCTGACTCTATAGGATTTCTTTCAGAAAGGCTCTCATCTCTTTCCTGGCTTTTCCTGACCACTTAAAAAATTAAAAAAATGTCTTCTTGAATTGAAAGCAGACACACAGTATAAATCAGCTAATAGGAGAGAGGTGTTTGCTAAAAAGCATTTCCTCCCATTCTTGACCCCTAGCTCCCCAAAGCCTTAAACACACACATGCACACACACACACACACACAAATATACTTTTTACACGTTCATATTTCTCTCTCTTGATATAGCTGAATATTGCCTTATGCCAGCAGATGTAACCACTCATTTTGCCTGGCTGTATAGTATTCCACACATAGTGTTTCAGGTGGATATGACTCAGAAAGAAGAGAACCCTTGCTTGTGGGCCTTGCACACTCACATGCCACACCACGGGCAGGTCAAACTCCCAAGTCCATTAACCAGGATGCAGGGCTCTGGTCAGAAGTGAGTGGCCGCCAGGGCAGAACAGGTGCAACTATTCTGTAGTCTCCCTCAGCCCTCTGTGTACCCAGTGGGGTGTGGTGTCGCTGTCCACATAAGGCAGACCAACTTCCCAGCCAGTTGGGAAAAATTCCTGTTAGGAATTTCAGCAGGGAGCAGCAGAGCACTGAACCAGGGTGAGGCTTTCTGAGAGCAGGCCCTAGTTGCACATTTAGGAAGATGGCCACAAACATAGGCAAGTCTTGCCAGACATGGGAAGTGCATTTCTGGCTGCCTTTTTTATTATTTTGGATTTCTATCATGTTTCTGGAAGAATTTATTCTATTAGGATAGGCTGGTTGCTATGTGAACACCCCTCACATCTCCTGGCTTTCTCCAATAGAAGTTTATTTCTCTCTTGTGAAACACTTAAGTCAGGGTGTGATTCCGGGACTCAGGATTCTGGCTCACCCCCAAGGGCCCAGTCTGTGCCTCAGTGACCCCCTGGAGTCTCTCTTCTGCAACAGAGATTGCCTATGAGGACCACCTGGGGTGTTACCAACCAGGCCTGGAAGTGGGCCCCTCCCTTCTGCTCATGGCCCTTTGGCTGGAATTCAGTCACATGGCTACTCCTAACTGCAAGGGAGGTGGGAAATGTAGTCCAGCGTGGACCCAGCACAAAGGGCAAAGCTAGCTTAACTATAGCAAACGTCTATTAGCAGCTCGCACTTCACCCTCAGGGAACGTTTGCAAGTATGGGCTCCACTGGTTTTAAGCCAAATCAAGGAGACTATGGCCAAATCCCCATCCCGGGGGAGAAAATAGACTCAGGGCTAGGTGTTCTAGAACTTCTGCTCTTGGTTCAGTCCCCAAACCCTGTGTTTCCCTGTAGCCCTGTGGACATTGGGGTTGTGTCCAGTTTTTGCCACAAAGACACGTAGCAGTGAGTGTCCTTGAATGTACCTCTTGTGTGCAAATTCACATGTAGCTGTATGGTTTTTATTTTCAAACAGCAGAGCCAAGTCCATTTGTTGGGTAGCTTGCTTCCAGCTCAGGTGTCAAAGCTGCATAGGATGGTGCTCCCTGAGCTGTGTCTGACCAAATAAAGCCCGGGTGTGAGCCCCAGGTTCAACCTCTTTGAGTTTCACGGGGCTGATGCTAGTGTTGGCTGATGCTTCTCGAATGTTTTCCATGTTCCAGGCACCGTCCCTGCTCCGCTCACATCTCTGTCCTCACGATGATCTTCTGAGGAAGGTAATGTGGTCGTCCCATTTGGCAGATGAGGACACAGAAAAGGACAGCGTGGAGAGGACCGGGTTAGTGAGCAGGCCCCTACCGTGCAGGTGACAGGGAGGCCTGGTCAGAAGACTGCATGGGTGGTGGACACGGCTGGCCTTAACTTAGGTCTGCCCTGCCATGAAACTAGGTTTTCCCATCTGGAAAGTGGGGGTGTTGGCACTGCCTGTCAGGGTTTACCGGACTGGCCACTCTTCCATTGGCTCACTCAGCCAGCGCGGCCCCGCACTGAGGGCGCAGGAGCACTGTCTGTGTTCTTTGCCTGTGTGAGCCTGAGCTTTGTAGGCCTGGGGGTTGCTGCTGTAACAACGGGGAGCCTGGCCTTGGAAGCGCCGCCCTGGGGTCAGGTGGAAACGACACTGGCAGTTGCATCTCCTCTCTTGGAGGGTGTTTCTGGGGAGCCGTGATGAGAAGGGTTCAGGGAGACCCAGGCTCTGCGGTCTTCACATGAGCTACATTTGTTGAGGGCTGACTCGTGTCAGGTCAGAGGGGCGTTCCAGACTGTCCGCTTAATCCTTACCGCAGCCCCCTGGGCAAGGTACAGTCACTGCCACTGCACAGAACCAGCGCTCGGAGGCCCAGGCGGCAAGGTGTCCCTGCCCCATGCCTCCCCATCCCTGAGCTGGCCCTGGGGGTGCCCTGGCCAGGAGGGAGCGACTTCGGACGGCGCCTGGGGGGGGTAGCTGAGTTTTCTGTAGTGCCGCCAGCAGGATGGGGTCCCGCTGCCCAGGTCCTCCGGGACGGCGCTCCAGCCTGCGGACAGCCCCCCGCCGGCGCCTCTCTGCGTCACCTCAGCAGTCTCTGCCCCACATTTCCCGGCGCCGCCTTCCAAGTCTCCCTCCGCAGTGACTGTCGCGGAGCTGGCTCTGGGGTTCCCGGGCTAAGACGGGGGTGGGGGTGGCTGGGCCGGCCCTCCCGCCTGTCCCTGCTCCTGGTTCTGCGACACGGCACGGCTGGGCCGGGCTCGTCAGCACCGTCAGCGCCGCGCCCACGTGCGTGGGGGGCGGGGGAGGGGCGGGGGGTGGACACCCCGGCGGGGGGGCCTGTGACGGGGCCTGGCCCCTGGCCGCTGGGGGGCAGCGGGGACTGGCCCGGGGAGGATGCGGGGGGTGGGGGGGCCGCATCGCCGACCCGCTCCACGGCCGCCTGGACTCACCGGAGCTCGCGGGTTGCGGGTTGCGGGGCCGCGCCCCCCCCCCCCCCACCGCGCCCCGGGAAGGACCCGCGGAGCCGGCCTCGGGGGGCAGCGCGTCCTCCGTGGGCGCCGGCGAGCAGCGCTCCTGCTGGGCCGAGGCCGGCGTGCCAGTGATTGGTCCAGGGCGGCCACGTGGCCGGGGCCCAGCCAATGGGGCGGGGGCGCCCGCGTGAGCGCGAAGCGGCAGGCCCCGCCCCTGGCCCGGCCGCGGGACGCGCGACGCTGAGGGCCGAGCGGCCTCGCCCTGGAGCGCGTCTTCGGGACGGCGGAGCCCCGCGGCCGCTGGGGCCCCCCGGGCTGGCGGGGAGCGGCCGGCCGGGCGTGGTGCTGGCGGACGGCGCGGCCCGCGGGCCCGCGGGGACCCCTCAGCCGCTGGGGCGCCCAAGGTCCCGCCCCTCCGGGAGGCCCCGCTCGCCCGGCGGACGGCCCCGCAGCCCGAGGTACCCCGGGGGAGGAGACGCCCGTGTCCTCCGGTTTCTCTTTTTAACCGCTGGCTGTGGAGCCTTTTGTGGAGAATTAAAAAATGTCACCAGGGAGGCGCGGGGGGGGGGGGGGGGCGGGGCGGGGTGTCCCCAGGTCGCCGCCTCGGGAGCGCCCGTGGTGTGGTCCTCGGGGCGGCCCTTCCAAGAGCGGGTCCCTGGAAGGTCAGAAATGCAGGTTCCCAGGCTCCAGCCCGGACCCCGAAATGTGGCGGGGCGCAGGCCGGAAACCTCTTCTCAGGAGCCCTCTGCCGGCTCAGATCGCGGGGTTGAGGCGCGCGCCCTGGAGGGGAGAAGCTGGTTTAGAGGGGGCCCGCCCCCCCTTCCTCTCGCCGTGGTCCCTGCGCCGGCCCCGGGGTGCCCCGGCTCTCCCCGGCTCTCCCCGGCTCTCCCGCACACCTCGGGCCTGCAGGCCGCCCTCGGGGCCCAGAGGTCGGAATCCAGTTGTGTGGGGGCCGTGTTCCTCGGGGCCGCCAGGGAGGACCCCTCTGCCTCTCCGGGCTCCTGGGGGTCCAGCCTTCCTCGGGGAGCTTGTGGACGCCCCCTCGCGTCTCCGGCGCCCTGTCACGGGGCCTTCTCCTGTGTTGTCTCCTTGTCCTCCTTAGGCGGCCCCAGGCCTCGGATTCAGGGTCCACCCCAAATTCTGCCTGACCTCATCTCAGCGCATCAGCCTGTGAAGACACCCCCAGGGAGGGCACATGCCGGGTTCAGGGCCCTGAATCTTGGGGGGGTGCGCAGTCCCAGTCACTGCTTGGAGCCACCTCAGTGACCCCGGATTCCAGTGACTGCGGTGGGGCTGTCGCGCTACCCACCCTGAGAGTTGGAGCCACAGAGCCTCGCTCTGAGTCTGTGCAGGAAAACCTGGGCACCTTTTCTCAGTCAAAACAACGTCCATGAGCTCACGGGGTCGCTTCCACGCCCGCAGCCCGCTGGTTTGGAGAAGCCGTTTCTGGCGGTGGAATTCCTTGATCCCTGCAGGAAACACGGTGAGGCACGCGGGCTGGAAACCCACGGCTCCCCGCGGAGACAGGCCAGGAGACCCCTGCCCAGCTAATTTCTTAGATTCTAGGATTTCAGAGAAGAGAATTTTGAAGCACTTGCTTATATGTATTTTTTCTCAGCAAAAAAGTAAAAGGAAAAAAGGCTTATGACTCTTGCACCAATTTCTATTAATACTTAAAATATAAATATACTTGATAAAAACAGTTCAAAGCGCCCATGAAGTTACAGAATGAACCAGGCATTGCCTCACCCAAACCGTCTTTCCCTCTAAAGATACCACTTATCTATTGTTCCAGAAAAATCTGATCTGCCCATCCAGTCTGTGCGCCTGTTCTTATCTCTGCGAAGGGCGCTCTGTGTTCTAGATGCAAACGGAGATCTGCCACGGAACAGCCGCTGTCTGCATTTATTAGAATTTATTTAAAAAAGCTCCCTGTTGATGGATATTTATGTCGTTTCCAGTTGTTTTCCGTTATACACAACGCTGGTGGGAACATCTCTCCCGTTCTGTGCCCTGCCCTGGCCTCTCTGTCACTTTGCTGGATTCTGAATTTCCTCCGCAGTTTCTCCTTGAGGGCATGTCCCGTTGGAGGTGATGGACGCTCACCGTGAGGTGGACACTCCACTTTAGAGGAATTTGATTTCTTATTTTTCCTCCCCCAAGAATATCCTCTTGGGGAAAAAAAATCAACTTTTGGCTATTCTTCTTTGAACCTACGTTTTTATTATTATTTTTTGTTCTAGACAAATGCCGGTAACAATCCATCCCTGGTGATGGAATTTTCCTAATGAAATCCCAGCCAACAAACATCTCCTGATTAGTTGACTTGTAAGTGGCTTGAGGGGAAAGTTTTAGGCCCAAATATAGAATTGACACCTGCTTGCCAAGACAGACAGGAGAGGCTGTAAATATTGGGCCAGGGCTCGGTGAGCACAGCCGCATTATGCGCCTCTCCCGCTCATGAATATGGAAATCGCTCCTGTGTTGTTCTGAGGGCCCAAGCTTGACTTCTTTGGGCAATTAATTAATTAAGGTGTGCGGGGGGAAATTGTTTTGTTGTTCTTTTCTGTTTTTAGATCTGGCAAAGTGGTATTGCAGACTGTGAGTTAGCGGGGAGTTTACTGTAGTAGATCCCAAGTTCCAGCCTGCAGTAGTAGGAAAATCTGTTTCCCTTTGGGAGTTTGATTTTTCCTCATCTGCCAGATGGGTGGGTTGGATCGGACAGGACCAGAATTCAGGGAAGCCTCGAAGGCACCTTCTACTTTCTGTGCCGCCCCCCTCTGCCGGTGATGTGTAGCCTCCTGCTCCAGGCCTGGACCACAGGCTCCAAGGTGGCTGCCGGGGCTCCAGCTCTCACCTCCACCTTCCAGGAGCCAGCAGGTGTCCTGCTGGCAGGTTCTCTGTGAGCAGGCCTCTCAGACACCCCGCGGGGAGCTGATGATGTGCTAAGGAACCTTCTTCCTGGGGATTTAAGCTTGTACCTCCTGTCCGGGCACGCTTGTCTTCTACACACCTCCTGCAGACTCTGACACAGTGCTGGCCAAGAACAGTCAGCTCTTGTACTTGGAGAGCTGAGTTTTCTTTGAATTCCGTGGAAGTCAGGAAGGCTGGTAGCGTTGGAAGTCCAGGGCGAGGGTCTGTCTCTCCCACTGGAGACTACATGGTCTTGGCAGTCAGGGCAGTGGGCACTTGCTCTGGGGATCCCTTATCACAAAGGGCGCATGGTGAGCCCTTTGTCAACACTGGCTGGGGTTCAGTCAGGGTGAGTGGCCGTGGCCGGGGTCTACACGGCAGGCATTGGCCTCCCTGGGGGTGGCAGCCACCCCTCCCCTCCTGCCCTTTGCTTTTCCTGATCCCACAGTTCTCCCTGCTCCGCTCGCGCCCTCCTATCCTGTGTCTTGTCTCAAAGGGCCCAAAGCTGTTTCCACGGTGGTCTCTTAGCAACCAAAGTAACTCACCCCTGTGAGTGGGAGAGGTGTGGTCGGCTGCGTCACGGGGTGGCCCGGGTTTCTCCAGGCGGGGTCTGGGAGCAGCAGCATTTTCAGCAAGCACTGCAGGTGATTCGGGGGGCCAACAACCTGAGGACCACTTAAGTGATGCCCTTGATGCCGAGATGCTCCAGAAAGACCCTCCAGGTCGACTTCTCCGTCACTGGCACCTGCTGACTCTTCCTGTACTTTCCGTGGGGTGGGGCCGCCCGGTCACGGCTAGCCTGGCTCAGGCCCCTCAGACTCCAGGGCAGCTGTCGCCAGAGTCCGTTGAGGCGGGCAGTGGACGGTGGTGCCCCGGGGAGTGGGTCCGCTGTGTTTCTCACCTCCATCAGGAGGGGAGCCAGAGAGTTCAAGTGATGTGTGGCCAGGTGGCGGACGGAGCCGCTCGTTGGCGCGTGTGCTCTGCCCAGGTTGCAGGCCGGCTGGCGGAGCGAGCGAGCGGGAGCCTTCGGAATACATCTCAGCCGTCGTCCGAGCCGCGGCCTGGCCCCAAGGCGGCTGTGCCTGCTCACTCCTCTCCTTGCTCCCCCTTGGCCGCCCCGCCCGTTCTCCGCCAAGGGCCCGCGGTTCCTGGGGGTGACGGTGGGCAGTGGGGTGCGGCGGTGGGGAGACGGGAGGGAGGAAAGGCCGTCCGGGTGTGTCGGTAGCAGCCACTGGGCCCACAGGGCACCGGGGGCTCAGTGTCCCCTCCGAGCTGTCTTGCCCGGGGTCACGAACAGCCCCCTGTGGGCCCTGCGCAGGAGGCGCTGGCTGGCTGGGCCACCTCAGGCTGAGCGTGCCCCGGCGACCAGGGAGCGCAGGTAGACAGGAGGTTCCAGGAGTGGAGGGGAGCCCGCCGGTGTGGCAGGTGACCTCCCAGCGGCTGTGGTGTTGCTCTGAGACCCCTTGGGGCTGGCCTCTCCAGGCGGGGCAGTGTCCCTGGGAGCTGCCCCCTGGGAGCTGGCCCGGGCAGGGCGCGCTCCGGCTGGTGGTGCTCAGTGGCTGTGTGTGCCGGCGGCGCGGCTCGGGGGTGGGGTGGGGTGGGGTGTCTGGGCAGGAGTCGGTGCCCCCAGCCAGCTGGCCCCTCCGCATCTTGCCCGGGCCCTGCCGCGGCCGCAGGGCTGCCGTCTCCAAGGCCCCAGATGTTGCACTCTCCGCCTGAGGATGTCACAGGCGCCTGAGCCGCAGGCAGCACGGAGCAGCCGCTCCCGTTTAGTTTTCAAAGCCAGACTTGATCGTGTTTGGGTTTTGTGCTTCTTGGTTTGTGTTTGTGTTTTTTATTCTTTCCAAAAGAGACCGGTTCTAAGAGCGAAGACGTTGGGGAATTTCTGGGCGGTTATTACCTATTTTCTCTCACGTGGCCGCCTCTGTTTGTCAAAACAATCTCCAATTCAAGCTTCGTTCTCCGAGCTTCGCGCAGCCTGGTTTCTGTCCCCAGCCCCGCTCCTTCGCGCTTCAGGCCGTTCGCCGAGGTTCATTCTCAGGAGCATTAGGTGGTGAGTTTGCATTTGTTCATTTATTACGGTGCATTCAAATGATTTTGTTTATAAGCCTGGAAGTTCTGATTTTTTGGGGGCTGCGGGGGAGGGCTTGGCCGTGAGGAAGGTTTTGTTTGGAAAGCTTTGAAAGTCTGAGCGAGAGACGGAGGAAGAAGATGAGAAGAGATGGTCCGAAGGGGGAGAAAGCGGGGGTCGGGCAGGTCCGCGCGTATTCCGCCCGCACGAGGGTCTTGTAGACCGGCACTGACGTGAGAGTGTCGCTCACGAAATACTGGCTTTGGAAAGTTTTCTTGCAAAACTCTGGCTTTTTGCACTTCAGAGTGTTGAGAATAATTAGAAAGAAGGGTGTTGGGGAGCTGATATGAGCAAGGGGAAGCAGAACAGATGGTCGACCTGAAGGAGATGCTTTTATTCCTTTGTTAGGAAAATACCAGCAGAATTCTACACGGCCTCTGATTCTGTGCCAGGAAAGAGGAACGATATGAACCTTGCCCGCAGGAGACTGACGTTCTCTAGAAGGACATAGAGTTTTAGTCTAGCATGGATGATGCTGGCAAATGCCCCGAGAGGGCAGACTAGAGGCAAATAGCATGGGAATGTCAGGGAAGACTTCCTGGAGGAGGTGAGAAAGGGACAATGCAATTTTGGGTGGTGGGGGGGGAGAGAGAAAGAGAAAGAGAGAAAAGAATGAGGTGAAGTCTGAGGCTTAGACACTGCAAGGAAGGAGGAGTGAGATTTATAAGTGCTGATGATGGGGCTGGGTCAGGGGAGGGTCTGTGAACTCTGATTTGCTCTGGCATGTCTCCCTACGGATAGAACTGAGTGAGTCTTTCTCTGACCCTGGGGTTGGATTATCCTCACAGTCAGAATTCTTTTGTTTATAGGAAACAAGCTCAAGCCAAACACTTTCCCGTGCGCTTGTGGATATGTATAAAGTTCAGGGTTGCCTTCAGGCATGGTTAGATCCAGGAACTCAGGACATTCTATGAAGCTTAGTCACGTTCTCTCTCTTAGCTCTGCTTTGCTCTTTGCTGCCTTGATTCTAAGTCAGGTGGTCTTCTCCTAGGCATGGGATGGCTGTCGGTGTTGACCTTCAGAAATGGGTATGAATTGGCTCGGGTGTACAAATGTGGGGCTTGGAAGATGGAGGTGGGGCAGAGGCAGTTCTCTTCCAGATTTCCCAGCAAGCACACTGGGGATGTAGCTAGCTGCTCTGGGCAGAGTCGGTAGAGTCAGCTCACTGCTCGAGGGCTGGAGAGGTGGGTGCTGGTGACTGGGCTTTTGCAGGCGGGCAGTGGCCACCTAGGGATATGGCTTTTTCTGGGTTGTAGTGGTTTCCTCTCTGGGCTGGCTTCCAGATGGTGGCAGCAGTGGTGTGATTCTGGAGCGAGCAACTATGGCGTCAACTTCACAACTCAGCTGGTGGCTTCCTGGTCAGACTGGACATCAGTGCCTTTATGCCCTGTATCTGCCCTGTGACTTGGGGGGCTCCTTTTAGAAACATGAACCTCTAGACCCTGCTTAGGGTCTAGTGTCTATATACCTGTTTCTCTCACTTGCCTGATGATCATAAGCCCACGGCATCCCTGGAAGAAGCCCCTCTCTGCTCCAGCTCCTGGAGCTCACTCTCCTTGCAACAAAGCAGCTGGTCCCGCATGACAGCCCTCATCAGAGCCGGCTGGTCAGAGCCACAATGCTTCATCGTGTTGTTTCAAATGGCAGGATTTTATCTTTTGTGTAGCTGAGTTGTATTCCACTGGGTATGTGCACATCTTCTTTAGCCACCCCTCTGTCCTTGGGCACATAGGCCATTCCCAGAGCTTGGCTACTTACTGTAAATAGTGCTGCAGTGACACAGGAGTGCTGCTGTCCCTTCAGATTAGTGTTTTTGCATTCTTTGGGTAGATACTAGGAGCGGAATTGCTGGGTCATAGGGTGGGTCTATCTTTAGTATTTTGAGAAACCTCCAGACTGTTTTCCATAGAGCTGGACCCGCTTACACTCCCACCCACAGAGGATGAGGGTCTTTCCCCACACCTGCCAGCACATGCTGTTTCTGGCCTTTTTGATAGGGGCCTTCCCCCAGCTGTGAGGCAGCCTCTCATCGTGGTTTGATTTGCATTTTCCTGATTAGATGAGGGGATGGTGAGCATTTTTCCACACTCCTGTTGGCCATCTGTGTGTCTTCTTTGGACAAGTGTCTATTTACCTGGGGAATTCTTGAGTTCAAGCACCCCGGCCCCCTGCTCACCTGAATGTGTGGGGCATGCTGCTGCTTTTCTGGTAGGTGTGCAGACAGCCCAGTGGTGGGCATGGAGACAGCTGGGCAGGTGCCACTGGCCTGCCCAGCCTCTGATTTGCTCCATATTGTGTCCTTGCAGGTGTCACACACCTGTCCCAATGCACTGCTCCTTGAGGTCTAGGCTTTGAAGCGGGGTCGCCAAACTAGTCCTGCCTTGGGTGCCCGAGTCAGCTCACCCAGGCAGCACTGATGCCTGCTGCAGGCTGGGGCAGCCCGAACAACAGTGATCAAGGCTGTACAGACCAGGATGCTTCTTCCACATGACGGGGAAGGCATGGTCACTGCACTGGCCCTACATTGACCGGGCGGGGCTGGAGAGTGGCCAGCGTCTCCTCCCCTGTGGCCTCTCAGCTTTCTGCTTGCTGACAAGTGACAGCGCAGTGTCAACTGGACAGCGTGCTCTGCTGAATGGAATGTCGATCCTGTTCGCTCCTAAAACCCGCATTGCCGTCAGTGTGCGCTGGGGTGGCGCCCCTCTGCTCTCCTACCTTCCCGCCACAGGGGATGAGAGCCCGGCTGGGGTCAGGGGGCAAGTTGATCTGTGTAAATAATGCAGCACAGTGACTATGAATGGCGCGCTCTAGACCCACGAGGAAGTTGCTTTCGGGGCTGCCTCTTGAGCCCTGTTCATTGACATGCTGCCCGGATGCAGATGCCGTGTTTCAAAACAGCGCGCCAGTGTTATGATTGTGATTACTATTATTATTTGTGCAGCGGCATTTGGAAGCCCTTATTAAGTGATTCCCACTTGCTTCGGCATGAATGCGCAAGATGCGAGACTTTGGGACTAACTCCGTGTCGGGAGCACACACGACGGAGGGAGGGGTGGAGGAAGGACCAGACCCCAGTGTTGGCCTGGGTGTGCAAACATACACTGATTTTTCTGTTTCAGCCGCTTGGGAAGTGGTGGGTGCTTTGATTCTTGAAGCAGAGCTGCCTCCAGGCGTGTCTCCTCTCGCCCTTTGTTTCCATGGCTGGAAGCGATGGATTTGCAGTCTGGAGGAATCCATCACTGTCACTCCATCTGCTTGTCGGGCGCCCTCCGCGTCTCTGGTGTGACACCGTTGGGGTTGAGTGTCCGTCACCCCTCCTGCTGGGAAAGCCGGGGTGGCAAGGTTTTCCACGAGGTGTTACTCCCCTGGACTTGGGGTGGATGTTTTTAGGAGATACTGAATCGAGAGAAAGGGGTCTGAGGGAGGCCCCCCGAGGGCCGGACAGGGGTATCCCTTTGAGAGGCTTCTTGGTTGTTGCTGTGGGTGAGGCGCTCTCTCTCTGAAAAGATGGCCGTCCCGTCAGAACTTGGATCAGATTGTCAGATTTTTCACTTTTTCTCTGTGTATCCGTGATCCCCCACCCTGTGGCGCTTCTGGAACTCTGCAGACAAGGATAAGCCTGCTTCCCTGTGTGACAACCGTCATGTCACATCTTCAGAGGAAACATCCTCCACCCGTCTGTGTTCGTGTGATGGCAACTTGCCTGACACAAGTTTCATACAGAATGTCTGTCTAGTCTAGGAGCTCACAGGAGAGAGGTTCTGGGATCCCCTAAGAGTTTCTCTGTTCATAGAAGATGGGCTACGAGCTGGTTTTCCAGGCCTCCGCCAGCACCCTCCTGCCTGCACACTGTTGAGAGATGATCCCTGAGGACTTTGTCGTGCGCTGATATCCGTGCCTTCTCCCCAGTGATTATTTTTGGTTGAGGGACAACTGGCATGTCTTTAGCCCCAGGGGGGCCTGTGACCAATCAGGCCTCCTGGCCAATCAGGATATAGCACCCCTCCTGGCCAACCAGGGCACGGCACCCCCTCCTGGCCAGTCAGGGCACAGCACCCCTCCTGACCAATCAGAGCATAGCCCCCCCTTGGCCTCTGTCTCTGGCGTGGATGTGATTCATTGGCTGCACCCTCAGGGCTTCTGCGGGCGGCGTGTGGATGTGGCCCCCACCACCATAGGGCATGCAGTAGGAGGCCCCCCCTTTTTTCATTTCTTCAGCCATAACCGCTCTTTTCCACTTAAGCCAGCTTGGTTTTCTGTGATTTGCAGCTAAAAACCGTCCTGAGACACTTAGTGCTCCAGGGCACACCCGCCAGCGCGGCTGCGGATTTGCACGTAGGTTCTGTGCAGCCAGGATGCGCGGCAGAAGACTTTAAATAACATCCCAACCAACATGATTTTTATTCCCAGAACAGTTCTTGGAAACGGTGGGCAGGAAACAGCCTGGCAGCGAGTGTGCCTCTCACCTGCAGGCTGACACGGCTGGAGTGTCAGCGGAGGCCCCGGGGCGCTGTGGTCCCGGCTTCGTCTTCCTGCCGGGGAAGAAGGAGCCGGCGGGAGACCCAGTCAGGAAAACAGAGCCCCAGAGATACCCGAGGGAGCATCTTTATGAGTGCAGGCCAGATGAATTCAGTCTAGCCTTATTTAAATATCTGCAGCTCAAAACAGGTTTATCTCCGAGGGGAGGAAGAGAAGGAGCCTCTGTGCGAGACCCGGGTGAGGTAGGATTTTAGCAGGTTACCAGGGGCATCAGTTATTAGGTTTCCACTGTTCTTTTACTACACCAGCTTTATTACCTTTATCTGGATTTATATAGCGCCTGATAGAGTTTGTATCACTAGTTGCATGAAAAAGAATGTGCATGTGCTCAGGGCTTGGTTTCTGAGTGTGCCCCAAGGAGGGGCTAGCCCGTTATGACGCCGTCTGCCTCGCCCGCTTAGCGGAGCAACCCCTTTGATTCCGCTGCTTTATTTATGTTTTGGTTCAGGTACCGGGCAGGTGTTTTTGCGGGAAGGAGTGTTTGCCCAGAAGTTACTACCATCTGCCTCAGCAGAGCCCGCATCCCCGCCGGTCAGGGCACAGCGCCCCCTCTGGCCAGTCGGAGCACCGCATTCCTCCCGGCCGGGCTGAGCAGAGCGCCCCTGCTGGGCAGTCCGAGCAGTGCACCCCTCCTGGTGACTCCCTTTCTCCCTCTGCCTGCTCCTGCTTGTTTTAACCTCCTCGCTCGGGTGCTGGCCCAGGGGTGTCCACAAATAAGTGTTTTGAGCTGCCACCCCCAGCTAGTCTTCTTCCCGGGGAGCCCAACCTATGATGCCCTTCTCTTGCTGGCCGCCTGGCTGGCCCCCCAGAATGGCCAGCACTGATTGGGGGCAAAAGGTAGGGCAGGGTGCTACTGAGTCCCTTGTAAGCTGTGTGACCTGGGCAGTGGGGCTGAAGGAAGGAGTTCCATTACCCTTTGGGGCTTGATTTCCCAGAGACTTGGGGATCAGTGATACCTGTCCCCCGTCCCATCTTTGGAACCTCGGATCTGAAAGGGCCAGCGAGTCTAAGTTAGCCCGTGGCTTTCACCCTTGAGCATGCATCCGAATCACCTGGGGGCCCTGTCCCAGAGCTTCTGATTCAGTAGGTCTGGGGTGAGAATTTGTCGTTCTAGCAAGTTCTCAGATGCTGCTGCCACCATCAGTGTGAGGACCGTATGTGGAGAAGCAACTGCTGAGTTCAACCGAAGGAAAATCCCCCCCAGGCAGGAGGGCTAACCCTTCTTTAACCCCACTGCTGAGGAATGGTCTAGCGGGGGATGTGACTGGGTCGGGGTAGGGCAGGGATGTCTTTGCTCAGAGGCTGCGGAGGGTTAATTTTGCTGTGAGAGGATGATGAAGATGAAGGTGACCAGGGACACTCACTTTCACAAACGTGACCACCCCTGCTGCTGCCAGCTGCTGTTGGGTATACCGGGGAGCGTGAGACCCTCTCAACCCCATGGTCTGGAAACCAGGAGGGGTGGGCCGGGGTCACGGATCCTCATGTCACAATTAGGAAAACAAGCCTGCAGCGATTCTGTGTGGCCCCCCCCAACCCCCAGAGCAGTGCAGAAATAGTGTGTAGGGGCCTCAGTGACGTCTCAGCTTCACCTTTGCCCTAAACCAGTGGTTTCCAGCCTGGGGGCCATGGGGTGGCAAACTTGAGGGGGTGTCCTGGTCAGCTCAGGCTGCTGTAACATGGCTGCATCGGCTGCAGGCTAAACAGCCATTCAGTTCTCATAGCTCTGGAGGCCAGAGGTCAGAGATTGGGGTGCCCATGCTCCGGCTCTGGGCTCTGCGTGGCTTCCGGGAGGGCTCTGGGTGTCCTCAGAAGGGGGCAGTAGAGAGGGCCAAATGCTCTCTGTGTCTCCCCTGTTCCCACTGGGGGCTCCTCATGACCTAGTCGCTTCCCAGAGGCCCCACCTCTTAACCCCAATCACATTGGGGGTTAGGGTTTCAGGTAAGGGTTTTGGGGGACACAAAGATTCAGTTAGGGTGTTAGGGGTTGGGTTCCCAGGAAGAGGCTCTGAGGCAGATATTGGGGTGCGGGATGTCTAACTGGGCATGCCCCCTGCTGGATGAGGCCACGGAGCTAGCATACCCCACTGTGCTCGGGCAGGACCTCAGGCCCTGTCGCTCCAGCTGCAGCCCTGGATCACAGCAGCCCGGGTAACAGGCTGTCATGGCGGGGCGGCTGAACCCTGCATCCCTGTGCCTAGCACAAAAATGGGGTGTGGGGGAATTAGAAAACTGTGGACGGGGTCCCTGGTGGGCTAGTCCAGATACCTCAGTAAGCAGTGGGGAAAGTGGCTCATTTACCTGCAGTTAGCCCCGTTGCGTGAAGAAAATGTCAAGTCACTTTGCTTTTGGCGGAAATCATCACTTTCATGTTTTACCTAGTGCTCATCGAACTTTCTCTGGATTCAGATGCCGTCATTCCTGGGCCTGCTGACCCCTCACCCTCCTGGCGCCCCTGCTCCCTCCCCCTTCAGGGAGCTGGTCTCCAGCAGGGGGGCCTCGCTCTTGCCCAGTACCTGGATCTTCTGTCTAAACACAGGAGTACTTAGCACACCCCAAGAAACTTGAGAGCCAGGGTCCCCTCCTCTGTTCTTGCTTTCTCTGGGCCCCTCCTCCCCCAGGCAGGAGCGCAGGAGGCCTGAGAGCGAGGAGCGCTGGCTCGGGCCAGGGACCAGGGCCACTGACACCTCAAAAACAAACCCCCCTCAGTGGATGCGGGTCTGCGTGGTCAGGTGGATGGATGAGAAGACTTGGGAGGAGGAAGTTGATGCCCCACAGACTGAAGAGGGGAGCCCCCTTCCCGCAGGCCCTGCGTGGGAGCACAAGGGGTAGAGGAGGCAGAGTGGAGTTCGCCCAGGCCAGAGCTTTGATTGGGGTTCCCCCGGGAAGGCAGGGCAGGGAGGGCGGAGCAGACAGCATGGGGTGGGCTGGTTTGGAGAACTCTGTTGGGCTCTGACTGGAGGGGGTCTCTTCTCACCCTGGGGTGACTCAGCGCAGCGGTGGGTGGGGGCGGCTTGGCTTGGTGTGTGAGTGGGTGAGGGGTAGGGGGCACAGACTTGCTGTGAAAGGCGGTAGTTGGTTCTCTTCAGGAAGCAGCCAGCCCTGGGCCAGCAGCCCCTCTCTGGACCTGCAGGCCCCAAATGCCAGAGCTTCAAAAGTACAGAAACTGAGCAAATAGAGTTAATTGAATGGCCCCTGTTGGGAATGCAGGCCAGAGAGACATCCAGACTCCGAGAAGAGGCGGAAGACACCCACACGCCTAGCCTCTGGCCCTGCGGAGGTCTGCCCGAGGGGGCGCTCGCCCTTGGCCCTTTCCATCCCGTACCCCAGAAACCCAGCAAGGTGCCGGCGACTCCCACGGTGACCTTATAGCGTTCTCTGCTTTGATGCCTCCATCTCCTTATTTGATCTTGCAGTAACATTTAATGAGGTTTCTCTGTCTACAAAGACAGGATCATTTCCAGCCATTGTTAATTTAGCGCTAAAAGCGCAGCAGCAGCAGCAGTAGTAGTAGCAGCAGCAGCAGCAGCAGCAGCAGCAGCAGCAGCAGCAGCAGCAGCAGCAGCAGCAGCAGCAGCAGCGAGGGCTGAGCGGGGCCCTTCTGGCTTGTGGTTTCCAAACTGTGGCTTGCGGTGGATTTCAGCCGGGCAGCGGGGCCTCCGGGGCTGGGCTGGGGGCTGAGGGTTGAACCGTGTGGAAGAGACACTTGCCCTTGGCTTAGGAAATGAGAGTGGCTTTGAAAATGTCAAAAAAATCTTTAGTCTGGGTAGAATCAGCATAGCTTTAAAATTTAATATTAAATAATATGAAAAAGCGTTTTAGAAAAAAAGCTCCTTGGAAATATATTTTGTGATTTGGGATTTTGCATTCAAGATGGGCCTTAAGAGGTGACTAGGGCCTGATCACGGTGAGGGGGGGCTCTGGCTGAAAGCAGTTTTCTGAGTCTTGACACCGGGGATTGTAAGCTCAGCTACCTACAGGTTGAGGAGAGACTATGTGGGAGGGAGTAGATTGGCTATTTGCCTGTCTTTGCCTGTCTTTGGTTCTTCTTTGGTAGAGACAGAGAAATACTTCCCTACTATAGGACAAGCATCCCAGGCTCAACAGAACAAGAGCCACCCAGACCCAGGCTTGGTGGAACAGTAGGGGATGGTGAGGACTGTGGCACACTAGAGACATCGTGCTCTAGATGAAGGAGCTAGTGAGGGCTCAGCTCTAGCTAATTGGTTCCATTTGGGAGTACAGGTGCACCGTTTCCAGAGCAGATTGTTCCGGAAAGACCATGCATTTAGATTTTCATGCGAAATCTCCCAGTTTTATAATATTCATCCATCACAGTTAAAAACAAAGCAGTGGATGGCAAAGCCAAAGACCAACAGCAGCAAATCAGAGTGCACCTGGGCACCACAGCCAGTCTCAGACCTTTCTAGAAGGATGGCCTAAAGTTTTCTAGAATTTGAACTGGATGGATTTCTAGGACTCCGCACATCTTCCTGTGTCATTCGGGCTGTCATACGTGCGGCCTCCTTACAGCACCGACGTCCTGCTCTGGCGGCCTCTGGCCGCGGGTGCGCTCACCCCCTAATGAAGTGGGTTCCCACTGCCGACTGGACAGAGGTGGGAGGAAGTCTCTGGGTGGTAAGGTTTGGAAACCGAGGCAAACCAAAATGGGAGGCTTGTAACACCTCAGGGCAGAATCAGCCAGCTGGGCTTCAGGAAGGGCCTGGAGTTGGGAAGTGGAAGCCTCCAGAATGCCTGTGCTGCCCTTCCCCCATCTTTGTCTTACAGGAGGGGATGGGTGCCTCATAGCACTCCCTTTAGGCGCTTCTGTTGCGCCTCCCCATCGTCAACACCCCATCTCAGGGTCTCCTGCCCCAGCCTTGGAGAGGGAATCTGATGGGCTCCCCTGGAGTCAGGTGTCCAGTCTCTGCCCAGCCAGTGGTGCCTAGGCTGTGAGGCTGCACAGGGCCAGGATGGCACCAGAGACCTGGCCAGCTCCCTGGTGGCTCCCATAGCTCCCAGGATGGCCAGTGTGGTTTTAAAGGCTCGTGGAACTGCTTTCCAGAATGGGCATCCCCCGTCCCTCGCCCATGTCCAAGGCGTCGGCTGAGCTGAGCTTTGTGACAGGGTGGCCTGCTTAGTCGCGTGCCCTCTGAGATGCCCCAGCCCCTGGTGTCCGCTCCTGGCCCCAGAGGTGCGGGTCTCTGTCTGATCTGGGAGTGGCGGGGCCCCTCGGACACTGTTCCGTTTCCTCAGAACGCGGTGCCTGTTGTCATCCCAGCTCTGGTGCGGTCCTGAAGGTGGTGACACTACTCAGAACGGTTAATCGCGAGATGAAAGTAGCTGAAACGATCTGAGTGCTTTGTGTCTGGGGCCCACGGAGATCGGAGGGAGCGCCCGCCTCCCCTGCGAGAAGGGGACGGGGCTGTCTGAGCCCGAGAAGCCCATCTGTCACCCCAGAGCGTGACAGAGGAGGTGCTCCCTGGCGGAGGCCACTGCTGACCCCCCAACCCTCACCACAGACCCAGCCCTGCGTCTTCTCGGCTGTGTGACCCCGGTGGTGGAGGTGGCCCTGGGGTGGGCGTGGCTGTTGGGGGAAAATCGGCAGAGCCCACGTTTGTGGGATTCTTAGTCTGCTGCGCCCCATGTTCGTCCTTCGCTAGGAGCTGCGGGTTTCTGTCCAAACGTGCTGATCAGTTATTACCAACAACTGCTGTTTGTTAGCACACGTTGGCAGCAAGTGCTGATGGTGACAGATACCTCCGGTCGAAGGTGGCGCTGATGCACCTTGCCCGTGGCTCACTGTTTGTGCCCGGTCTCCTGAGCTGCCGCTGCCGCTAGCCCTGTTCTGCAGCCACGGAAGAGTGAGGGGAAGGCCCAAGGCCACGCTCCATGAAGTGGGTGGGGGACTGGGATTTGAAATGCGGCCTGGCCTTGGTGCTGGCTTGGTGCCTCTCCTGTAGCCACTCGTTCCTGCCCTCGGGGGTCCTCGCCCCAGCAGCATTCCTTCCCCGGGAAAGAAGCAAGGAGGCAGATGTGCCTTTGGGGTAAAGGCCAAGGCCAAGAACGTGTGGGGATGCCTGGGGGTGTCTCCTTGGGAGGCTCCTGGAAGTGAGCTTGGCCCAGGCTCCCTTCTTCGCCTGGCCCCTTCCGAGGTCAGGTGAGCCTGGAGGCTGCAGAGAGCAGAGGACAACTTCCGGGGGGTTTTGCTTGCAGCTTGGTTGGTTCTGCTTGCCGGGCCAGTGGGCTGACAGCTCTGGGGGTGGGGTGGGGGGTGGGGCGCCTTCCCGTCACCACGAAGACAGATTGTCCTCATCTCCCTCGGACCAGCAAGGGAGTTGCCGGACCAGCAAGGGAGTTGCCGTTTTGTTCAGGTGCATGTTTAGGTCGGGGGCTGGGGACGCGCTGGCCGGCCCCTTCCCTACTTGGAGACGCGGGGCGGGGGGCATGACCCAGAATCGATGGGTACCCCCGCCCTCTGATCTGCTGGCGTGTGCAGATGCAGGAGCGGGCGACGGCTTGGCTTTGATCTCGGGGGGCTTGCAGAATCCTTGCGACGCTCCCCACCTCTGCGCCCCCCTCTCTCACTCAGAGCCGAGTTGGGTGTGGGGGGACAGCTTGCAGAGCCTGCCGCTGCCTCTGCACGTGTGGGCTGCGGAGCCGCGGTTGCCCACGGGGGCGGCATGGCTGTGCTGTATGCTGCAGGCAATTATCAGCTCGCTCTCTAATTCTGTTCAAGGTGACTGTCAAAGATCCACAGAAGACTCTCCTAATGAAATGGAAAAGTGTGCAAATTTATCCTTCTGCATACAGATGCCTTTGCTTTTCATCTCCTAATAATTGCTCCCTTAGGTTCAACTTCATGGTATTAAAGGGTCTTTCTTGTTCAACAGTCAAGACAGTCCCCTCGCGCGCCTTCCGGGGTGTGGGCCGGGGCGGCCGCCAGGCGGGGTCTGGGACCTGGGCCGGGTCTCTGCCCCTCTGTCCCTTTCCCTGTGTCCCTTTATTTATTGTCGCGCAGGGATGCTCGCGTGAGGCGATAGGAGGGCGCTGCAGCGTGGGCGTGTCTGAGGGGAAAGAACAGCTTTCAACAAGAAGAGATGAAAAGATGCCCTGGAAGGACTTGTTCTGGTTGAAGTTGTCACGGCGACTGACGGCGGGTTTGATGCGACGAGAATCCAGTGCCGGGCACAGTTAGCACACCCGCCTGGGCGCTGTTTTAGGCTTCTGGTGTCAGCCCTGATCCCCGAGTTTTGATTCATCTGCTTGTGTTTCTTTTTTTTAAGAACCGCATTTGAATTTCTCATCTCCAGGACTCCCAGAAGCGATTCTGGGTCAGCCAGTTCGTTCATGTCCTGCCGCCTGCCACCCCGCCCCGCGATCGCGCTGCAGCCGGAAGATGATGAGCTTCCGCTGGAGGGAGACGAGGCCGCTTCAGGGGTCCGCCGCTCCTCCTCCCTGACGGCCGTGCCAGGAGACGGGGGTCGTTTGGAATCACTCTCAAAGCGTGTCAGTCCTCAGGGTTCATGTATTTTTAGTCCATATCACCGAAGGAAAGGAACAGTGTCCACGCTGCCTGGGGAAGGCGGGGGTGGAGGGGCGGGCGGGGGCTGGGGGGCGCTGCAGAGCCTGCCGTGGGGATCGGAGCAGTGACGCTGGCACAAAACCTTGACTTAGTGCCGAGCTGTGACCTGGGCGCCGAGTCCGGCCCTGCCCGGTGTTATAAATCAGGCTTTACTGGCCACGGCCGTGCTCACCCACCTCACGTCAGCTGCGGCCTTTGGGGCCGTCAGGGCAGAGTGGAAGACGCAACACGCCCTCAGCCCTGCCTGTGTGGCCCTTTGAAGAAAACGCCGCCTGCCCCTGTGTTAGGACTGTCCTCTGCCCTCCTTCCAGGACCGGGCGTGCGACCGGGTGTGGACATCGGGGTGGCTGGGCCGGGAGTTGGTTCCCGGCTCTGAAGACATTCGCTTCCCCTTGTTCCGTGTCCCCTGCCCGTGTTCCTGTTCCCCTAAGTGTGAGCAGGAGAGCCAGCCGGGCCTCTTCACCCGGCTTTCTGCTTCTCGACAGCAGCTGCGGCAGGAAGGCTTTGGGGGCACAGCTTAGACCCTCGTCCTCGTCAGGCCTCGAGTCTGTGATGAGCTGCAGTTTTGTGAAAACAAGGGACAGGCTCACCGCCGGCTCCTGCCCGTCCAGCTGCAGCCTCGCGCATCTCACCCCTGGAGGCTCCGACTCTGCCGAGGTTGGCGCGGGGAGAAGAAAGAGCTGCGCCGGCTTCTCTGTGCCGTGTCACCGCCCCTCTTGCTCCTCCCAACAGAGAGCGTCTGCGTCCCGGCAGGAGCGGGGTGAGCGGCCCTGTGGGTGCAGGCCGTGGTGTTTGGGGTGCCCAGGGAGTCGCCCGAGCTGGATCTCTGCCCTGAATTGTGTGAAGGTGGGACAGTTCCCCTGACATTCTCCCCCAACTCCTGATCCTAATTCCTAGAACCCATGGCGGTTGCTGGAAACACAAAGACTTTCCAGATGAGATTTTTTCTCGCGCCTCACTCCCATCACAAACATGGGCCGTCAGCAAGAGGGTGACGAGGAGGACCCTGTGGCCCCACCCTTCGGGTGAGCCTGGCCTTCTCCAGGGCAGTGGAGCAGTGGCCCCCACAACATGTTCATGCCAGCATCATCCATCGGTGTGGGTGGGACCTCGCTCCCGGAGGATGGGGACGGACTCCCCAACGACAAGCTCCCCGTTCTCAGCCTTGACGGTGCCATGGAGCTCGCCGTGAGTGTAGTCACACCAGAGCATGTAGACCATGCAGTTGAAGTCCATGAAGGAGTCGTCAACGGTGACAGTGTCCACTTGGCCAGAGTTCAAAGCGGCCCAGGTGACTGGGCACCAGATCCGTTCACTCTGGTGTCTGTGCGACGCCCTGGCTCTGCGGGGACACGGGCTGTCTGTAGGCCCAGGAGGAGCAGAGAACCAGATGTGACTAAGAGTTTTGAGATGTGGGCTCTCCTGGATCATTTCAGGGGACCCCAAATACCATCACAAGTGTGTTCTTACAGAGGAGGCAGAGAGATTTGACCCAGAATGAAGAGGAGGAACCACACACGCAGGAGGCAGAGGCTGGGTGGTGTGACCACAGGCCATGAAGGCCACCGCCACCTGAAGCTGGCAGGGCAGAGAAGGGATTTCCCTACGAGCCTTTGGAGGACTCCTGGGCCTGCTGACGCCTTGAGTTTGAAACGAAGAGAGCCAGGTGTTGCTGTCGGCGGCTACACCTTCCCACCGTTTGTGCCCGTGGCCTCAGCACTCCAGGATCAGAGTTTTCAAACTGCAAGTTTTTGTCACTGTTTCCCTCTTTAGTTGCTCATGATTAATTTTCTGAGAGCTTCTAGGGTGTGTACAAAATAGGCGTGATCCTGCCTCTTGGGGTGTTGCACTGAGTGGGTAAGGCAGAGAATCAACACAGAAATGAAGGATTTTCACTTAGTGTCCAGTGCTGTGTCCCCATCTTGCTGCAGAAGAAATTATCCTGCAATTTTGTGCCTCGTAGAAATCATTTTGTTATGTTCTCAGAATCTGCAGTTTGGGGGTTTGACCAGAACACAGTGGGAATGGCTGTTTTTGTCCCATGATGCCTCTAGATTTAGCTGAAGGCTTGCAGATTGTGAGTGACTGTGGCTAGGGGCAGGAAGACCCCCCTCACTCACTGATCCTGGGGTGGAATGACTTGAAGACCGAGACTGCTGTCAGCATGTCTTTGTGCAGTCGCTGCATGTAATTGGGCTTCCTTCCGACATGGTGGCCTTAGGGCTCCGGGCAAGGCCTCGGCATGGTCTCTGTGCTGCCTGCACTGGTCAGAGCAGTCACGAGTGTGCTTGCTGGAAGGGGAGGGGCCCCGGATCCCAGCTGGTGGTGGAAGGAATGACAAGATCACCGTGTGGAAGGGTATTTGGAATGGGAGGCGGCATTGCCGCCTTCTTTGGAAAGTTTTGTGAAGCTGATACAACAGAATGGTGGGGATGGAGTGGCGTGACTAGAACATGGGGCCCCCTTTAGATGAGTGTGAGCAAAGGGCTCTATGAAAGACACCGTTTATGTAAATTCTGAATGGGGAGAAGAACCTTGACAGGACTCGGGGGGCGCGCTTGTTGAGGCCAGGGGAGAGGTTTGTATCCTTAATAAGTGTGATGTGGGTGTTGGCCAGTCAGCAAGAACACATTTGCAGGTTGGAATGAACGCCGGCCACGGTGCGTGAGGACGGCTGTCCTGTGACATCCTGGGAAGGGAGAAGAGCAAGGGCCAAGTCCCTGTCTTGGAGATGAGCTCACCACCCTGCTCGCTGCATCCTAGCATTGTGTTTCTCTGTTATGTTGTCTTCTGTGCACTTACCCACTTTCTGAAGTATCTTATTTGCCCACTTGTTGATGCTTTGTCTCTCTCATGAAAATGAGGACCTTATCTGCCTGAGAAACCTGCCCTCGGTGTGTGTTGGTGTCTGGCACACAACAAGAACCTGGTAAACATTTCCCGAGTGAGCGATGCGTTTAGAGCAGCCTGCCCCCCTGCCCTGGGGCTGCCTGGCATGCAGTTCCACCTTGATTTTGACATGTGTGTGGCTGTAGTCATTGTCCCCAGGTGAAGTAATGAAAGAAAAGCCCAAGAATGTCGTCCGCCTTCTGTGCACAGGAAATTTGTCACCAGGTGAATTGGAACCTCGTAATGATGCTGCTTGCACAGGGCATTGGACCTTTAAAGGGAAGTCTCTTTCCTTGGTTTGAAAAATACTCTGAGAATCAGGAGGGAATGGAGCCTAAGAAGTCCTCATAAATGTTTTCAGTAATTAATCCCCCGGGACTCATCAGCTTGCCATGGTGTTCATTACTTACGCATAGAAATAAAGATAAATGGGCGTGGATTATAGTCCTGGGAAGGTATAAATCTTGCTTGTTTATGGGGGAAGGCAGCCTAGGAGGACCTGCCACTGTGATTCAGGGAACAGGTTGCGATTTATTAGAACATTCACACTGGTGGAAGCTGAGATTTAGAATCCAGAGGTCACAGAGAGGAAGGTGGTGTCCGCCCTGTGGCCGAGGGCTGGGCTCCCTGTGGTGGTGACTTCTGGGCCCCTCATTGCATCCTGCTGACCCAGATGAGCCGGTCTCTTCACTCAGCTGTGGACTCGGCCTCCGCTGTGCCAGGAGAGGGCTTCTTGTAACTGTAGAAATGACAGTTTGCTTTTGAGTGAGCCATGGGTGGAGGCTAGTGTAGAAGCTACTGATGCCCGCACTGGAGAGAGGGTGCAGGTCAGGTCGGAGCTATGTCAGAGATCAGGTGGGACGCGCTGCCGCCATTTATACGTTAGTTGGTATTTATTGAGTCTCTCCCGTGCACAGCCCTGCATACCCCTGTGGTTGTTTCAGAGTCACTTTGGTCTCTGGAGTGCATCATCACTTGAGTGATTAGTTCTAGGGTCCCCAGACAGTGGTTACTTTCTAACCACATTCTAGCCACATGCAGACTCAGCTCTGCTTCCTCCTATTTATCTTGACATAGACAGGCTTGTTTTCAAACTTAAGCGCCAAGTTTCCACTTTGTTCCAAGCGGTAAATCTCCTGCTTGGTTCAGTCTCGTCTGTTGTGCCAGTTACATTTCTTTGCACATTAAAACAGAATGTTGAGAAAGATTTCCCTGGTCGACCACCTGAAACACCGTTCTGTCCCACCCTTTCAGCTCCCTGCCTCCAAGCTCTGCTGCCTCCACTTCCAGAAACAAAATGACCCCTTTGGCTGGAAGTCAGACTTCCTTGGCGGGTTGGTGAGGCCCGCACCTTCCGCCGGTGTAGCTCTTGCGCTGGTTCATTTTTTTTCTGGGCTCGGCTGAGGGTGTTTCTGGATGATAGTGTCATCCCAATTGGTGAACTGAGTAAGGAACGTTGCCGGCGCTAGTTGGGTTGCCTCAATGGTCTGTGAGGGTTGAGTTGACCCAGCAGGCGGAAGGAGGGACGACTCCCTTCTGCTCCGGCTGGGCCTTGCCTTCCCCCTCCTGGACAGTCACGCTCCGGCTCTCAGGCCTTCACACTCAGTCTCATGTCGCCGGCCCCTTGGCTCTCAGGTCTTTGGGTTTGGACCAGAACTGCAAGTCAGCTTTCCTGGGCCTCTGGCTTGCAGGCGGCGGGTCACGAGGCTTCTCAGCCGCCATCATTTTGTGGTAATTGTGTTCCTTGTGGTCAGTCGCACTCTGTAAGCCTCTGCACTTCCTGTTGGTTCTGTTTCTCCAGAGAGCCCTGACGGACCCTTCTCCCCAGCGAGCGGTTCTGGCCTACGTGTCTTAGCATAGGTTGTGTCTTCAGTTCTGGTTTCATTGCCCCTTTTTTCTCTTTTCCTGCAAAATGATGTAAGGCCATTTATAAGAAAGGCTTTCTCAGGTTGCTTTTGACTGGTTGCCAAAACATTCAGGTGAGTCTCCCCAGGGTGGCTGGTCCTGAGCTGCACTGTTCTGGTCTCCCTGTCTCTACCCTGAGGCCCAGAACGGGACATGTGCCAGGTGGCTGGTCGCAGTAGCCTCACGTCACCATCTGGTGTCAAGGTCTGGCAAAGGGGCTCTGTGCTCGGCGGCAAGAGCGGTGCTGCTTGTGGTGACACTGGTAGAGCAGAGACTCGTCAGTACGACGACCGTATGTCCTGGACCCCAAGGCGGGAGGTATTATGTGGACTTATTAATAGCAACACCCTGCCACTGTCAGAGAATCAAATCATTAGCAGTGTGGCCAACCAGTGGAGTTTATGGAAAGAATGATACTATATGAAAATGTCATGGTGTCAGTATCTGGAGCAGATGGCAGATTCTCAAACCAGAGGAAGACCAGGGAGGGGCTCCTATGTGTTCCTGGACCCTGGGATTTGCTTCCATAATTCATGGCCTTTACTTCTAAGCAAAAGATGGAAAATGACGTCAGCTGAATCTGACCTACGGTTACATTTTGTTTTGCTGAGGCGGTGTCTGAGAACAATAATGACCAACGTTAAAAAAATTGAATTATTGCTCTTAAGTATCTGTATTTTCAATCTGTCTTAAAACAGAGGAGACCATAGCGATGTGGGCTCTGCAGTCCACGTAGGAACACTCCTGAGAGGGGCGGCCTAGTGCAGGCCCCCTCGGGAGAGGGCTCCGGCTCACCCCTTTGCCAGGCTCTCCACTGTGCCCTCTCGCCACCCCACATCGAGGGCGGTGTTGCCATTTATAATCCTCCTTGAGCTATAGTTTTTCTTATGGTAGACAAGTATTTCTCTGTTCCCCAGACACTGTCACAAAAAGAGGCCTTTCCAGAGGGCTGGGTCTTTAAGAACAATAGGAGAGAACATCTTTGTGGAAGTGAAGATCATTCCTGTGTACTTAATATGCAAGCAGAGTGCATTGGCTGCCTTGTTCATTTACTGTCGCTGTCTGGTCCCTGCAGGCATTTGACTTCCTGACCCCTGGGCCCAGCTAAGAGGTCCGGTGGGGGGGGCGCTTGCCGGCAGACAGTCTATTGGGAAACCTCTTGCAGAGCCTGGTGCCCCCAGATGCAATAAGCCAGCCTCCAGGGCCCCTCGGGATGAAGTGGATTGGAGTCTGTTTCATCCTTAATGAATGAATTGAATAGCTCACAGCAGGAGAAGCTTTTACCCAGCAGTTTTCCACTTAGAACTACTCTTTCCTTCTCGCCTCCGCTAAACAGCCGAGTTTGCTCTTGTGTATTATCCTGAGATATTGGGGGTGGTGGTTTTACATCTGTGGGGACATTGAGACCACCCCCAGCTTGAGGTCAGATTTTCTTTATATAATGTCTCTGTCCCCTCCAACCACCTAGCACAGAAAGTCACAGGAGTGGAAACCTGGATGTAGGCCGGTGCTTTCCTGCGGGACCGTGAACAGAGGTGGGGGAAGCAGACAGCACTGGGCGCTGCCTCAGCTGACCAGCTTTCTGGCCTCAGTTTCCTCATCTGTACAGCAGGCATCAGGTCGGTCACTGTGATCTGTGAACACCTCTTGCCTGTAAAGCACTTTCTGGGCACCTGGCACTGCTCCGGGCCAGACTGTGTCGGTTTCCCTGATGCTTCCTGTCGCGACTTCAGCACCTAGGACAGCTCCCCACCTTCCTAGGCAATCAGTTGGTGGTTTCAAGAAAGAATGAAGGAATGTGGGTCTCCCTGGTGGCGCAGGAGTTAAGGCACAGCCTATGAAGCTGTCCGCAGCCACTGCAGCACGAGTTTGATCCTCGGCCAAGGAGAGTTCGATCCCCGGCCAGGAAGCAACCCACACGGCACAGCAGACCTCTCCTGACTCGCCCGCTGCTCCCCTCAGCAGTGGATTTCGGTAGATCTGCCTGTTCTGCTCCCCACTCTGCCTCTGGTGAATCCTCTCACCCCCTGCATCTCTGGCCTGTACCCAGTTCTTGTGTGCATAGATAAATATTTCTTAAAAAAAAAAATGAGGGAAGGAATGGATCCTGGCAGCTTTTGAAGCCATGGTGCATCTAAGATACGGGCACCAAGACTCAGTCTCCAGCCAGAAGTCAGATGGGGGCTGACCAAGGATGTGGCGGCCCCTCTCTGAGCCTCCAGGGACAAGATGTTGGCCTGGGATCTATAATCTGGACGTGAAACAAAGGCATTTGTGATTGTTAGTGGTTTATGGGGAGATGGTAGCAGACCTGGAGAGTCACACCCATGTGGCTTTGACCCAGATGGGTCTGGGTGCTGCTTTCGGGACCCCTAAGCACTCATGTGTGATTCCCCCATTGCTGCTGTAACAGATTAGCACAGATGCAGGGTTTCACACAGCACAGCTTACTCACTGCATGGAGGTTAGACTCCAGAATTGTCTTAAGGGCTGAAGTGATGGAGTGCCAGCAGGGCTGTGGCTCCTGGGAGCTCTGGGGGGTCTGTCCCTTGTCTTTTTCAGCTCCCAGTGGCTTCTGCAGTTCTGGGCCCATGGACTGTCCACTACCTGCAGAATGCACACTCCACCCTCTGCTTCCACCATCACGTTGCCTCTGTCTCTGACACCCCCTTCCTCTTACAGGGCCCTTGGTATAACATCGGGGTACTCAGGTCATCCAAAATAGTCTCTTCATCTCAAAACCCTGAAATCAACCTGTATCCCCCAAATCCCTTGAGTGCCACGAAGTAGCACGTTCACAGTGCTGGGGATTAGGATGTGGGCTTGGTGGGGGTGCGATTCTGTCTACCGCTGCGAGACCGGAGCTGGGCAGGACGCTGTGGTGGGGCTGCTGCAGCTGGGAGGGCCCAGGGAGGCCCAGCTTGATCCTGGGCAGGGGGTCTGGGTGGGTCTAGGGCTGCCTCCGCTGGGCAGGACGGGGCCAGAGGGAGCAAGTGACCTTGGGCAGGAGGCTGGCTGTCGGCTGTCCCCAGCTCACATCGCTGGAGTCTCAGGAGCAGGGGACCCCAAGAGCCACACTGCCTGCAGCCAGCACCCCTTAACCGCGTGCCCAGCGCACCCTCCCCTCTCGCCAACACACACACCTAATTCTCCAAACAGGTTTCAAGTGGCCTGATGCATTTTCCATTCCCCACCCCTCTGGGTGGTAAAGGCCACCTGCACTCACTGTAGAAATGCGGAAACCGCAGCGGAGTAGAGGGAGGGGATAACGTTGTCTTACGTCCTCGTTCCAGAGAGGAGCACTGTGGGCCCTGGCGGGGCCCCCGCCGTTGCCTTGGTGAGCATGCACTGCCCCCCCACGCATGCACATGTGCACACGCACCTGCCCGCATGCCTGTCTTCTCTGTAAAAAGCTTTGGCCTGAAACTTCTTGTTGGTCTGTGATGTGTACAGAAACACGCGGGGGCCACAGCCGTGCCTTTCGCAGCCTGGAACCTGCGTGTGGCCTGCTCTCCAGAAGCTGCTGCCGCCTGCTCCTCTACCCTCCCCACAGCCCCTCGGCCCCAGTGACCACCGCCTGACTTCGGAGAGCACAGACGGCCTGTTGTGACATAACTGGGCCCCGCCTCGGGCGCTCTGCTCAGCTCTCTGCCTGCGCGCGAGGGTCAGGGAACCCGCTCACGTGCTGCAGACCGGGGACGGTGACCGGCAGCCAGATGGAGCTGCCAGCCCGGGATGGCTCCCATCCTCTGTAGCAACAGCAAAACAAATAGTCACGAAGGCCACAGGCCAGCAAAGTCTAAAGTACATACTGTCAGGAGCCAAGTTTGCCAACGCCTGCTGTGGCGTGTCCATGAGTGACTGTCCCTGTCTACCCAGTCTGTCCATGGGCCTCGATGTCATTTTAAAGGCAGTTTATCTTAACGGCATAATTGTGATTTAAACAGAGTTTCGAGTAACTTGCACTTGACGAAAGCTCCAGTGATGCAGAAGGGCCTAGAGTACGCGCAAGTCCTGCAGCCCAAGCCAGCCCGCCCAAGGCCGCCACACCGACGCCTTGTCGTCTGGGGAGTCGTTTTTGTTTTGGCTCAGTTGGGACTGAAGGTTGGGCTTGGGGCTAGGCCGTCTCCACGCCACAGGGGCAGAAAACTCCGAGCTTTCTGTCTGGTGTTTCTGTGACTCCTTGGAAACGTCTTTGATGTCTGGGAGTTATTTTAGGTTTAGGGTGAATGAAGCCTCCTGTGAACGCTCATCAGTCGCCGCCACGTGAATTATCAAACAATTCACCCTTTTCTGACTGTTTTGAAGGGAGGGCGTTGAACTTGAAGCTGACATGTCAAGGGGCACTTTGGGGCGGGCTGCCCAGCGAGAGCTACTCAGAGGTGGAGTTGCTGGACTGGACGGGGACAGACAGCTCGCAGCCCACAGCCTGTGGGGAGGGGGACCCCGCTCTTGGGCCTGTCCCCCATCCTCAAAGAAGGAGGCTTTCTCTCTATCCTGTGGACAGGGACAGCCACTGAATCACGGAGCCCGCGAAGGCAAGTGATGCTGACAAGCTGGGGGTTGCCCCTGCCCACTAATGAGGACGGGAGTGTAAGCTTGTTCTCGGATGGGGGTTTTCTACCTCTTCCTCTGTCCCTGGCCCCTAGGCTGAGGTCGGAATGTCACGGTTGAGGTTGTCTCACCCCCACGGCACATCACATGTTGGAAGCGGAAAAGAGACAGGAAGTCAAGGCGGGATTTCCTCTTCTGGGGATGTGACCTGGAAGTTGTGCACATCATTTCAGCGTGGGCTAAGTCGCGTGGGCAGGGCTGGCCAGGGAGGCCGGGAAGGGATGGCAGGTGGCAGGTGGCCTTGTGCACAGCCTCAAGCTTGGGGGATTCTGCTTCCAGAAGAGGGGGAGAAAGAAAATGGGCGTTGGCTATTTTCCTTCATAGCATCTCTCTCCTTTGCTCCTGCTTCTGGGAGGCACGTGCTCACAGGGAATATTCCTTTACTCGAAGGAGAGAGCACTGCAGGTGGGATGACAAACAGTAACTGGAACTTGCATCAGGGAGCAATAGGGAGTGGTGTGGACTGTGGCTTCTTGAGCATGGAGGGTGGCTGCTAATCAGTCATGGCAGCTTATTGCACTATAGGAAATTGAGCTTAGAGTTAACAGTGATTTTTAAAGAGAAGCCAGAAATGGGATTAAAAGGAAGTGTTAATTTTTCATTCTTGACTCATTTTAAAAAGTGCTATGCCTAAGGCATATGTGGACTTCCAGTTTATGGTCTCTGCCCCAACTCTGCCAAGTCGAGACAACATTATCCTCTGACCTGAAGGCTCAGGGATACCCTAGAACCTATCAGCTTCATAAATGGGGACTCGAGATGTAGTTTTTATACGCCAGTGATAGCAGTGCTGGCACGCTTTCTTTGGAGGGTAGTTTGACATTGTCTTTCAAAATCACAAATGCACCTACTCCTTGACCATCGGTTCCACTTCTGGGAACATGTCATCCGGAGAGAATCTACAGGTGCAAATTAACGTAGGCATAAGGTTCTCCCCTGTGGCCCTACGGTAGCAAGAGTCTGGAAGCAACTGAATGGGGGCTGGCTAAATAATTTTGGTGCATTCTACAGTAGAAAGATACACAGTCTTAAAAGAGGTTGAGAATATATATGAGCTGTAACCGTAAGACATTTCGACATTTCTCCAGAACAAGGTGATGAGCAGAGGTGCAGTGTGCAGCGATTTACATTTAAAAAGAATCAAGATGTCTGTGCTTTTAGATGCATGAAATAGTACCCATGTGGAGACTGGAGTGGCTTGGCGACCGTGGTGGGGAGATATTTTACTCTAGAGTCTTGCATCTTTTGAAGTTTAACTCTGTAACTGTTTTATCGACTCAATAAGCAAATAAAACAGAGGTGAGAAAGAACAGGAAAGCGAGGCTCAGAGAGGGCAAGAGTTTCCCAAGAGTCACACAGCAGCGTGGAGCCAGGATCGGCCTCCCTTCCTGTGCCTCCCAGCACCACGTTTTGTTTCCCTGGCGATCTCCCGGCGCTGCCAGCTTCTGCCTTTAGAGACTACGCAGAAGACTCTCCGCCTGGCTCACCAGCGAGGTGGCCTAACCCGCTGACATTGCTTCTTGGGTTCTTGGCCAAGCCGCGGCAGGACTCAGGGCCCCACGATGCGCCCTGAGGCAGCGGCACTTCCTGTGCCGCTCACAGGCAGGGTCTGGGGTCCCCATGTTTGCTTCCTCACCTCAGCGGGTGACCTTGGTGGCTCCTGAGGGTGGGCACCCTGACCATCGCAGGGATTCCTGTAGCCAAAGGGTCTCCTTGCCCCTTCACCTTCCTCCAGCAGTGCCAGGAAAAATAATGATTTCTTGCCTGCAGAAAGTGGGGTGACAAATGAGGGCCTTTGCGGAGGGAGGCAGGCAGCCTTCCTGACTCCTCGGCAGACACGTGTAAATGATATTTTTGCCGAAGATGAGCGGCCTTGGGAGCTGTGGGGACTGGAGCATGGCAATTAGCTCCTTCCCTGTGTCCCTCGTCAGGGGAGCCTGGAGAGGATAGACAGTGTTCTGACCCAAGATGAATTAGAACTTTCTCCTTGTTTAAACAGAATGAGAGATCCGGGTGTCGGGGATTGCCCTGTCACCTTCAATTTCCCCGGGGCGCTCGGATTGCCCGGCGTGATGGATGGCGCCTGCGGTCTGCGTTCGGGACCGGAGGGGTTTGGCCTCAGGTAACGGAGGCCTTAAATAACAGCCGCTGGACAGCAGTGTCTTTCTCTCTCATAGAAAAGGGCATAAATAAGGGTCCAAGGCCGGCACAGCATCTCCGCTCTGCACCCCCTGCGCCGAGTCCGCTGCGGCTCTCCGCCGTCACCAGGCCTGGGTCTTTCCCCGGCCCGAGGCATCCTGCTCGTGTTCCAGGCACCAGGAAAGGGGGAGGTCAAGGGCAGGAAAGCAGTCTTTTGCCCGTGAGATGGCTGTGGAAGAAGCTGCTTGTCCCATCACCAGCACTTAGTTTCCTCCCTCCCTCCCTCCGGCCCTCACCGAAGAGAAGCAGATCCTGATAGAAGGGCTTGTGTGGCTTTCATTTGTCTTGGGAAGGGAGTAGTCGGAACTGGAGCAGGGCGAGTAGGGAGAGGAAGCTGGGAAGGAGGCAAAACCCAACTCAAATCTGTAGAGCTGGTAACTGTGGTGGTCAGCTGGGGCCAGTGCCGTGGGGCTCGCTGCAGGGGTAGCCAGAGGACGCGAAGGGGTGGTTTGCTTGGGATCCCCTGGATGGATGCCCTGACCCACGGGTGCCAGGCCCCACGGGTTTCCCGTTTGCCCAGTTCCCTTGACCTTGCTGTCCTGCACTTGTGGAGAGTGGCTGGCCAGCCTCTCCGGGCAGAAAGCGAGGGGCCTGCCCCTACGGAGGGGCCTGTGTGCGTTGCGTGGCTGCAACAGGCAGGGCGAAAAGGTGGGCCAGAGGCTGTGAGACCCGACATTCTAGGGCCTGGCTCAGCTGCAAAGGAGCCTGGGAAATGTAGTTTTTATTCAAGGTGGCCATGGACCCAGCAAGTAAGCAGGGCACTTGGTTGTTGTGGAAAGACCTCTGGAGAACAAACGGTGGACTCTGGATCATGGTCTTTGTCCAAACCTGCCGATCCCAGTGACCTGGAGCGCAGCCGAGTGGCCAGAATGGGGTGGAAGGCCGTGCACTAGAGCCCGGGCCACTGCAAGACCCCTGCTGAGACCCAGGCCCCGTACTTCGCACGCCCCACTCACCTGCGTGGTTTCTGTCCTCCAGGAGCCAGCACACAAGTGGGTGGAAATGGGGGCACCACTGAGGGTCTCTCCACAGACAGAGCCCTCACCCGTCCTCCCAGCTCAGCCTGCCCCTCGCAGGCTTCTGGAGTGACTTTCGGGAATCAGATGTCACTTGCTCCTTTGAGAAGCAAAGTCCTTGTCTCCCCTGCCCCCTTGCCTGCCCCTCAGGGCCACGCCCCATGCAGAAGCTTCCAAACCCTCTGCTCCTCCCTTCTCTGCGTGTCCAGAGCGCTCTCCCCACCTCGCCCCCATCTGGCCCGCCGGGGCCTCCTGCCAGGCCCTGATGCCCACACGTTCTCGTTCTTGCTCAGTGGTGTTCGTGCAGGGCGCGGAGCCGCGTCTGGCCTGAGTGTGGCGGTGTGTCCAGGACCCGCACACGGCAGGTCTCCGCGAGTCTCTGTGGGAGTGACGGCTGGAAACACCGCTCCGGCCCCAGGGAGCTTCTTCCCTGCTGCACTTGGGTCCTGGGGAGAGGGTGCAGAGTCCCTGCCTGGCCCCTGCCGCCGCGCGGGGTGCGGTTTCCAGCTGACACTTAGGCTGCGGGTGGGGCGGGGCTGGGAGGCCAGCACTGCACTCCATGTGTGGCTTTGCCGTGGGACCTGAACGGGGGAGCTCAGCCAGTGGTCAGTCACCCGCAACTTGGCCTGAGCAAAGGACACGGTCCCCTGCTGGCTTCCGATGTGCTGGAAGCCAGGCCGCCTGGCCAGGCGAGCTTTTCAGTTCTTTCTGCTGCACTTCACTGTCTATTAAAGAAGTTCATCAACGATTGCCTGCCCAACCCCCCAGAAAACAAAGTCAAGGAATGTTAAAGGCTGAATTTATTCATCCTCCTGGAAACTCTTAGAGTGTATTCCTCCTCCCAACTCAGATGTCAGTGGGGATAATAAAAATGTAGAGAGTACAGAAAAATATAAAAACCATCCAGGAAAAATCACATTCATTTACTCCCTCCCAGCCTTTGTACACACCGGCACACCCTCCTGAGTCCCCTGAAAGGAAAGGTTTACATCTTGGTGTTTTTTCATTTTGTGGGAGATTTTGTGCGTTTTCCTATGTCTTCCAGTACTCCTCGGGCATGATTTTTGAAGACTGCATAGTATTCCAGTGCTCCCCTATTTTATTCAAAAGGACAAACCTCTTAAAATGCAGCATCCCCTGATTTTGAGCAGTTAAGTGGTTGCTGATTTTTTGCTACCATGAGTTTCCTTGCATATGATTATTTCTTTTTTTTTAAAGATTTGTTTATTTATTTATTTGTACAAGCACTGGGTACAGTCAGAAGCCCGGGGGGGGGGGTGAGAGAATTCACCAGAGCCAGAGCGGGGAGCAGCGCAGGCAGAAGGACGGAAGTACACTGCTGAGGGGAGCAGCGGGCGGCAGGAGAGGTCTGCGCGCCATGCGGGACCCTCCTCCAGTCACCAGGGGGCAGCTGGGGATCGAACCGGCGCTGCAGGGGCTGCGGGCAGCTTTGCAACCCAGCGCTCAACCGCTGCACCACCGGGAGGCCCTCATATGATTATTTCTTTTTTTTTTTTTTTTTTTTTTTTTTTTTTTTATAAATTTTATTGTTATATTCCCCATACAATTGCAGCCCCCCATTCTGACCCCAATCCCTCCCCTCCCGCCCACGCCCCCCTAAAAGTGTCTCTGGTTCATAGTTTTTTGTTGATTTTGATTTTCACTTTCTTATAGTTATTCATTTTCCTGGTCCCTTATTTAAGTTTTCTAGATTCCTGCTATGAGTGAGACCATCCGGTATTTTTCTTTTTCTTTTTGGCTTATTTCGCTGAGCATGATCCCTTCCAGCGCCATCCATGTTGCAGCAAATTGCATGTGTTTATCTTTTTTGAATGCTGAGTAATATTCCATGGTATATATGTACCACATCTTCTTGATCCAGTCATCTATTTTTGGGCATTTGGGTTGTTTCCAAAGCTTAGCTATTGTAAACAGTGCTGCTATAAACATAGGGGTGCAGGTGTTCTTTGGAATTGATGTTTCTGTGTCCTTTGGGTAAATACCTAGGAGTGGAATTGCTGGGTCATGTGGAAGCTCTATGTTTAGTAGGTCCAGAAATCTCCACACAGCTTTCCACAGTGGTTGGACCAGTTTGCACTCCCACCAACAGTGCAGAAGAGTTCCTTTTTCTCCACACCCTCGCCAACATTTGTTGTTGCTAGTTTTTTTAATATGTGCCATTCTCACTGGTGTAAGATGGTATCTCATGGTAGTTTTGATTTGCATTTCCCTGATGACAAGTGATGTTGAACATTTGTTCATATGCCTGTTGGCCATTTGCATTTCCTCTTCAGAGAAGTTTCTTTTTAGCTCTTCTGCCCATTTTTTGACTGGATTATTTTCTTTGTTGTTGTTGAGTCTCATCAGCTCTTTGCAGATTTTTGTGATCAGTCCTCTATCATTAGTGTTGGGTGCAAAAATGTTCTCCCAGTTGGTGGGGTTTCTCTTTGTTTTTGTTATTGTCTCTTTTGCTGTGCAGAAGCTCTTTAATTTGATGTAGTCCCAGCTGTTTATCTTTGCCTTCACTATCACTGCTTTGGGTGATGTGTCTGTAAAGATGTCTTTGATGTGCAAATCACGTAGTGTTTCGCCTATATTTCCTTCTATATATTTTATGGTTTCAGGTCTTATGTCTAGTTCTTTAATCCATTTTGAGTTGATTTTTGTGTATGGTGTGAGGTGGTGGTCAAGCTTCATTCTTTTGCATGTAGCGACCCAGTTTTCCCAGCACCATTTATTGAACAAACTTTCTTTGCTCCAATGCATAGTCTTTGCTCCTTTGTCAAAGATTAGTTGACCATAAACCTGTGGGTTTATTTCTGGATTTTCTATTCGATTCCATTGGTCTGTATGTCTGTTCTTGTTCCAATACCATGCGGTTTTGATGATTATGGCTTTGTAGTATAGTTTGAAGTCTGGGAGTCTGATGCCTCCATTCCCTTCTTTTTTTTTCAGGAGAGCTTTGGCTATTCGGGGTTTTTTGTGATTCCATATGAATTTCATCAATAATTGTTCTATTTCTTTGAAGAATGACATTGAAATTTTGATTGGAATAGCATTGAATCTGTATATTGCTTTTGGAAGGATGGCCATTTTAATAATGTTTATTCTTCCAATCCATGAGCAGGGGATGTCTCTCCATTTCTTTGTGTCTTCTTCTATTTCTTTTAACAGTGTTTTATAGTTTTCTTTGTATAGGTCCTTTACCTCTTTTGTTAGATTTATTCCCAAATATTTGATTTTTTTTGTTTCAATAACAAAAGGGATGGTCTTTTTGATTTCTTCTTCTTCAGATTTATTGTTTGTGTATAGGAAGGCTACTGACTTTTGCGTGTTGATTTTGTATCCTGCCACTTTACTGAACTGATTGATGAGTTGAATTAGCTTTTCTGTGGAGTTTTTGGGGTTCTCTATGTATAATATCATATCGTCTGCAAATAGTGATAGTTTGACTTCTTCTTTTCCTATTTGGATTCCTTGGATGTCTTTCTCTTGTCTTATTGCCCTGGCTAGGACTTCCAGTATTATATTGAAAAGCAATGGTGAGAGTGGACATCCTTGTCTTGTTCCAGATCTTAATGGAATTGCTTTCAGCTTTTCACCATTGAGAATGATACTGGCTGTTGGCTTGTCATAGATGGCCTTTATGATGTTGAGGTATGTTCCTTGTATCCCAAGAATTTCAAGGGCTTTTATCATGAATGGGTGTTGCACTTTGTCGAAAGCTTTCTCAGCATCTATTGATATTATCATATGGTTTTTATATTTCTTTTTGTTGATGTGTTGGATAACGTTGATTGATTTTCGGATGTTAAACCATCCTTGTGCCCCTGGAATGAATCCAACTTGGTCGTGGTGAATTATCTTATGGATACATTGTTGGATTCTGATAGCTAAAATTTTATTGAGGATTTTTGCATCAGTGTTCATTAGGGAGATTGGCCTGTAGTTTTCCTTTTTTGTGTTGTCCTTGTTCGGTTTTGGTATTAGTGTAATGTTGGCTTCATAGAACGTGTTTGGTATTGTCCCTTCCTTCTCAATTTTTTGGAAGAGTTTGTGAAGGATAGGCACTAATTCGTCTCTGAATGTTTGGTAGAATTCATTTGTAAATCCATCAGGTCCTGGGCTTTTGTTTTTGGGGAGGTTTTTGATTACCATTTCAATTTCGCTAATTGTAATTGGTCTGTTTAGGTGTTCTATTTCTTCTTTATCTAGCTTTGGGTGATTGTAGAGTTGTAGGAATTTGTCCATCTCCTCTAGATTGTTAAACTTGTTTCCATATAACTGTTCATAGTAGTTACTGATTATTCTTTTGATTTCTGCTGTGTCCGTTGTGATTTCTCCTCTTTCATTGATGATCCTGTTTATTTGTGCTTTCTCCCTTTTTTCCTTTGTGAGCCTGGCTAGGGGTTTGTCTATTTTATTGATTTTTTCAAAGAACCAGCTCTTGGTTTCATTGATCTTTTGGATTGTTTTTTTAGTTTCAATTTCATTTATTTCTGCTTTGGTTTTTATTATTTCTTTTCTTCTACTGGTTTTGGGGTTTTTTTGTTGTTCTTTTTCTAGATCTTTGAGCTTCGAGATTAGGTTGTTTCTTTGCGTTCTTTCTTGTTTCTTGATGTGAGCTTCTATTGCTATATATTTTCCTCTTATTACTGCTTTTGCTGCATCCCATACATTTAGGATATTGGTGTCCTCCTTGTCGTTCAATTCAAAAAATTTTTTAATTTCTTCTTTGATCTCCTCATTAGTCCAATGGTCTTCCAGTAGTGTGGTTTTTAATCTCCATGAGGTAGGAAAGTTCCTTGCCTTCTTTTTATGGTTTATTTCTAGTTTGATGCCTTCATGGTCAGAAAAGATGGTTGATATGATTTCAATCTTGGTGTATCTGTTGATGTTTGTCTTGTGCCCCAGTATGTGATCGATCCTGGAGAATGATCCGTGTGCGCTTGAGAAAAATGTGTACTCCATTTTTTTGGGGTTTAGTGTTCTATAGATGTCTGTTAAGCCCAATTGCTCTAGGTCTTTATTTAGAGCTTTGGTTTCTTTACTTATTTTTTGTCTTGTTGATCTATCCATTGTTGATAGTGGTGTGTTGAAGTCTCCCACTACGTATGTGTTTTCTCTGATGTCTGTTTTCAGAGAGGACAACAGTTGTCTGATATATTTTGGTGCTCCTTCGTTTGGTGAGTATATGTTAATGAGTGTTATTTCTTCTTGAAGTATTGTCCCCTTGATCATAATGTAGTGACCATTGGGGTCTCTTTTTATCTTTTTGAGTTTGAAATCTGTTTTATCTGATATAAGTATAGCTGTTCCTGCTTTCTTTTTTGGTCCATTTGCTTGTAGGATTGTTTTCCATCCTTTAACTTTGAGCCTATTTTTATCTTTTGTAGCTAAATGTGTTTCCTGGAGACAGCAAAAGGTTGGGTTTTGTTTCTTAATCCAGGCTGCAACTCTGTGTCTTTTTATTGAAGAGTTTAGTCCATTTACATTTAGAGTTAATATTGATATGTTAACATCTGTATTTGCCATTGTGTTTGTCTTTCCTTTGATTTTATTTATTTATTCTTTTAATAACTTTTTTTTTTTTTTGGCCTTCTTTCATTGTTATTCGTCGCTCTGAGGTTCTGGCTTTAGGACTCCTTGTAGTATTTTTTGGAGTGGGGGTTTAGTTGCAATGAAATTCCGGAGTTTCTGTTTGTCTGGGAAGGTCCATATTCTTTCTTCAAAGAGGAAGGAGAGCTTTGCGGGATAGAGTATTCTTGGTTGGCATCTGTTTTCTTGGAGTCTGTTGACTATGTCCCTCCACTCTCTCCTTGCCCGTAGTGTTTCTTCGGAGAAGTCTGATGTCAGCCTGATTGGTTTTCCTTTGAATGTTATCTGTTTCTTCCCTCTTGCCAGCTTCATTATTTTTTCCTTGTCCTGGATTCTTGGGAGCTTTACTATTATGTGTCTTGCTGTATTTTTCCTTTCGTCGTGGAAGTTTGGTGTTCTTCTTGCTTCTTGTATATCAATTTTCAGCTCCTTCTTCACATTTGGGAAGTTCTCTTCAATTATCTCTTTGAATATTTTCTCTGCTCCTACATCTCTCTCCTCTCCTTCTGGTATTCCTATAACTCTTATATTTCCTTTCCTCATGGAGTCAGATAGTTCCCGAAGTCTTTCTTCGTTCTTTTTCCTTCGTACTTCTCTTTCCTTTTCTGTTTTGGTTCTTTTTATTTCTGTGTCTTCAAGATTACTTATTCGTTCTTCCATTTCATCTATTCTGCTTTCATTGCTTTTCCCAGAATTCTTTAGTTCTTCCATTAATTCTTTGATCTCCTGCATTTCTTTTACTTCCCTCTTTAGGGACTCAATTTCTTTCTTCTGACCATTGTTTTCCCTCTCTAGGGACTCAATTGCATTCTTCTGATCGTTGATTATTTTTCCCTTATCATTGTTTTCCTTTATGACTTCTGTCAGTTTTTTAATCACGGCAATTTTAAATTCTCTTTCTGGAAGGCTCAGAAATTCTTCCAAGTTATTGTCGTTGCAATCTGGGGGCTGGCTTTCTTTTTGTGGTGTGCTTTTTCTCTGGAGAGTTGCTAGGTTGCGTGTGGTTCTTCTCCTCCCTACTGTCTGTTTTCTAATTTGCCGTATGCGTTGGGACACTGTGTTGTTGGGACTTGCCGGCATCTTGGGTGGGCTTCTCTGTTCCCCTCTGGTTCTTCCAGGAGTCATCTGTCAGTTTCAAGCAGCCTTTACTGGAGAAAGGTCCCTGTTCTAAAATGCCGATGTGGGGACACACTCCCCTGTGCGCCTGGTCTGCCCCGGCGGTGGGTTCCTGCTTCCCTCTGGGCTTGGACTGCAGGCCAGAGGGGGTCTGGCGTGGGCGAACTTCCCCCGCTCACCTCTGGCTCCTGAGGAAGCCTTCTGCAGGTAGTCTTTACTGAAGAAATGTCCCTGTTCTAAAATGGTGATGTGGGACACACTCCCTGCGCTTCTGGTCTCAGGCACACTCTTCTGCGCGCCTGGTCTGCCCCTGCTGTGGGTGCTCGCTCTCCCTGTGGGCTCAGACTACTTGTTCAGAAGGGGCCCGGTGTGGGCTAACTCCCCAGCTGGCCACTAGCTCCTTCAGTAGCCTGTGCTGGGGTCAAGTCGCTAGGTGGCACCAGAGATCTCTCCTAGAGCCCTTGGGGAGCTGATTTTCCACCCCGTGGGACAGGGAGCAGAGCGGGGATGGTAGGGTACACCTCAATAGCTTTGGGGTGCTGTGTCTGCCTTGTGCCCCACCGTCGTGGGGAATCCACGCCCCTAATTTCGTGCCCCGGGTCTCAGTTCCAAAGCCCTCAGTTCCAGGACGCGGGCTGTAGCCCAGATCAGTGGCGCGGGAATGGCGCCTTTTGAATCCCGCTCCCCTGCCTGGGCGCCTTGTTCCTGCTCACTCAGGGAGGGCCTCCGCCCGGGTCTCAGTTCCAAAGCCCTCAGTTCCAGGACGCGGGCTGTAGCCCAGATCAGTGGCGCGGGAATGGCGCCTTTTGAATCCCGCTCCCCTGCCTGGGCACCTTGTTCCTGCTCACTCAGGGAGGGCCTCCGCCGTCTCCCCGCAAGCCTAGGTCGCAGGCGCAGGGGCCTGGGCAGCTGCAATCCGAGCGCCGCTTTCGCGCAAGCTTACCGGGCGGCCGGGGCTGTGTGCTGGTGCTGGTCTCCTCCTGGTGGGCGGGGCTCTCTTTTTAATGGCGCGTGGAGCTCACCTCCGCGGTGGATCCTGCAGGGTTCGCCTCAGCTCCCGTTCACGGGGTGTGGTGGCTGAAATAGTTCCTTTCCACTCACAGTCCCGCTTGCTGCATCCGTTTTTCTTGTTGGGCGTTTTGGTTTGTTGTTTCCCTGGTCTCTGCCGGTCGGAGAGTGCCGCCTCTGTGGGCGGGGGAGGGGAGCAGGGTTCTGCGCTTCCCTCCCTTCTCGTCCTCTTTTATGGCAACTTTCTTCTTCGGGCAGTTTGCTGGAGTCGTCCGTTTATCTTCCGTGTCCCAGTTCTCACTGGGACCTGCCGCTTTTCCTCCCTATTAACTTTTTTTAATGGGAGATCTTACTCGCAGCGTCTCCTCGCCGCCATGTTGCTCCGCCCCTCCCCCATATGATTATTTCTTATAAGCTCCTAGCAGTATCCTTCCTGGGATGAGGGTATGACTATTCTTCGGTCTTCCACTGTGTTACCAAATTAATTTTTGAAAGGATTGTCGACACCCCCCCCCGGCAATGTAAGTTGTTTCTAGCTACTGCACCTGCCCCAGCAGTGGTCATCATAACTGTTAGGAAGTCAGTCTGTCTCCCGTCACCCTCTAAGTTTCCAGGCCTGGTGGTCGTGCTGTAGAGGGGCCGGCGCGGCAGCTCCGTGCTCCGGTGTTTGTGGGTTGCCTGTTTCCCAGCCAGGCTTGCTGCAGCCCACCGCAGACACGGTCACGGCGCGGCGGCTGAGAAAGCGCTGTGCTCACCTCGCACTTATGAAAACGCTTGCTGCGCTGGGAGCGCTCGCAGCGGCCTTGCTGTTCTGAGCGGAGGGCACGGAGTCGTGGGGAGGCCCCTGGCGTATCTGTCGGTCCTTGGGTGGAGGGGTGGTGCCGGGGGCGCTGCCGTCCCTGACCCGTGGCCGGGGCAGCGCCCAGCGTTCACTGGTTTGGTGTGAAATTTAAAACATCGGTCAGAGTCCCGGAAACGGCCCACCTGCCCGGAGCCGTGCTTGGCTTCTGCGCGCCGACTGCCGGCTTGGTGTTTCTCTAGGTGTGCTTTTGACAGTCGTAACCTGCGAGCCTACTACGTGCACAGTCAGCGTCTGGACAGATGGGGAGGATTAGAGGGTACAACGAGGAGGCCGTGTTTCCCAAACTTTGAGCTTTGACATACCTTCATGATTTTTTTGGGGGGGCGTGCCGCATCTGGAGTATTCCTGGGCTGGTGTTTAATATGCAATTTGAAATGGACTCGCCGGTTTTACTTAGTCTGAAGCCGTCTCCATCACGAACCCAAGTGGAAGCCGCATCGCCTGCCCTCGTGGACGGCGGCCTCAGGGACCATCCTTGGGACGGTCGTAGGCCCTGCTGGAGGCCGCTGCTCGCCGAGGCTTGCATGTTCCCAGACCGGGGTGGAGAGCCCAGCGCTGGGCTCCTCTCTGGGAGAGGCTGTGTGGGAAGTCAAGGGGGGAGCGACTTAGTGGGGTCCCTGGTTGTGAAAACGCTTTGGCAAATGGTCGTCCCCTGCCGTGGGGGCTGGGGAGGCTGGAGGGCTCTGAATGCAGAGCCGGGGGCGGGGGGGCCTGGTGCATTGGCGGGGAGTATCATTGGGTAGTTTTGGGGGCTAGTGTGGGGACACGAGTAGCTGACTGCACGGCAGACCGCCCCAGTGGGCAGGACTCCCCAGCCCCTCGTGGGGTTTTCCTTTGAGGGGAAGGCCTCCCTTTGCCACGGGGGCGAGGGAGAGGCAGGCCCGGCCGGCCTGGGCTCAGGGGCACCAGGAGCCCCTACTCTTTGGAGGCGTCTCGTGCTCCTTGAGCTCCCGTGAGTTCTGGGAGCAGCAAAAATAATAAAACCAAGTCGGCACCACATCCAAGTGGCATGTGGCGCGGGCGTGCGCCATGGATTATTTTTATTTATGATAGCTGATTCACAATCGTCTCCATGGAGATCGGGAGCTGAAGGCGGAGGCGGAAGTGAGCCGGCGCCTCGTGAAGTGACCCAGCGGCAGGAGGAAACCCCTCCCCCCGCACATGGAGGGCCGCTCGACGCGTGGCCTCGTGGCCAGGTCGCTCCTGCCGCCAGTGCCCATCTGTCTGCATCTGAATGTCACTCGTCACTCAGATGCAGCCAGACGACGAGGGTCTGGAGGGCTGCCCGCCATCTCATCCGGAAGCCGCTCTCTGCACAGAACATTCTGGAAGGTGTCCCCCTCCATACATGTTCGGGGTTGAACACATAAAAACACAGCTGTACCAGGAGCCACAGACTGGCCTCGCCCCTTATCCCCGGGGGCGCCGTCTGAGGCCCCCAGTGGGTGCCCGAAATCCAGGGGAGTGCTCAATCTTGTCCACACTGTCTCCCGTGCCTGCGTACCTGTGATGAGATGTAGAAACTGGGCCCAGGAGGAGAGAAACTCCAGTAACTGCTGGTGAAATACAAGAGTCATAACCGGAATAAGGGCGACGTGCAAGTTGTTGCTCGCTCTTGAAATGGCCCATTGTTGGGAACCGGTGGGTCCGCGGCTTGACCCTGTACCCGAGGGCGTGGGAAGCGGAGCCGTGGAGAGGGGTAACTCCAGACATCTTCCTTTTCTGGGCAGCCCTGGCTCCCTCTGGCCGTCTCGGGGGAGCCTTCCCAACGCCTGTTCTCTCTCCTGGAAGGATGCTCGGGGCTGGGTGATAAACGGTAGGTTGGCTTTAAGTCCCACCTGCCCCCCTCCCCAATCTCGCTCCCTCTCCCCTGATTGTTGTCGCTTCTTCGCGCTGGCCATGGGGCCTTGGGGGCACGCCCTTGGTCCCGCGTGTGTCCTGACACGCGTGTGTCCTGACTCGGCCCCAGGTGCCGAGTCGAGGGCACCGTCCCCTCAGGAGGTCGTCCCAGCTACCACCCGCAGGGCCTGTGTGGACGGGCCTGGTTGCTTTGCGTCCTTGCCGACACGGATTGCAGACTGCAGTTTTTACCAGTCCTGTGGGGGCGACGTGCTATTTCGTGGCACATTTAGATCTCGGTGCTGCCCAGGCCGGCGGCGCTGGGGCTCGTGTGGGGAGGTCGGCTTTTTTGCAAGCAGGAGGCGCGCAGATGTCGTTCACCCACGGCGTTGCTCTTTGCAGCTGCACCTGCCTTACTTGTCCAGCTGAGCTGTGTGAGGACGGGGTGGCCCCGCGGGATGCCGGAAGTGGAGGTCCTTCTCGGCTCTCACCTGCCTCCTGGACTGGACGTCTGATGCCCAGGGGTGGGGCCTATTCCTGCCAGGGATTCTCAGCAGGGCGTCCTGCAGTTGGGCCAAAGCCAAGCCCAGGTTGTCACCTGCGCGCCTGCAAGCGGTGGTCCCCACGGCCCTTTCCTGGGGCCTGATCTGTTACGGTGGCTCACAGAACTTGGGAAGAGTCTTCTTCCCAGAATACAGTGGATTGTAAGAGGTGATTGCTCAGGGAAATCCAGATGGAGGAGATGTGGGGGGCAAGGAGTGTGGAGGGGGCACGGGGCACCCCCCCAACCCCCACCTGTTCACCCACTAAGCTGGGAACCCCTGGACAGCATCCTCTTGGGTTTCTGTGGCACCCTCGCTACACAGGCGGGGCTGTGGAGCCGTGGCCGTGGGTGATTCATTTTGCCTCCAGCCTCCTGCCTCCTGGGCAGTGGGTGGGCTGAGCCCGGCTCCCTGATGAGAATTCATCACAGGGGTGGTTCCCGTGGCAACGCACCCCGCCCGGTGATAAAGGGGTTTTCCAAAATTTGCCTCATCCATGTGGCCGAAAGGGGTTTGTCCCAGGCCTTGAGGGACTCTCCAGCCACCTCACACCCGTCACTCAGGGATTCCAAGGGACTCTGCCAGGAACAGGGACACAGACCAAACAGTAGAATATCCCAGTGTCTGGTTCTGAGCCTCACAGCGGAAACCTGAAGGCCCTCCCATGCCTCAGCTGACCACGCTGTCCCAGCTGGAGCTTGCACGCGCCCTAAAGTGCCCGCCCACACCTCACATCCCTGCCGCTAGCAGCACCTTCTGCCCTTCCCTGGCCCAGCTCGCTCAGCTCGTGTGCTTCAGGCTGTTTAATTGTGCTCTACTGGCTCTTGGCGGAGTGCAAGTCTTGCTTCCTGACCTTGACGTCATCTTACGTTTCCTTGTCCTTGTGTTTTCCCTTAGGGACTAACACAGCATTTTGTCCAGGCTCATTCTTCCAGAAAATGTTGAGCACTCAGTTTGGGCTGCTCAGGCCTGATGATAATGGCAGCTTCCTCAGAGATAAACTGAATTCCTCACCCTTGTCAGGGACACGCTTTCCAGGAGAAATGAAAGGGATGAAAGAGAGCAATGTGATGTGACTTTAGGCAGGAGGAAGAAACATTATCAAAGACTTTCTTTGCCAGAGGGAAGGTTACTGTGATGTGGGTTTTGAGGGATGTGTAGGAGTTGAACCAGTGGTCAACTGGACTCTGCATTGGTAAGTTAACAGTGTCCTGCCTTCCTAACTTTGTGGATGGTTGGAATTCTGTCCTGTTGCACCCTTGGAAACCTTCGGCTAGGAAATCCTTTCAAAGGCAAATATTAATGAAAAGCAGAGCTGTCCTGTCAGTATCCAGGGGGTCTCGCTATGAATGCATCGAAAATGAAGTGAGCAATTGGTGCTGGCGTTGACTTTTATATACTCATTCTTTTATTTGAAGGCATAGTTTGCAGCTGCTGGACGTTTGAATAAAAAACAAAGGAAAACAGACCAAACCCTGGCCTGAGAACCGTGAGAGCTGGCTTCTGTCCTGACCTCGCCGGGGTCAGGCGACGCCAGCTGGTGGCACAGCTGTCACCGCTGAGGTATGTTTTTTGACATTTTTCAGCGGTTTGGATCAGGCTGTGGGTCTGTTCCCTGTGGCCGGAACTGCACACAGTCATTCTGGACATTTGGCTAATTAGAACAGAGCCATCAGGTGGAGTGAACTGTCCATCCAGACTCTGTTCCAAAGATGAGCTGGCAGTGCTGTGCCAGCGTCTGGGAGGCTCCGGGGCTGTGTGGGGGCTGGGGGGGCTAGCCAAGGCCGCTGGCTGGCTGGGATTGGGAATGAGATGTTCATTCTCAGTGGGGAGCCTTGACAGAGTGTTTGCATGGGTGTGCTGCCCTCCTGCCTTTGGGAGCTGCCTGTCTCCTAGGCAGTGCTGGCCTTGGCCTTGACCTGCCCCTAGGCACTGCTGTCAGTCAAGTAAACAGAAGCGCTGGCATCTCCCCTGCCAGCAGGGCTTTACGACTGTCAGGGCCAGGAAGCTGTCTTCTGGAAGGCGGCCTGATGTTTCAATCTGGAGCAGAGAACCCACAGCAGGGGCGGGGGTGGGGGCGAGGGGGCGGCGGCGGCGGGCTGGTAGGAGTAGGGTGGAGGCCTTGAGGCAGGGTGGGGCTTTCCTGGCAGTTCACCTCCGGTATGACTTGGGATAAACGGCTTGCTGCATCAGACTTAATGCAGGGCTGTGAACGGGACCCGAGCTGGCTTTGTGGATGTTGCATGTTAGCCGCGAGCGTGGCGCTGTTTGGAAATAGAGCTTTTGTGGATCAGTTGAGTTACAAAACAGGCCTTGCGGGGTGGCCTGTTCCTGGGTACGTCTAGGAGGAGAGAACAGGAGATGGCAGGTGAAGCCGGAGCCAGAGAGGGAGTGGTGTGTCTCCAGCCGAGGATGCCAGCTCCAGGGAGGAAGAGAATGGCGTGGACAGACCTCCCCGGAGCCCTCAGGGGGAGCTTCGACTTGCCAACACCTTGACTTTAGATTCCAGACTCCAGAACAGAGAACAAAAAATTCCTATTGTCTTAAGACAAGAAGTTGTGGTCATTTTTTATGGCTGCAAGTAGTGTTTTTTTTTGTTTTAATAAAAAATTGGACTCCTGGCTAGCATTCAAAAATAGAGGTTTTGGGCCTCCCCGGTGGCGCAGCGGTTGAGCGCTGGGTTGTGAAGCTGCCCGCAGCCTCTGCAGCACCGGTTCGATCCCCGGCTGCTCCCCGGCCACCGGCGAGGGTCCCACATGGCGCGCAGACCTCTCCTGCCGCCCGCTGCTCCCCTCAGCAGTGTCCTTCGGTCCTTCTGCCTGCTCTGCTCCCCGCTCTGGCTCTGGTGAATTCTCTCACCCTCCCAAGCTTCTGACTGTACCCAGTGCTTGTATAAATAAAATAAATTAAAAAAAAAGATTTATCTTTAAAAAAAAAACAAAAAATAGAGGTTTCACAAAAAATTGGGATATTTGACATCTCTAGAAAAATCAGATCTGTCCATACCGGATCAATATTCTCAGCAGGAAGTCATCTGGACCTCTTCTGTTTATATTACCCACTCCCCACCGCTCCCAGCTGTCTTACAACCTACCTGCCTTTCCCAGTTGTCTCACAAGGAACCCTCTGGGTATCTGACTTTTGGCCCCACTTGCACCACAGCTCTGGGATGGAAGGGTGGAGAAAGGACCGATCTCTGACTTTGTGTTTCTGTTGCGGGGGATGGCAAACAGTAGCCCGTCTGTCAAAATTTATCTGTTTCGATAAACACATAGCCACGCCTGTCTGTTGCTGTAGTTGTCATCCCATTTTGCCAGCAGTTAAGTAGCTCAACAGAGACCGTTGGGCCTGCAAGGTAGAACATACTAAACCTGTAGCACTTCACAGAGGGAGTTTGTTGAGCCCTATGCTTGAGAGTCAAGAAATCCACACTTTCGTAGAAGTTCTTATTTTTAAATGAGGGAAAAGAATTGATTTTTAATTTCAAAAACTTAACTGTCAATCAAGAATATCTTTTCACGGCAGCAGATGTGAGCGCCGGCCGACCGGACTGCAGGCGGAAGCGGAGAGGGGCCGTTTCTGCCAGACTCCGCGGTGGGGTGAGGGTGCGGGTAGCAGCCCCAGGGTTGGGGCAGGCTGCTCAGGAGGGAGAGCCGAGGGGTGGGAGGGACCTGGTTATTATCGGAGGCAGAAGTGAGAAAACAGGGGGCCTGGTAGTTAAGTCCTTTCAGAGCAAATGAAAGTGATTTCCATGACAACAATTCAATTAGAGCCGCCAGTCCTCCCGCGAGGAACAGGAGGAATTATCGCCACAATGAACCTGGGCGTTGGCCTGGGGGTGGCGAGGGGAGAGAAAGCGCCCCAGCGGGACCCCCAGCCCTTCTTGGATGCCCACACGCCCCTCCGCCCCTCCGATGGGGGCGCTGGCTGAGTCCCCCAGGAGGCCAGCCGGCACCTGGGAGAAGGGGGGTGCTTGAGGGGTGCTCGGAAATAAACAAATGTGAGTGTGGGAGGGAGGGGCCCCGGGGCAGGCCGGCGGGGGCCGGGAGCAGGCGCCCCGTAGCGGCCTGGGGTCCGGGCCGAGCATGGGCTTGCAGAAGCGTTGCCGCGTTTCCCCAAGGAATTAAAATCCAGACTCTGGGAAAGGAAGGAGGCCGAGGCCGCGGCCGCGATGGGACGGGCCAGGCTGCGCGGTCTCGAGCCTGCTGGGGTCAGTCAGGCCCCTTTTCTGTCTGTCTGTCTGCTCGGGGCCTTCCTTGTCCAGACGGAACACGCCGCCGGCAGTGGGTGGTGAGCGTGGCTCCGGAGCCGGCTTCTCCCCAGACGGCGGCCAGCAGGTGCCAGCTCAGGCGCGCCCTCAGGATCCTTGGTGGTGTCCTGGGCCTGTGTCTAGAAGGGTCCCGAAGCTCAGTGAGCCGGCGCCGGCGGTGTCCGTCACGGGCAGGGCAGGTGGCGCCGTGTGTCCAGCGCTGGCCACCCTCGTTTCGTCTGTCTCCAACCCCCCGTCCCCCCCCCCCCGCCTTGTTTCTGCCCAGCTCCCACACAGCCTCCGCTGGGCTCAGCCCCTCCCGCCCGCCTTCCCTGCCCCCCATGCTGTGTCCCGCCTCCCCTCCATCCTGGGCTCACCCACACTTGTCCTGTCCCTCAAGGACAGCCCAGACCCCGCCACAGGGAAGCTTCTCTAACCTCCCTCCTGGCTTGTCTGTTCCGGCGCCCAAGGGCGTCCCTAGTGCTGCGGCTCCATGGCCTCTCACAGCCTCTCGTGGGGCGCTGGGGTCCTTTCCCTGGCCTCCACTGCCCGCTGCCTCCGCGCCCCTGGGCCCGGGCAGGGAATGCTGTTGAGTGACTGTATGGCAGAGTATGCGAGGGGGTCAGAGCCGGCCCTGGCACTGCGCGCGAGACCGTGCGGCCTCAGCAGTTGCGCCCCTCGACCTCTCCGTGCCCGGATCCCTCCTGATAACATGAGCCCTGGGCACGTGGTCGTGTGGTCGTCTCCCCCCAGGCTGGTCTCTGGCAGTGATGGGGCACCTGCCCCGCGTGGAGGCAAAGACCCACGGGCAGCGGCACCCCCACTTTGGGCAGCACCTGCGTCCTCAGGCAACCTCGAGTCAGTTCTGCTCGCTGAATGGGCCCCTGTTGGGCGCCAGGGCCCTCGCCAGCCCTGCTGGAAGGCGCAGCGTCCCCGGGTCGCCCTGTTCTGTGGTCCTGCAGCCGTCCGGGTTCGGTCTTCTCCACGCAGGTGCTATTTTAGTGGCGAAACCTCCTTATCCCGTTCCAGCCAAGTTTCTGAGCTTCCGCAGTCAGAATGGGGATTTATTTCAACATGTTGAATATGTATTCTGTTCCGGAAGGATATTTCCAACTCATGAAAATTAAGTGAGAAGCCGGGAGCCAGCGGGCGTGTCTGCTGTTCCGCGTGGGCCGCGCCCGTGTCTCGGGAGAGGCTCCACTGGCCGTGACAAAGGCCCCTGGTGAGAAAAGCAGGGTGACGCCGCGGGTGGGTGATCTGGCCTGGGAGACGCGTGATCACCGAGGGCGCCGCTCTCCATGACGGCGCCTCCATAGGGCCATGCCCAGGGTGTACGTGCCTAAGGAAGGGTGTGAGCCAATACGTCGAGGGCAGTAACTGGGCCTCTGAGTGGCTCCCGGCCGCCAGCCGCCCCTCCTGCAGGGAGGCAGCCGTTTAGGGGAGATCACTCTCCATTTCTCTCCTTTGCACCAAGGAAACTGAGGCCTGGTGAGGTGGGGGGAGTGGAATCCCCAAAACCTCCAAGTGACTCAGTAGCCGCCGCTGTCCTTGAACTGGCGCGTGTGCCTGTGGATTCCCTCCTGGACCCGCCTCCCCCAGGATGCAGCACGGAGAGCAGCTGGGCTGGACCCTGTTCCCTGGGGGACACGGATTTCTAGGGGAGTCAGGAACGTGTTCCTTCTGCCAGTAGGTGACACTGTGTCTTCCTATTTAATTTTTCTGAATAGATGTGCAGGCCCATGCGCGACGTCCAGAGGGTTTGTGTTGAAAGTTAGGTCTCACCCCTCCCACCCCCTGCGCCCCCCGCCTCTCCCTGGAGCAGCCAGTGCAGCCGGCGCTGCGATCCTGCATCCTCCTACGCATCTGTGCTCAGACACTCGCTCGTGGCTTCGGCCGCCTGTTCAGCAGCAGCTGAGCATTTGCTGTGTGCCAGGCTCCGCGGTAGGCACGGGGGTGAAGCAGCAGCACAAAGATCGTGTCCTCCACGCGACAGCCAGTGAGCCCCCACCCCCGGCCAGGAGCAGGCAGAGCTCTGCGCTTCTTTTAACCTTCATTTTAGCCCTCGAGAGAGTTCCTTATGGGCCCGCGGAGAGGTGCCGCCTTCTTCCCGTTGAAGGGGCTGCGTGTGGTTGAGCAGCCAGGCTGCCATTTATTTGGCCAGTTCCCGACTGATGGGGCATCGGATGGCCTCTGTGGTGGATTTCAGCTGTCACAAGCGATGCTGCCAGGTCCTGGCACACGCTTCTTTTCTGTGTGTGGAGAGTAATCTATAATTTGTTGGCCCATGTGGTGAACATCCAGAGAGGTTGGCGTTCAGGTGCGGCTGTATCCAGGTGTGTCGGCTGAGTCATTTGGAATACTCTCTCAGTCCTGTTTTGGTTCTGTTGGCTGTCTCCCCCCTCCCCCCGCTGCTCCCCTCCTCTGCCCTGCCCTTCCCTTCCATTCTCCGGAATAGGAAACCTTATTAGCGTTGTGTTTAACAGCATCCCTTGCACAGCTCCGATGTGCCAGATGTCCTTGGTGCTGGGGACACAGCGAGGAAGAAAACATGCCCAGGTCTGGTCCTCACAAGCCGACGTTCCCCAAATGTGCCAGACGGTTCAGTTTTATGTCCTCCCCCTTCCCCCGCAAGGACCCTGGGGAAGGGGATCCTCAGCCTGCTGGGATCATCTCCTCACTCAGAATCCTTCCTGTGGTTCCGCCGCAGCCCCCTGTGCTGCAGGAGGGGCCGTGTCCCGGAGGGCCGCATTCTGTCCACCGCAGCGCCCTCAGCGTCGTTTTAGTCAGGTCATTATCTAGCGCCTGCGCCACCATTTTAAATGTGCCATTTTCTAGCCTTTTAAAGCACAGGTACATGGATTCTCAGAGGGAAACCAAAGAGGGCCCTGATCTCCCTGCCCGGATAAGCCCAAGAGATCCTTTTTTCCTGTTTTGACATTTAAACAGAAAATGCAAGGAATATCACAGAGGGATAAAAAATGCAAACAACAGAGTGATACCAAAATGAAAAGTTCAAGCCGCTCCCCGACTCTCCCGCCCCCACATAATCTCCATCCAAAGTAGCTACTTTACACTTTCGGGGGGTTTTTCCAGAAGAAAAAAAAAGCATGTGAGAACTAGAATACATGCGTCTAAAAACCACTCGCGATCGTACTGCCACGCCGCCCGCCTTTTCATAGTATTCGATACCTTTTAGCGCCCCTTGTCCCAGCACAGAGACCCCTTTCTCCTGTAAGGCGCCGCGGGCTCCCCTGGAGGGCCACGTGTTCTTTCTCTCCCTGGCGCTGGTCCCCCGAGGCCGGCAACTGCGTGTTTGCCGGTGCAGGCCGTGCTGTCGGGACCCTTGGCCTGCACGTCAGGGCTCGGCCTGCAGTGCTGCGCCCGGGCTCCCAGCAGCGGGGCCGTCTGTGCTGCCGGCCGTCCCGGGTCTGGGAACCGAGGCAGTTCCGCGGCACTCCTGGATCCCCCCCCTCCCCCCTTGCTGGCGGCGACCGAGTCCCCTGGCGTTGCCCAGCGTGTCTGGGGAAATCGCCCGCCTTGGTGGGTGGGTGGACCCCAGTTTAGGGGGCAGGGTGCATTCAGAGTCCATGGGAGGAGGGAAAGGGCCACTCACTATACCTTGGGGTTGGCGGTGCTGAGCGCTGAGCGTGCTGAGGCTCCGGGTTCAGAGGTGATCGGCACATTGCTGGGCCCAGAGAGACTGTGTCCCAGCTCTGTCTGGTTTGGTCTGGAAAGTTCTGTGGGTGATACCCCCCGGCTCAGCAGTCTTGGCCTTTCCCGTCCTGGCCAAGTGTCCTGATCTCTGCTCTGTGGCCGAGGTGTTCATGTTGCTGCCTTTATTCACTCAGAAGCCTGAAACAAGCACGTAACAGCATGACCCTCCTCTTGGGGGAAACAAGGGTAGCAGAAGGTCTCCCCAAAGCTGTGGCCCGGGATTGTGCGACTTTACTTATATTAATCAGTTTAATCCTCACCATCCTGTCTGCTGTTATCCTGACCTCCATTTTTTCAGGGTAAACTGAGGCTCAGAGAGGGTATATGGCTTGGCTTGGGCCCTGTCAGCGTGAAGTGAGGAGCCGCCGTCTGAACCAGAGAGAATAGTGCTGGCCTGGGTGCCCTCAGCTGGTGCTCGGACCAGACCATTCAACAGCAGCTCAGGCAGGTAACAGCACCTGCCTGCCACCTACCGGGCTCTGGCCTGGGTGCTGCACACAGGGAAAGCCTTCAGTCCTCACAGCAGGCCTGAGAAGCAGGGGCTGCCATCACTCTCTTTGTGCAGAGAGCCGAGGCACAGAGAGGTTGAGGCACTCAGCTGAGGCCACGCAGTGCACACGTGACCTGGAACCGATCAGAACCCTCCTGCGAGCAGGACTCCTAGTCACAGCAGCCTCAGCTGCTGTCACCTTGGAAACATCCCCGAGGATCTTGGAGAATTTATTCCCTAGTTGTGTTGTTGACATATCTGGGTGCTCTTTGCTCCCCAGTTATAATCCATCATGCTCTATGTCCCCATTAAATCAAAGATCTCCCCTACAGTAAGAGGAGGCCTGCGTAAGCCATGTCTGTTTTTCTAGTTGGTGATTGTTTCTTCGTTAGAATCCACAAAGCTGATGTGTTTTAAAACCCCAAACTGGAACGAGATGAAAGCCTCCCCGAATCTTGGCTGGCATTGGGCCGTAATTCATTCAAGTAGCTCGTTATGTATCAGAGTCACCCCAGCTTCTGAGCAGCAGGCAATTCTGCAGTTTCAGTTTCAGCTTTCTGTTCTTACTGATTCTTGAAGCCTTGCTATCTTGAAAATGATGAAATATTCCAGGCACACAAGGAGCGACAGAGAATATTTTAATGACCACCCTGTGTCCACTGCCCAACAGGAGAAGTAAAACAGGACAGTCACAATTGATGCTTTTCTATACTCCTTTCAGGTTGCATTTATTTCTCCTTCCCCAAGGGAATTTGCCATCTGACTTTAGCATGCGTTCTTAAATTTGCTCTCCGTGCCTGTAACCATGAACTACCGAAAGCATTGTGCATGTTTACAAATGATATAAATAGCATCTCACTACACGCACCTACACACATCCTCTGCAATGTGTCTTGCCTGCTATGTTTGTGGGATTCATCCATGCACATTACTGTGGGTTTTTCCACTGCTGCGTAGTATTCCAGTGTCTCATCACGTGCTGCTGAGCAACAGGGATGTGTGCTGAGAAACGCCGCCTTAGGTGACCTCGCCATCGTACAAAGGCCACAGAGTGTAGTTTCATATATCCAGGTGGTCCAGCCTACGATGTGCCTAGGTCGGGTGGTGGAGCCTGTGGGATCACCCTTGTCTGCGTGTCCCTTCTTGACTAAAATGTCATTGATCGACACGTGGCTGCCTGTCACACCGTGTTACTCACCTGTCCTGCTGAAGGGCATTTAGGCTTCATGCCGCTTTCTGCAGTGGATGTTCGCATCCGTCGTCTTACATACAGGTGGCAGGGGTTTCTCCGGAGGGTGTACCTAGGAGCAGAGTGCCGGGCTTCAGGGCAGGTGTGGTTGATAGAGGATGGCCTCCAGTGTCCCCGCTCTGTGATGCGCGTGCCCTGTGTGGCACCCGGGACGGTGACGGCGAAGGGTGCTGCTCCCCAGAGGGTTGTGTTTGATGCTTGGCAGACCTGGAGAGAGGACAGTATCCCGGTGGGCCTGGCCTTGCGGAGAGCTCTTTCAGTCAGGGTCTGTGCTTCAGAGACTGAGAAATTGGAGATGCAGAGTTACCGCCTGGTTTGCCACAAGGGAGATTCTCCGTCTCTGGCTCCATCTTCTGATGCGGGAGCCTGAAGCGCAGGACGCAGTTGAGCTTGAAGGGCTGAGAGCAGCCCGGCCGATGGTCACAGGGAACTGGACTTTGCCAATAGGCTGAACGAGCTTGCAGGAGGCCCTGAGCTCCAGCTAATAAGCACACAACTCCGCTGACGTTGCTTCCATCCTCGTGAAAACCTGGACACTCACCCCACGCTGGCACTTCTGTGCTTTTATCTTTTTTTTGACTGTGGTTAAATTGGACATTTTTAAGTGGACCATTCAGTCGCATTAAGTCCATTCGCATCTACCGCCATCACCATCCATCCCGAGAACGTTTTTATCTTCCCACTGAGTCTCTCCCCATTAAAATCTACTTGATTTTAAGTTGCTACATTTGCGGCCATTTGTAAACAGTGATAGAAAATGCTACAGTGTCCAAAGCTCTTTGTTTTTTTTTTTTTAAACAGGTATGGTTTCCCAGAGCAGTGGTACTGGTGGGCCCAGGCTGGGCATCCCTGTCAAGTCTTCCCAGGGGGCGTCTATTACCAGCACATCAGAGAGGAATGAAAATAGCTCAACCTTTGTTACATTCTCCTGCGGCATTTCCATGCAGGTAGCAACTTTGGGAGGAAATGGAAATAGTTTCTAACTAGATTAGATCTTCTAATCCCCCCCCCCCATTATGTATAAAATTTGTTGCTTAGAAACAATTTCATTCTCTATTTTATTTTTTAAATTTCTGTGACACATGGGTGGTGGGGGGAGATGTTAGGTGTTCGCTTGAAAGGTTTTATGAGCTGGAACAAATGTGAAATATTTCCCTTTTCTCTTGCTTTGGAACTGTAGCCAGGGGAGATCTGATTGTTCTTTTTCACTGTATTGGCTGTTGCTGGTTGTAAGAGCAAGGTCAATGGAAGGACCGTGATGATGTGATGAGACACTCAGAGCAGTGGCTGGGAATCCTTTGTTTTCAATGACAGAGACTCCTCCCAAAGCCAGCTTTTAAGGAAAGAGGATGGGCTCAGAAAAATGTGTATCCGGAAGGAACAACTTCAGGAGTGGCTGGATCCAGGGGCTCAAGCGAGGTCATCAGGATTTGGTTCCTCTCCAATCCTTAGCTCCCTGTTGGCCTCTTTCTTTGGCTGGTCAGCTGGCCTCCCTCCCTCCCTCCCTCCCTCCCTCCCTCCTTTTCCTTTCCTTTCCTTTAAAAATATTTATTTATTTATGCATACAAGAACTGGGGTACAGACTAGAGGTGTGGGAGGGTGAGAGAATTTACCAGAGACAGAGCAGGGAACAGAACAGGCAGACGGACCGAAGACACTGCTGAGGGGAGCAGTGGGCGAGTCAGGAGAGGTCTGCTGCGCCATGAGGGTTGCCCTCTGACTGGCTGGGGATCGAACTTGCACTGCAGAGGCTGCGGACAGCTGCATAGGTTGTGTCTTCACCCCTTGCGCCACCAGGGAGGCCCTGCCCTTTCAAGGCCAAATTGTGGCAATCTAGGTCCATGCCAGTCTTAGTGTTGGCGATGGCAAGAGAGCGACTCTTTTTCCATTCCAGCATAAGTGAGAAGTTGACTCTCACTGGGTTTTTGGGGTATCACACACTTGCCTCTGAATTATTACTGTGGCCAGACATTTGGGCAGGGTTGATCGGCTGGAGTTGGGCATATGTTAGCCAAGCCAAAGGGGACTTCAGGATTGTTAGCGAGTGTTTGGGAGGAGGCGATGGGCCATGCGAGGATGAAGCTGGAGCCCTTCCAGCAGGGGGATGGGCTCAGTTCTTTGGCAAACTGGGGAGCTCTGTGTGGTGGCCTCTGTCTGGGCCTACGGGGCCTTCTTGTGGACACATAACTCACTCATTGAAGGCATGAGAGAAAGTAACAGTGGTGAGGTATGATTTTGGGGGACAAATCCATCAGGATCCTTGTCCCCTCATCCTCCCTCAAGATGGACAAGTGCAGGTTTCCCTCGGTGGATCTGTTCCTCTCACGACAGGGCCGTCACTCTGCGCCGGCTCACGGGCAGGGATCCTGCCCGTGAAAAACTGAAAAACTAGGCCATGTTTTGGACACTCCTCCCCCAAGAGAGGTGGCGTGTGTCCCCTCCTGCTGGCTGCTTCCACCTGTCACTGGAGGAAACGCCAGGTGACCGCTGAGACGCGGCCCTTAAAGGCCGAGCCGCCTAGTTCTCGTGAACATTCTCTCTTGGGAGACTTCTCAGCCCAGTCACCAAGCCATGGGGAGGCCACACGGGGGCTCTAGGATTGACAGCTGAGCCCAGGCTGTTGGCCCCCCAAGACCAAGCGTCAGATGTGAACAGAAGAGCCTCTGGTGAAGCAAGTCCACTCAGAGTTGGCCCCGCTGCTCAAGCTCCCAGCCAGGCCTCCGCCACTCATTCCGGGGCAGCCTCCTACGCAGCCAGCGGCCGGCACAGGTGCGCTTGCGTCGCTGTGGACAAGGCAAGGCAGGAACGGCTGAGACGCATGCGGCTTGACCCGTCATCCTACGGTGGGAGCACTAACCAAAGCAAATAATCTCAAGTGTGGAAAAGGGTGGCGCACAGAGAGGCCCACGACACTGTACAGTGACAGCACGTTGGAAACAGCTGGCTTTCCTGGTGACGGGGATTTGATCCCTTGATGAGATAGTTAGGGCTGCCCCGAGCGCTGGATTCCTGCCCTGCGCTGGGCAAGGGCTGCCTGTGACCATCTTTCATCCGTCTAGCAACCTTTGGAGCAGGAATTATGGCCCCAATTGCTCACCACAGAGTGTGGAGATGGAGGCTTAAAGGCTTATCCCCTCCCCGAGGCTGCGAGTAGCTGTCCTGCTGACTCCAGCCACACGGTTAAGAACGTCCCTCTTCTGGCTTCAGGCAGGACAATGATCCAGCGAATCTGTGGTGAGGCCTCTGAGCAGCGCGTTAGGTCGTGTTTGCAAATGATACGTATGAGGAGTTTTTAATAATAGGAGCGAGCGTTCACGCTAAGTTAAGTGGGAGGAAATACGCAGAACAAAAGCTGTGTATACAATGAGATCCAGTGGATGGAAGCCACACGCAGAGGCAGCCCAGGGAGAAGGCAGAACCCGACCCGCGAGGCGGCCCCGGGTGCAGGCGAGCCCCAGGCTTCTCGCGTTTCCCACTTTTCTTCCAGAAACAAATGCTGCAGAGAAGCACAGAAAGGAAGCAAGCAGAAGCCAGGACAGGCGAGGCGATGGTGCACGGGTGACGAAAGAGCTAACTCTTGGTAGTTGAAAACAAAAGCCCACCTCACTGACAGTTGCTCCTGCCTGGCCCTGAAGGGAAGTTGCCGGGAGACTCGGGCGGCTGCACGGAGCGGGGACACGGCGCTCGGCAGGGACAGGGGCGCTCCGGGAAGGTCTGCTTGCGTCTCCTGCCCAGGGAGCTGCCGGCATGTGGGCGTGCAGTGTGATGGGCAGGAGCGGGGCCAGGGGCAGGTCGGGCCCAGGGGCGGCTGCGTCCTCCAGATCCAAACCTGGGCCTCGGCTCCGCCGTGAGTCAGTGGCTGGACGTGGCTGGGTGCAGCCTTGGCTTTGCCGTCTGTGAAGTGGGAATGCGCGGGGCCTCGGTGCAGGTTCCTGTCCCGCGCAAACGGTGACAGTGTTGCAGGCCCCTAGCCTGTGATGTGGTGGCTGCGTTGATGGCGAGACCGTGTTCTCGGCTGTGTCGGCAGCTGAGTGAGTGGCACCGGCCACTCACAGAAACCTAACTCGAGCCTCAGTACAGGAGAGCATTTCCTGGTAGCCCCGTGAAAAGGTGAAAAGGAAACGTGACGTTTTAACAGTGTACTTTATCTAAGCAGTCTGCACGACGTGTGATTCTCCCAGCATGCAGGCGCTACGCGGATGTTGCTGGTGAGAGATTTAACTTTTTTCCACACTGGGCCTTGGACTCTGGCGGGGAATCTCACGTTCAGGCACCTCTCGATTTGCACGCTCAGGCCTGGCCCGCAAGGCTGGGTCCCTGTCTAGGTCTCCCAAGGCGGATGGTTGAAGGGGGTTGCATGCCCTTGTCGTTTCGGGAGCGGAGCCGAGTACAGGTTGCAGATGCCAGGGAGTTCATTAATGAAATTAAATGCAAGGCACTTTCAGTCTCGTGGTGCAGCGGCCACATCCATGCCACCCAGCCGCGTGCGGGGCCTGTGCCCAGCACAGAGCCTGGCCCACACGCTCCCAGCTGTTTGTTGAACAAATGGGTAGTGGCTGCAAAGTGTCTTTTCAGACAAATCCGTGAGCTCCATGCCAGAAGCACAGAATCAGGCCCAGGCTGTTTGGAGGGCACCAGCCCTCACCAGGCTCCTTGCGCTAAGTCAGGGATCAGAGTAAAAGGAGCCGAGGAAAGCTGTTAAGCCGGCAGCTGGCTGGGTAATCTCTTAACTTTGCGCGGGAGGCCTGCAGGTCACCAGCTGCTGCGGGAGAGGCCCTCCAGCCTGCTGGGTTGGAGCCAGGGTTGACTGTTCCTGAGCTCGTGGGGGCGAGGGCAGCAGCAGCAGCAGCGGGAGAAGCGGCCTGCCTGACCTCTGTGTTCCAGGCCAAGAGGAGGGGTCAGGGAGAGGGACGTGAGGCCGGAAGCCGCTTTGCTGGGGGTGTGGTCTGAGCACGTGGGCCCCTGCTGGTCCTGCCCGGGTCAGCGTGGGTAGCCAGTGTGCAGAGGAGCCAGACAGCCGACGGGACCAGGAGCTGTGGGGAAACTGAGTCAGCTATCAGCAGGCACCAGACAGCACTGTGACCCCCCATATGTAGTCCAAGAGACCCAGCGATTACAGCGGCTCCTGCCCCCAGGTGCCGGGGCGCTTCCAACACAGGGGAGAAAAACCTCTGAGGAAAGACCCAGCAGAATGTCCCCAGGCATCACCTCTGATGGGGTCTTAGCGCAACTGGCTTGTCTGGTGCACTCGGGCACTCCCCCCAGCTGCACAGCCTCTCCGAGCGCCCCCAGAAGGCCAGGAAGCTCGCCCAAGGTGGCACAGCTGGGAGGGGCCGGCCAGGACTTGAACCCTGGCAGTGGACCCAGACCCTACAGCAACTACCGCCCCGGGATCAGCTCAGACTGGTGCTGGGAGACCTGGCCTTGGGGCTTCCTGGTGACCTCTGAGGCGGCTGGTGCCAGCGCACGTTCACGGCATATGAAGAAGAAGGCGTGAGGCCGCCTCCTGGGATGCCGGCTCCGGGGTCTGTAGACAGGCACGGTGTCAGCGCGCAAGTGCGCGTATATGTCGCTTCACTCTGAGAATTTCTTTAGTTGTGACTCAGGTGTCGGCAGCGTCTCAGAGAAGGTGTCTCTGTCTGTCAGGGTGACGTGACGAGCCAGGCCCTGGGCTGAGCCCTGTCTGGGGTCGCCATCACCCACCTGAGATTGTTCTCCTTTGGGGAGGGAGGCGTGGGGAGGAGGAGGTGCCGAGATGCAGAGACCCCTGCGAGGCCCCATGGCCCGGCTGGTTCCTCTGTGAAAGAGGTGGCGCCCTTCCCCCTCCTGGAAACGCCTCGTTCAGGGCTTCTTGTCCCACCCAGCCCTCGGGGTTTCCTCCCGGCCCCCCCACCCCACCCGTGCTCTCTGCCTTCCCCTGTGCACTCTGCCTTCACTCTGGGAGCACGGCAGGTGGGGGTGGGGGGCGAGAGTCAAGTGGAGCAGAGCCAGGATGGCCCAGCCAACGCTGCTCTGGGTTATCAACCCCCACCGACCCCACACACGCAGGCGCAGGCGAGCCCGGTGGAGACAAAAGGAACAGCTGGGGGGATCATCGGGTGCAGACAGAAGAGCTAAATAAATGTTCATTGCCTGAGGCTCTGAGTTTGGGGCAGCTGGTCATGCTGCCGTGTTGTGGAGAGGCACTGGGCCAGACACACGAGTGCAAGTGGCACATCTGGATCAGAACCTGGGTCTGCCTGAGTGTGAGGCCTGGATGGACTCTGGGATGCTCGGTCCTTGCACGGAGGGTAGGTGGGGTCTGCTCTGCTCTTCTTTTTATTTTTTATTATTTATTTATTTATTTATCTAGCTATCTATCTATTTATTTATTTATTTAAAACAAAAAAGATTTATTTATTTATTTATACAAGCACTGGGTACAGTGAGAAGCGCAGGAGGGTGAGAGAATTCACCAGAGCCAGAGCGGGGAGCAGAGCAGGCAGAAGGACCGAAGTACACTGCTGAGGGGAGCAGCGGGCGGCAGGAGAGGTCTGCGCGCCATGTGGGACCCTCCTCCGGTGGCCGGGGAGCAGCCGGGGATCGAACTGGCGCTGCAGAGGCTGCGGGCAGCTTCGCAACCCAGCGCTCAACCGCTGCACCACCGGGGAGGCCCTCTGCTCTTCTTTTTAATGGATGGATAGACACGCACGCGCACACACACACACAATATACATATATATAACATTTTGAAAAATTTGTCATTTTAACAATCTTTACTTGTCCAAGGCAAGTGACATTCAGTTCATTCACAATGTTATTCAATCATCACTCTGTCTAGTTCCAGAACTTTTTCACAACCTGAAACTCTACCCAGTAAGCACAATCTCTCCATTCTCTTCTCTTCCACCCTGGTAACCTCTGATCTACTCTGTGTCTCTGAATTTCCCTACTGTAGATGTTCTGTGTGGGTAGAATAGGACAATATTTGTCCTCTGTGTCTGTCTTTTTTCACTGAACATTGATTTTCAAGTTTTATCCATGTGGTAGCAAGCTACTGTGTTCCTTTTCATGACTGAGTAATAGTCCACTGGGCGTGGACCACATTTTGTGTATTCAGCTGCCTGTTGATGGACACTTGGGTTGTTTCCACTTTTTGGCTATTGTGCACATTGCTGCTATCAACGTTGCCATACAATTGTCTGCTTTTAAGGGCCTGCTTTCAGATCTTTTGGGTCTATACCTAGGAGTAGAGTTGCGAGATTATATGGTAATTCTGTTTAACTTTTTGAGCAACTGCCAAACTGTTTTCCACAGCAACTCCACTATTTCATATTTTCCCCAACAATGCATGAGGGTTCTGTTTTCTCCACATCCTCGCCAACACTATTATTTTTCTTTTAAAAAATTATCGGCATCCTGGTAGGGGTGAAATGGACTCTCACTGTGGTTTTGATTTGCATTTCTCTAGTGACTAATGATGTTGAACATGTTTTCATGTGCTTTTTTGTCATTTGTGTAGTTTCTTTAGAGAAATGTTTATTCAAGCCCTTCACCCATGTTTAAATTGGATTACTTGTCTTTTAGTTGTTGAGTTGTAGGAGTTCTTTACATATTCTGAATATTAAATCCTTATCATGCAGGTGATTTGCAAATATTTTCTCCCATTTTGTGGGCTGTCTTTTCACTAACTTGATATAATGTCCTTTGAAGCACAAAATTCTTAAATTTTAATGAAGTCCAATTTATGTATTTCTTGTGGCTGCCTGTGCTTTTCTGTTATCTTTAAATCATGGAGATTTGGCCAGACTTTTCTTCTAAAAGTTTTTTAGTTTTAGCTCTTAAGTTTGGGACTTCGATGCATTTGGGGTTAATTTTTATATGATGTAGACGGTAAGGGGCCAAGTCCAATCTTGTGTGTATTTATGCTTCCCAGTTTCCCCAGCACCAGCCAGTGGGGTCTTGGAAGGTTTTCTTCTTGACACTCCCCATCCACAGTGCGGGCGTTGCCAAGCCCTCAGCCCATGCTGTGTTGGGGTGTCGTCTGGGCTCTGAGCGTGGAGGTGACGGCGGGGACGGGCATGGAGACCCCGCGGCCCCTGCTGGGAAGTGGGAACAGGCCTCTCTTCCAGCCAGTGGTGGTCTCGGTCCTAACTTTCAGACTCTGGTCCTCACCCCCGGGGCTCCTGAGGCTCTTCCCGGGCCAATGCGTGAAGCAGAAGTCCGCTCCCACCCCCTGGCCACCCGCTTCCCGCCCAGCCTCTCGGGGCCCTTCCTGCTTCTCTGTGTCCCGCAGCTTTCTTGGTGAGGGGTCGCTGTGGCCAGGCGGCAGCGTCCTTAGGTGTTCGCACCCTGAAAAGGCTGCAAGGGGAGTGACGACTCCTCCAGGGGTTTGGGCACCGTGTGTCCTAGAAGCAGACCGTGTTGGGATGTTCTGCTCCTCAGGGCACCCAGGAAACAGTCACTGTCCTCCGGCTGTGCCGTCCTGCGCTCTGCTGTGTCCCGGTACCGTGTGGTCACTGACTGACCGTGTGTGGCCGTGACCCCGCAGCTGCCCGGGCCCGCAGGAGGGCCTGGCGAGTGCAGCATCTGCGTGGCTCCGAACCCCGAGGGAGCCCCGAGTCAGACAGTCTGTTCTCGTTAAAATGAAGTTGTTGACACTGATCTCTAGTGATGTTTTGAGGAAACCTCCGATAGCTGAAAGAGCAGTGACTGGGGCTGCATTTAGCGGGGCGCAGAGTCTGCCTCATGGCGGCTCTCAGGGGCCTCTCAGGAGAGGCTGGCGTGGGCTGTGTGGTGGGCGCAGCAGCGACCTGAGGGCCGTCTTTCCTGCATCTTCCTTTGTCCCCTCAACTCACTTGTAAGTAAATGGGCCCTTCTCCATTCGAAGCAGCCCTGTCTGCGGCATCGTGGGCTGACTTAGGCCACAGGCTATCTGCAGCAGAGACCCCACGGCCCTGCTCCTCTGCGAGGGCTTCCGGCTTGCTTCTGGCTGACCTGCAGCCTGGGCGAGGCCCAGGAGCGTGTGGAGGCAGGGCCCGTGCTTCCGTCCTGCCTCAGCCATACCCTGACGGCTGGCGCCCAGGAAGGCCCGCCTCCCGCCACATCCCAGCCCCCTGGAAGGCTGGGGCGGATGCGGCCGACACCCCCTGGACCTTCCCTCCCGTGCCCTGGGCCAGGACTCCATCATGCTGCAGGCCTGGCTGCAGGGGGAGGCGGGAGGGCCAGCGCTTTTGGGGGACTGACTTTGGGGGATTCTACTGATATTGGAGAAGGGGAGAGAGAGGGCCCTTTGGGAGTTCCTGCCCCAACGGGTGGTTAGATATTTAACAGTCAATCAAAGAAGATCACTAAGCTCTGCTTCGCTACCCCCTGCAGCCACGGGGCCAGGGCGCGGCCCCCGGGCGGACGGCGTGGCCGCTGTCTGTGGTGCTTGGCTGTGCCCGCTGCACCTGCCGGGGAGCGGACCCGCCTCGCCCTTCAGGAGGTGGGGCTTTGCTCCCTGGTTCCTCCAGGAGACTGGGGCGCCCGTCTTCATGCTCAGAGACCCCCACCCCCGGGCCGGCAGCTGCACACCGTGGGAGTGCAGACGTGGGGCCTCTGATCTGTGGGCCCCGATATCCCCCCCCCCCCAGCAGGGATCTGCCTGAGGGTGTTCGCAGCAGCCGGGAGCAGGAGGCCAGCTTGAACGGCGTCTGGCGTGGGACGGCGCCGGGGAGGGTGCGGCCAGGGAGCACTGTCTGCTCAAAGTTAATGGTCTAAGAAGTGCTGACACGGAGTGAGAAAACCTCGAGTGAGGTCCGTGGCGTCTCGGACAGTTAATTCTTCATTAGGTTTTCCTAAGACTGAGGTAAAAAGCGTTTTATCTCGCTTAAGGTTTGCCTTAACACGTCATGGCCTTTTATGGGTACATTGATCTTCATCTGGCGCATCGGGGCTGGTGCGCGGAGCTCCGGGGTTTGGCAAAGACAGCGGCGCGCCCTTGGCTGACCTGCTGCTCTGTTTGGGGCCCTCACGTTCGGGAGGCGGGGTGGCTCTGACCATCCGTTTCACTCGGGGCTCCCGCCCGCCTGTTGCTGGGTGTTTGAGTCTGTGCCCCTCCGAGGTCTAGAGAGCCTCATGAGACCTTTTGGGAGGAGGAGGAGATGAGGCCAGACCTCGCAGGCGCCGCTCCCGTGGTCACAGCTGTGGCCGAAGTGGAGACTCATTGTTTGAGTCTGGAGCCGGGAGTGCGACGTTAGGGGCTCCCGGGACTCCGTGAGGCCATCTGGGGGCTGCCCGGCCCAGGGGAGGCACCCCCTGGTCAGCTGCTCAGGGATGGGGGTCCAGGTTATCCAATTTTCCAACCCAGGTTGGAAATGTGGACACTTCTGAGAAATGAGGGGAACACGTCTAGATTAAAGATACCCTGCGGACCGATCACACACCCTCAGGTGCCAGCTAGCCTGGGAACCGCAGGCTCCGCTGTGGGCGGAGCTGGGGGTGCCACCCACAGCCAGCTCTTGGCCCCAGGGCTGGGCTTCTCTGTCTCCGCCAATGAGACTTTCTGCCTGATGTCTCATGCCCTCGGTCTCCACCCTGCCCTGCTCTGCCCACAGCCTGTTTCTGCCCTTCCAGCTGCTCAGGAGCCATGCGGGATGTCTCTCCTGTCACATCCCAGCCCTCAGGGTGTCATTTACACCTCCCGAGTATATCCAGAGGCCGACCCTCCTGCCCACTTCTGCTGCCCAGCACCTGTGTCGCTGGCCTGGCCTGTTGCAGCAGCCTCACCGGTCTTCCTGCTGCCGCCCTCGCCTCTCCCCGGGAGTAGCCCTGTTAGAGGTGAATTGGACCCTGTCCCCACTCTGCTCACACGTTCCCAGGAAAGGCACCAGCACCCGTCCAGTGGGCCCCAGTGTCCCGAGTAGTCAGACTCCCGACGGCCACCACGCCGCCTCCTCCGGGGAGCCCCGCTCGCCTACCCTGGCACTTCGGGGACGCGCCTGCCGCAGGGCCTTTGCACCTGCTGCCTGTGCTCCCCATATCTTGTCCCTTCTCTCACCCCCTCTATCTGGGTCCTTCTCCCCTGTGTCCAACGCCCGCCGGCACCGAGGCCTCGCCCACCTCCCCCGGCGTCCTTTCTCCCTCTCAGTCTTGGTTTTTTCCTGTGGAATGTGCTGTGATTGAACACACGTGTCTGTGGAAGGTTTTTCCCACTAAAAATCTCAGTTCTGTGAGTCCAGGATTTCTGTCTGGCACACGAAGGGTTCGTTTTTAGACAAGGGAGTGAATGGGGACACCCAGAGCGCCCTTGGGCCTCGTCACTGCAAACCCGCGCGTGGACATGCCATTGACTGCTTCAGACCTTGCCGGTGGTTACGCATCTTGATTCAGGTGAGCGTCCTGACCTCTGTGGCCTGGGGTCCTCCCCGAGAGGGAGCGTGGCCTGTCAGCTGGGGCTGTGCTTTGGAGTAATGAGGTAGCAGGGACGGCCCTGAGAACCGCGTCTGCCGTTCGGAGGCCCCGATGGCCTGTCACTGTCATCGTCACTCTGCTACCCCTGCGAGAGTGGAAACAGTACAGACGGGCAAATGACCACTATGAGCCTCATCCCAAATCCACTTCTCCCCCCGCCACCCCGAAAAACCAGTTTTCACCTTTTCTCCTTATTTCTGATGTCTCTGCGCAGTCGCGTGTGGACACACCCACTGGGGAGACAGCACTGAACAGACCAGCGCTGTGTTCCACAGACTCTGTTTTGTACTGCTTGCTTTCTTTGTTCTTCTCCATGATACACCACGGTGACTTCATCCTCTGCTGCTGCTGGGGTCCAGCCAGGAAGGTTCTAGAACACAGAGTGCTCCAGAGTCTGTAGCTCTTCCCCGCCGGGTGCGCCTTTAAGCTGGCTCCCAGTTCCTCCCGCAGACACTTCTCAGGTATCCCCCCTGTAAGGGCTCTGCCTTCCCAGGGCGGCCACCAGCACGGGGCTGCCAGGGCACAGGCCACGCCCTCGCCCTTTCCCTGAGCTCCCCGCGGCTTCTGGAATACTCTTTCTAGTCCCTTCCCTCCAGGACCACATGACAAGCCTTTCTTGTCTGTTTTTTTTTAATCATAATTTTTATTTTGAGAAGTAAAAAAACAGGAAAAGTACAAAGAGTAACATAACAAACACCAGTGTACTCAGCACCTAGAAATGTCAGCTGTTAACATTTTGTCACTTTTGCAACAAGTCTTTTATTAATTTGTTAAAAAAAAATCCAAATGTTAGAGAAAAGCGGAAGCTCCCTTTTGCGCAATTGCACACCCCTCCCCAGACACAGTCTCACAGTTCTGAATTCAGTGTGCACCCTTGAAAGTCATTTTTCTGTTTTTCTTACACGTAGAACCATGAGTTATAGATTATTTTTGTGTATTTAACATTTTACTCTACATGCTGTACTGGCCACAGTATTCTGCAACTTGCTTTTTTCAGGCAGTGATATATTTTGTAAACCTTCCCAAGTTAGCATATTTAGTCCTACCTCATTCTTTATCAAGATGGAGCTCCCAGAAGTTTGTCCAAGCTCTAGACCTACCCCATTCTTTTTACCTGCTGTGTAATATTCCACCTCACTGTGGTTTATTTAGCTCTTCTCCACATGATGGGCATTAGGATGAGTCCAGTGTTTCACACTTGCCACCAATCCTGAGATGTATACCCCAGTCAGGACACATTCAGTTTCTTCAATATGTATTTCTTTGTATGTTTCATTCTTCGGTATAGTCAGGCTTCACTTACAAGAGGGAGAGGTCTGAGAAATGTGACCTCAGGCACCTTCATCTCTGTGCAGATGTCACAGATTTACGAGGCTGTTGTCAGAGTGTGGCTTTTTGATGGCTTCCCTGCCACCAAGCAATAGAATTTTGGGACTACTGTTGTCTATTCAGTCCATTGTTGACGAAGATTTTGCTAAGTGATGCCTGACAGTGCTGTATGGAGTCAGGTGCTGTCTGTCTTCCCATAGACACAGAACCAGCCATGGAAATAAAAATGCATTTTATTTGCCTTTTCTTGACTGCCAGGTGTTTGTTCTTTTTAGGGTAGAAGACGCCATGCTTGTGGTTTGCTTTTACTAGCTTGGTTATTGTTGTTGTTAATGTATATTGTGATGGAAAATCCCCACGCTCTGGCATCTTAGTGCAAACCTTTTGTACTGCTGTTCTTTCTTGTTCCACCAGCATTTACTGAGCACCTACCCTGTGCCAGGTTCCGTTCCTGGCAGGGAGATCTCAGATGCGGTCCTGGTCATTGTGGATTTCCAGGGGGAAATGGGCAGTGTAACTGGCAGGAAAGGCACCTGCCCTCCCGAGGGCGTTCCTCGCTTCCCGAGGGCGTTCCTCAAGAGCTAATGGAGAAGCTTCCCTGGCAGTTCTGATCTCAGTCTCAGCTGGGCCCCGAGGAGCTTTGTGATGACGAGATTGACTGGGCTCAAAATTAAAGTTTCCAAAAGTTGTGTTCTGATGATCAGTTGCTGCGTGACACCCCCTTCTCCCCAAACTAGTGGCTTAAAACAATGAGGACGTTGATTTTGCGCATGAATCTACTGTAGGGCGGGGCTCGCAAGAGAGCTCCCTCTGCATCATCCCCTCCCAGGGGCAAGTCAAAGGAAGCCTCTGAGGCCCCTGCGGCCGGCCGTCGCTGCTGGCTGTCCTTAGGCCACAAGCGGGCTGTGGCTGAAGCTCCCTGCGAGACCTCCGTGCGGCTGGCTTCCTCCCAGCACGGTGGCCGGTTGCAAGACTGGCCCGCCTAGGACACCGGGCAGGAGTTGCATTGCCTTTTACCTTTTATGATGTGGTCGCAGGAGTCCCACGGAGCCACTGCCTCTGTAGTCACAGGCCCACACGGACTCCACGGAGGAGCGTCCATGTCCGTGGTACGAGGGGACACATGGAATGCATCTTTGGAAATGACCATCCACTGCGAACCGTGCAAAGCTGCCCTTGGTCCCTACCGTGCGTCCAGCCAGACCTTCCAGGGCAGCGGCGTGGCCTGCAGGAAGCCTGGAGGGCAATGGTCTTGTGGCCGTGGCTGGGGCACTTGAGGGCCACTCAGCGTGCTGGACATTGTGTTGTCTCCTTGACTCCCTACCATACCCAGTGTCCCTCTCATTTCACAGATGAGGGGACAGGTGGAGCCCCGCGTGAGCTCCAGAGAATGCACGGCTTGCCCTCAGAAGGGCCGTGCCCAGGCGTAGAAGTCCTGTGCCCACCCCCTCTGTTTGCTCCAAAAGCTCCAGACCCGGGAATCCACGGAACCATCTCTCAGTTGCCACTTGGTTTGGCAGGCCTTCGGTTTCCATGGCGACAGTGGCCGGCCACTGTGCAGAGACGCTTCGACCTTTCTCCCTTCCCCTCGCTCCGCGGTTCTGGCTCTTCCTGCACGATGAGAGGCGCCCTACCTCGAGAGCCTTCAGAGGCGCACCTGCCATCCGTCCGCTAATGGGCTTGTGGGCTTGACAAATGGTCCAGGATGTCTCCTTGATCCAGGCACGGGCTGAGCAATTAGAAACGTGCAATGTGAAGTCGCGTCAGGCGGCCCCGTCACTCAGCCCTGGGGCCTGAGGCTGTTCCATTATACACACTGGTTTCCAGGGCTGCCAAACTCCTCAATAAAAGGGCTTTTTCGGGGTGGAATTTTTCCTGCTCGCTCCTCTGAGCTATTTTGGGAGGCTGGGCTAAGACACTGTTCACATATTCTTAGACATAATTGAGCGTGACAAAAGGTGGGTGTGTGCTGGTGTTTGCAGGAGAATTTGGTAGCAAGTGGCCCTTTGAAAGGGGAAATTCACTCTGGGATGTTCCTGGCTCCTGAGAACTCACCCTGACCAGCGTCTCTGTTTATTAGCCGTGGGGGCTCCAGGCCGTGAAAGGGGCAGCTGCCACTTGGTTATTAAAAATCAGTCATTTGGCATTTAAATAGACCTGGACATTCTGCACCCACAAAATACACAGGGCAGCCGATGACCAGGCCCCCCTCCAGTCTGCTCAGGCTGAAAACCTTGGCGTTATCCTGGTTCCTCTCTTCCTTTCCCCAATCCAGAAAGGTACTTGAGACCAACCTGCAGGCACGGGGTGCACGGCGGTTAAGCAGGTGCTTGCCTGTATGGAAACAGAAGAGCTCCCGGTGGGTGATAGGGAGCGGTGGGGGCTGTGGCACAGAAGAGAACACGTGCAGTGTAAGGGATTCTCCGGCCAGTTGTTGTGTGAGGATCGGGTTTGTGGTCTCGGGAGAATGCGAGTCTGTGCTGCCAAATCTTCCAGCCTTGTGGACTTTCCCTGCTTTTGTTTTTTTGGATATCACTCAAGAAAATTTAACATATTGCCGCGTTTCAACCCATCGCATCGTTCGTGGCTTGGAGGCTGACATCCCAGCGCTGGCCCGTGGGAACTGCGGGCTGGCTCTGGTGCCCCTTTCACACATCCTTGTCAGTTCTGGAGTGCTCTCCTCTCCCCTGGCACAAGATATTCCAGGTTCATCTGGTACATTTCCTGCTCCAGACGTGGAATCAACCACTTCTCCAAGAAGCCTGTGTTTGAGCTGTTTTTAAAGGCTGGCAATGAACCCACAGTCAGGAGGAAAGCGCCACTCTAGCCAGCTCTGTTCCTGGGGTGCCCTTCCAGGGTCCCTGGGTGAGCTTTTGGCACCGTCAGAGCGCTCTGGGCCGGGTGCCACCATCTCTGGGGAGATTAGCCTCTGCTCCGGGGCCTGCGGGGCTGATGAACAGTGCGGCTAATGTGTCCCGACGGCTGCATTCCACCCGGGGCAGCCGCCCAAGAAATGCCTGGGAAGCTGCTCTTACAGGTTTCATCTCTCGGAAATCGCTCGGATTAGGTGTGACTTTGGAGGCGATGTGGCCGGCTCATGCCCCATGTGGTGTAGAGGCGTGGGCTGCACCTCGCTGGGGGGGTCCGGAATGGGTCACCCTAATGCAGAGACCATGGAGACACCTCAGCCCATGGAGACACCTTCGTTTGAACCTCTTGTGATGGGGCAGAGGGATGACCGTGGTGAGCCCTTACTGCATGTGGCGTGCAGGACAAAACCCAAAAGCAGACGCATGGAGAGAACTTACAAAGATTTAAAATAATTAAATTACACAGGGAGTGAGAAAAGGGGGCGCTAAGAGGAGAAGGGACCGCTGGCTGCGCGGCGTCAGGGGGTTGACTCCTGAGTGTGGCGGCTCTGCTCAGCCCGTGACCCGTCAGCCCCTGCTGGGGGTGGGGTCCAGAAGGCCTCGCCCTCCCCATGGGGCTGGCCTTCCCTTCCTGCTCAGGAGTAGGAACTGCTGTGGGCCTGGGGGCCCTCTTGGGGCCCGGGGATGGGGTGGGAGGGAGAGGGGGGCGTGGAGAGACGGGCCAGCAGGACTTAGACTGGCACATTCCCCGGGCCGGGGCAGCGGGTCCGGGTCCGGGTCGCGCACCCTTGGGGCGGGCACAAAGAGCTTTTCTTCCAGCCCAGAGGAGCGAGCTTGCCGGAGGCTGTGGTCGCTCCAGCTTGGGGCAGGGTTAGGAGCGGGCCGAGCAGGCCTCCCTCTTCGCGCCGACGCTAGGCCGCGGGCGGCCCCTCTGGAGCCCGGGGTGGACGGGCACCGAGGAGGGCGTCCTGCGGGCGAGCGGCACTGGCGGGGCCTGCGGCTCCCGGGGAGGCGGCGGGCCGTTGCCGGGTTCGGTTCATTTAGTGCCCGGGCTGGGCTCTGCTGTGTCCCTGGGGCCTCCCGGGCTCCCGGCGCGGTTTCCTGGGCTGGCGACCCCCCACTTCCCTGGCCAGGCCATGGGCACATGGCAGGCGGCCAGGAGGGGTCCACACCCTCGAGACAGCGCTGGACGCGGCCGGGGTGGGGGAGGGGCTGCGCTGTCTCCTGCGGGGTGCAGGGCTCCCCCCAGCTGCTCTTCGTTCTCTGCTCTCTCCCTTTGTCCCCCGCAGCGCCTGCCGGGCCGGCCTACGCCTGGGCTCGTTACACTTGGGGTTTTTCATGGGTGAGAACCTGAGTCGCTTCCAGACCACACCTCAAGGCCGAGAGGGGCCCCCCACTGCCTGGCTCTGGAGTGCGGCCCCGCCCCGCTGGCTGGGTGCCGGAGCAGGGGACCCCTCTCCCCGGCATTTCCTTCCCGCCGGCGCTGACCGTGGTCCCTGCGGGTGGAGGGCACAGGAGTGAGTCGGCACCTTTCAGGCACTTGGACTGGCGCCCCCTGAGTGCTCGGCAAACGGGGGTGCTATTTGTTACTGCAGCTCAGCGGGCCTTTCGGCACCTCCTGGCCTCCAGGTCTGGCACGTAGCTGACGTGCAGGAGCACCTGGTGACATGCGCTCACCAGCCCCGCCGGTCGGGCCGGCCAGGAAGTGGGCCACGAGCCCCGTCAGCCTGGCCTTTTCCTGGGCTGGGGCAGGGCGTGGGCTCGGGCCTGGTCCTGCTGCCCCCACGAGGCTGGCGGTTGGCAGTCTCCCCTGCTGGGCGCCTACCAGAGGAGTCGCGCGGGGCTGCTGCAAGGAGGGGCGGCATTACCACCACGGCCCCTGCCGCGTCCAGGGGTTCCCTTGCTGTCCCCAGAAGGGACTTGTCTTATCCCCACGCACTCAGGAGCCCGCCCCTAGGTAGGCGGGACGCAGCATAAACAAGGAGACGCGCGTGAGAATCGTTTCTCTTGTATTGTCACGGAGCTTGGGCCCGGCCTCCGCCCGCCCGCGGGATAGCGGCCCAGATGGTGGCTCCGCGAAGGGGCGCTGGGGGGGGACACTGCGTGGGCGCCCACACCTGGCAGCAGGAGATTGACTCTCACAAACGCAGTGTTGCGTGGAAGATGCAAACTGCAGGAGCGTAGAGGACACCCCATGTGGCCTCTGGTGTCCAGCCGTCACGCCACATCGTAACGTGAGTCGGCGCCACACACCCCCCAGGACGCCCCGGTGCGGGGTGGCTGCTGGGGCCGGGGCGTCCTCGGTTGCCTTCTCGGTAGTGACCTCTAGGACCGTCCGGCGGGGAGGGCGGAGCAGCGGTGAGACGTTGGACGTGACTGGTGTGTCCGGTGACCTGGGACGAGGCCGCGTCCTGTGACGGGGAGGGCTTGGTGCCGGCACCTGCCTCCTGGGGCCGCTGGGTGGGCCGGCGTGAGGTGTCTGCGGAGGCACAGCTGCTGCATCGCAGACGGAGAGGGGCCGGTGGCAGGGGATGATGGGACGCGGCCCACAGAGGCCCCAGCACCCCTGGTTCACGAGGCTGCGGTCTCAGTCCGCGGCCCCCAGTGGGTCCTGCCTCGCCCGTGTCCACGCCTTCTCTTCTGTTCCGGCCGCTCACAGGCCCCCCTCTCTGGCCCCAGGCTGGTGCCGCCCGCTCTGGATCCTGCGGCCTCGATGGCCTCGGGCCGGGGCGGCGGGGCTCTGGCTATGCGCGCATGGGGCTGCCTGTCCCCGCTCACAGAGGCGGGGTGGTGGTCACCCCTGCCCTTGGGAGGGCCTCTCTCTCTGCGGGTGGAGAGACTGGGCCCCAGCGGGCAGACTGCCCCGGAGCAAGGCCTTCTAGGTCCGTTTCTGCTCCTCTCGGTGCCATCAGCTGGACCCGCCCGCCGCTTGCGAGGCGTCGGGGTGGGGCGCGGGCTCAGGAGGTCTTGAGGACTGGCGGCAACGTGAGAGCTGGAGGGGCGAAGGGGAGGAAGTCCAGGCAGATCGTTGCTCCGTCCTGGGTGGGCGTGTGGGGTCCTGTGCGTCCCGTGGGACACGGTGTGGGATTTGCACTGAGGGCAGGCCCCCGTCTGCACAGCTGCACCTCGGTGGAGAAAGGCGGGGGGACAGTCTGGGCGTGGGGCCTCCCAGGCTGCTTGGTACCAGGCACTGAGGGCGTGGAGTGCCACTTACTCATCGAAATTGTCGGGCGTGCCCGTGGCCTGCACCTGGGAGGCTGGGGCGGCGCCTCCTCCTGGGGGTTAGACCCGGTCCTGCGGAAAGCGTGTTGTCCAGGTGGCCCCGAGGGCACCTGTGGTCGTGGTTGGACATCAGGCTCCTTGTACCTACCCCCCTTTCTTGTCTGCCGGGGACCTCCGTCTGTGCTGCTGGTAGGCCAAACCCTGCTTTCCCAGCTCTCGTTTCTTGTGGTAATGGGTTCTATTTAATGATGGGGTCTTTTTTCTGTGACATACTGAGAAGTGATTACCTCGATGAGGGCCTGTTTTCGTTTCAAGAGACAGAAAACATTAAACGGGGAAATAGGAATGTATTAGCTCATATGGTTGAAAATGCAGAGGGATAAGCTCCAGGCAGGGCTTGATCCAGCAGTTCAACTAATGTTACCAGGACCTGCTGCCAGGCGTTGCCTTGGATTCCCCTGGAGACTTGGTTCAGTTCTCTATCACTGTGGGGATCAAGTGGCCTCAGGGGGAATAAAGAATTCTGCTTGGATATTTCCACCAGAAGTCCCGGGCCTCATTATTGCTGGTCTGCACGGGGTCTCTGATGGGCCGCGCCTGGGCCAAGTACTGTTCTTGGAAATGGAGTGGAATCAATACCGCCTAGAGTAAGGCGCAGGGGAGGAGATGGTTCCCAGGGAGGGGGACGGTGTGGAGTGCTGGCAGCCACGCCTGTGCAGGGGCCCCAAGGCCGGCTGCCCATCTCGCAGCACTGCTCGCTGCCCCTGGCAAGGACTGCCTCCCTTCATAAGATCCGAGTCCCCGAATTAAGCCTCCAGCCTTTGGGGGGCTGGCTGGGAGCCTGGCCTTCCTCCTGGAAGCCCCCAAGTAATGGTGTGAACAATGGCCCAGCCGCTGAGGGAGTCCAGCCCAGCGACCTCATTCACACAGACACCCCAGAGGAAACAGGAGCAGAGAAATTGCTGGCCTGTGTTAAATTTAGATTTATTCTGTTGAAGCTAATTGTAATCTTTATTTGGTCCCAAGTGATTCATTCTTATCGTTCTTATTATAGCTGAGAAAATTAATTTTTATTCTACCATAAAGGTGGCTGTAATAATCTGGGTTCAGGGAGGGGGATTACTTTAATAAGATTTGCCAGGCGCCTTTGAAACAGTCAGCTCTTATTAGTGTGAGGATCCGGCCTGTTGCGCTGGAGGGGACGGGGGGCCTGGGGGGGCTGGTAGGGCCAGCTCGGCTAGAAGGGGCAGGCCTGTCTGCTGGGTAGAGTTCAGGTGTGTTCTTGTTCCCGCCCCCAGGATGGGCTGCTCAGGTCTTTGGCTTAGATGGAAGTGAGGGCAGTCAGCGGAGCGCGCCCTGCCGAAGACCACCCTGGCGTGCGGTAGTGGATGCTCTCGGAGGTCAGCTCCGGCCTCTGCCTGGGCTGTGGGGACTCGGAGAGCACACTCCTTTGGGGAAGCAGGTGCCATAAGCTCTAATTTGCAATCCCAAATCCGCAAAGCTCTGAAAAGGAAAATGCAGTGGGTAAACTCCAGCAGAGGCACTTGGAGGCAGAACCTCCCCTGAACTCACTGTGACTGTTCCCCAAGGGCAACATTCTGTCTCTGGCTTTAGGACCGTGGATGTGTTTGATTAAAGGAAGCGGTTCCAGCTGCCACTAATATTCAGAATGTACACTGTCCTGTTTTTCCGATTCCAAAAACTAAAATCGAACATTCTGGAAAGGAGGCTCTGCCTCTGGCTCTGCGCGGGCTGCAGGGCACGTGTCAGTTTCTGATTTGGGGGAGAAAATCCAGCAGCCCTGAGTTTTACGTGAAATTTCTTCATTTCTGTGTGTGAGTTATCGATTCCAACTTCAACATTTTTTTCAGAGAGAGAAGCTCCTCCACATCGATGATTATTAGGGAACTGCCAGTCAAAACTGCGGAGATGCCACTGCCCGGTGAAGGGAGTGGCTAGCGACGGTGACGATACCCAATGTGGGCAAGGGCGTGGGGCAGCCAGAACCGCCTGCCGGGCTGGCAGGGACCCAGTCTGGCCATTGCTTGGCTGCACAGTCCCCCAGGTTCTGTAAAGTGCAACATGCACCTACCTGTGGCCCATCCCTGCTCAACTTTATAAACGTGGTGTATGCAGGCTCGTGTGGCCTTGCTCCTCGTTGCCCCGCACTGGAAGCCGCCCAAATGCCGGGAAGCTGTCAATGGACACGCACCCGCAGTGTTGTAAAAAGAGCAGCCGGCGACGCACACGCGCTGGTGCCCTCCAGCCGTGCTGTCGGAGGAGGCGACAGGAAACCTGGGGCCGAGTGGCCACGTGGCTGAGAGCCACCCAGTGCTCCTTGGGGCAGGGGAGATGACAGAGCTGCTTGGGGCAGTGCGGGGAACGGAGATCCCCAGGCAACGGACTCGGGGGCCTTTTGGGGTGATGGAATGTTCTGGAACTGAATTGTGTGATGGATGCCTAGCTGTGGGGGTCAGATGGAGCCCCACAGGAAGACTTTATGATAGCTACAGTGTGCGGACCTCAGCGAAGCTTGCATTTGAAGACCCACCACATCCACAGGGCTCCAATTTCAAAGAGTATAAAAGTAATTATAATGAAAAAATGATTATAATAAACAGACCCCCCCTCTCCCAGCAATCCGCCCTCTTCCCCACGGCCGACCAAGGTATTTCATGCATGGAAAAACATATATAAACGTGTGTTGAAGTATATATACGTGAAAGTGTATATAGTTTGTTTTTCCATCTCAAAAACGAGTAAACCACGAATACTATCTTGCACCTTGTTTTTTTTCCACTTCTCCCACAATATGTCTCCAAGATGCATCTCTAGCATCTCGAGCTGTGTTTCCACCTGCTGTCACGTCCCCCCACTGTCTGGCTGGCCCCTCACTGACCTCGCCTCTCTGGTTCTTGCACACTCGGCTGCCGCAGAAGCCCCTGGCCAGATGCTGGGTCCTCAGCTTGCTCATCCTTCCTTGCCGCCCGATGCCCTGTGGCCAAGCTGAGGCTCCCGGCAGCACCCGGCACGCGCAGCTCAGGGGACACACTGGCCGGGTGGGACCTGCACGCCCCAGGCAGTGTCCTCTTGCTTGTGTGCAGGCGTGTATACAGGGCGGACCTCAGGAAGGGGAGCTACTCCATGGAAGGGTTTGTGCAGATGACGTCTGGATGAAGTTTGGCGGCTTCTCGGCTGCGCGTCTTCGAGGGATGAAGGCGCCTGTCCCCACCCAGCACCTCGCCAAACCGTGCCACACATGTCTGGTCCCTCTGATTCTTGTCAGCATGTTTAAGAAGAGCCCCCTCACATCAACAAAAAGAAATATAAAAACCATATGGTAATATCAATAGATGCTGAGAAAGCTTTCGACAAAGTACAGCACCCATTTATGATAAAGGCCCTTGAAATTCTCGGGATACAAGGAACGTACCTCAACATCATAAAGGCCATCTATGACAAGCCAACAGCCAGTATCATTCTCAATGGTGAAAAGCTGAAAGCATTTCCATTAAGATCTGGAACAAGACAAGGATGTCCACTCTCACCACTGCTTTTCAATAAAATACTGGAAGTCCTAGCCAGGGCAATAAGACAAGAGAAAGACATCCAAGGAATCCAAATAGGGAAGGAAGAAGTTAAACTAGCACTATTCACAGATGATATGATAATATGCATAGAGAACCCCAAAAACTCCACAGAAAAACTAATCAAACTAATCAATCAGTTTAGTAAAGTTGCAGGATACAAAATCAACACACAAAAATCAGTAGCCTTCCTATACACAACAATAAATCTGAAGAAGAATAAATCAAGAAAATCATCCCTTTTATTATTGAAACAACAACAAAAAAATAAAATACTTGGGAATAAACCTAACAAAAGAGGTAAAGGGCCTATACAAAGAAAACTATAAAACACTGTTAAAAGAAATAGAAGAAGGGCCTCCACTGGTGGCGCAGTGGTTGAGCACTGGGCTGCGAAGCTGCCTGCAGCCTCTGCAGCATCAGCTTGATTCCCTGCCGCCTGGCGAGGGTCCCACGTGGCGCGCAGACCTCTCCTGCCGTGCCTGCTGCTCCCCTCAGCAGTGTATTTCTTTGTCAGTCTGCTCTGCTCTCCCCTCTGGCTCTGGTGAATTCTCTCACCCTCCCTTGCATCTGACTGTACCCAGTGCTTGTATAAATAATAAATAAATAAATCTTAAAAAAAAAAAAAGAAATAGAAGAAGATACAAAGAAATGGAAAGACATCCCCTACTCATGGGTTGGAAGAATTAACATTATCAAAATGGCCATCCTACCAAAAACACTTTATAGATTCAGTGCTATTCCAATAAAAATTTCAATGATATTCTTCAAAGAAATAGAACAAATATTGATGAAATTCATATGGAGCCACCAAAAACCCTGAATAGCCAAAGCTCTCCTGAAAAAAATAGAAGGGAATGGAGGTATCACACTCTCAGACTTCAAACTATACTACAAAGCCATAATCATCAAAACCGCATGGTACTGGAACAAGAACAGACATACGGACCAATGGAACCGAATAAAAAAATCCAGAAATAAACCCACAGATTTACAGTCAACTAATCTTTGACAAAGGAGAAAAGAATGTGCAGCGGAACAAAGAAGGTATGTTCAGCAAATGGTGCTGGGAAAACTGGGTCACTACATGCACAAGAATGAAGCTTGACTACTACCTCACACCATACACAAAAACCAACTCAAAATGGATTAAATAACTAGACATAAGACCTGAAACCATAAAATACATAGAAGGAAATATAGGTGAAACACCGTACGGCATACACCTCAGTAACATCGTCAAAGACACATCACCCAAAGAAGTGATAGTGAAGGCAAAGATAAACAGCTGGGACTACATCAAATTAAAGAGCTTCTGTGCAGCAAAAGAGACAGTAACCAAAACAAAGAGAAACCCCACCGATTGGGAGAAAATTTTTGTACACAACACTAATGATAAAGGACACAAAAATCTACAAAGAGCTGATGAGACTCAACAAAAACAAAGTAAATAATCCAGTCAAAAAATGGGCAGAAGAGCTAAAAAGAAACTTCTCTGAAGAGGAAATGCAAATGGCCAACAGGCATATGAAATAATGATCAGCATCACTTGTCATCAGGGAAATGCAAATCAAAACTACCATGAGATACCATCTGACACCAGTGAGAATGGCACGTATTAAAAAAACTAACAACAACAAATATTGGCGAGGATGTGGAGAAAAAGGAACTCTCCTGCACGGCTGGTGGGAGTGCAAACTGGTCCAACCACTGTGGAGAGCTGTGGAGATTTCTCAACCTACTAAAGATGGAGCTTCCATAGGATCCAGTGATTCCACTCCTAGGTATTTACCCAAAGGAGTCAGAAACATTTGTTCCAAAGGGCACCTGCACCCCTATGTTTATAGCAGCACTGTTTACAATAGCTAAGCTATGGAAACAGCCCAAATGCCCCAAAATAGATGACTGGATCAAGAAGATGTGGTCCGTATACACCATGGAATATTACTCAGCAATCAAAAAAGATAAACACATGCAGTTTGCAGCAACATGGATGGGGCTGGCAGGGATCATGCTCAGCGAAATAAGCCAGAAAGAAAAAGAAAAATACCGGATGGTCTCACTCATAGCAGGAATTTAGAAAACCTAAATAAGGGACCAGGAAAAAGACTAATTATAATAAAGTAAAAATCAAAATCAATAAGCAACTAAAAAACAACAGACACACTGGAGGGTGGGGAGGAGGGAGTAGGATCAAAAGCGGGGTAGGAATCATACGGAAGGATTGAAAATGTATACACTGTGAAAATGTATACACTGTGCCAGATGAAAATGCATACACTGTGCAATCATGAAAAATGGTGTGAAAATATATAAAATTAAAAAAATAAAATAGTAATGGTAAATATACACAGAACAATAAGATGAGCCCCCTCCTCACGTTAGGGGGAAAAACCAACTTGAATGATTCAGGGTTCAAGCAGAACCCCGCGAGGGCGGGAACCTGCCCTAGGCTCGCTCCGTAGACCATTCCCTGCTGGAGATGCAGGACAGAGAGGCCTCGGGGGGCCTCTTCACCGAGATGGCGAGGAACGGGGAGACGTCAGAACTTGTGCACCAGCCCCACCCCATTTACCAGGACACATCCAGCCGCCAGTTGCTTACGTTTTTCATGTCCCGGGAACGTGGGAAACCAGGAAAAGCGCAGCCTCCAGGAGGCCGACACGAGGCGTCCAGCACAGCCGCGGCCGTGTCCCTCGGGGCGGCCAGAGCTGCTCAGGCCGGGCGGGCCCTGGGGAAGCCGCTGCTCCGTGGACTCTGCAGCGTTTCCCGCAGACCCGCTTGTTTCGGATCCGGCTGCTTGGAAGAAGGGGCTCCATCGGGGAAATGATTAGAAGTAATGTGTTCATCAATGTATTTATCCTTTAAGCATTCAGAGAATTAGTGTTTGAATGCCTGGATGGTGGCGTTTGAAACTCATTGATCAGAGTTGACAGTTTTGCAAAGAATTCATTTGGCAAAAGAACTCCTCTGCGCCGCGCTGCAGGGGCTGGTGGTTCCGGACCCGAGGCGGCGCTCATACCGGGATCGCCTCTTGGCCCACACCCGCCCTGTAGGGGTCTGTCTGGCTTCTGATCCCAGCGCTTCCATTGGAACTTTATGGCGTACGGAGTCCAGTAGAAGTTTCTCTCCTCTCCACACAGTTACGGACCCTCACCGGGCACCATGGATTCTTTGATGCCCCCACGGATGGGCAGGCGAGCCCAAGAATTCTCCTGGTGGAGGCTGCCCGTGACCCGCAGCTAGGCTGTGTCTTTGAGGACCTGGCTGCTGTCCAGGTGCCAGCTTCCCCAGGTGTTGGGGTCCCCAGATGGGGTCCCCAGGTATTGGCATCCCCAGATGTTGGGGTCCCCAGGTGCTGGCTCCCCCAGGTGCTGGTTTCCCCAGGTGTTGGCTGCAGCCCAGCCTGAGCTCTGAGTCCCCAGCAGAGTAGGCCCCCCCCCCCCGCCCCGTTCCTGCGCTCTGGTCCTGGCTGGGGAGGGGACGGTCTCTGGGGAGCCTCTGTGTCTGCCCTCCCTCTGTAGTGGTCTGCTTTGGGCAGACCACTGATGACCACATCATCGAGGCCTCACCTAGAGGGAGAGAGGGAACTTGACTCTCGGAGAGCCGGCTAGCAAGCCGCTAGCAAGGAAACGACCCCTGGGGTCTGGTGCTGGGTCTGTGCTCTGCCCGGGACCCTCAGGCGCACCACCTGTGGTCTGAGCGGCGCTTTGGGGAGAATTCTCTCTTCTCCGGTGACTGCTTTGGGCTCCACTGTCTCCATTTCAGTTTTTCAGATTCTGCTGAACCAGCTGCCCGCCCTCCTCATTGACCTGCTTTCAATAAAGACAGTATGCGCTCAAAACAGAGCACACGCTGACATCCTGCTGCCATGGCAACCCGCGTGGTAAACATCAGCTTTGTGCTATTTGAAGGGGGAGGGGTTAGAAATTTGGGGGGATCTGAACGAGGCCGAAGGTTGGCTGCCCTTGTCCCAGCCCCCAGTCCTGCAGGGGAGGTTCTGTGGATGGTCTGGGACGGACTCACTCTGTGTCCCTGGGGACACCCAGAGAGGATGTTGGTGACCTGCAGAGGGGGCTTGGGACTGTGGTGGGGGGTGGCCCTCGCCTCTTGGGGCCTCCCTGGAAGCTGTTTCTGGAGCGTGGTCTGTCCCCTCTGGTGTCCTGCTCCTGCTGCCCCCACCTCGCGCTGAGATGCCCGCTGAGGCCAGCAAGTGGCCTGCCTGTGGGATGGCTCCTTCCCAGAAGCCTCCCCTTCCTGGGTGCCCCCGAGCCGTCTCTGGGTTCCTGGCATCTGTTTCTCTTAGGGCCTCTCCCGCTGCCACACTGGCTCCTTCAGGCCACTTCTGGCCCGGGCAGCTGTCCCTCTTGATGGGCAGAGCCTCCCCGCCTCCTGGCCTCCTGGCAGCGCTCCTGCTCCCGGGCGTCTCCACTTGGGGGCTCCCCTTTTGCACATGCATTTTGCTCCAAGAGGAACTTGCCTCCCCCACTTTCTTCTCCCCATCTTGATACCTGCCTCCCACTGGGCCCGACTCCAACAAAACCCCTGATTCTTCCTTCTCCCCACCTCTGTCCCCTCCTGCCACGTGCAGTCGACATCCAGGTGCTCCCAGCACCCCTGCGTCTTCCCTCCACCCTGGACCCTGTCTGCCATCCAGACTGTGGGGGGCTTGGGGCTGTTGGAGCCAGTCAAGTAAATAAGTGACCACGAGGTGGCCGTGGCCCCCAGCTGTACTTTGAGGGGTTGATGTGCTTGGGGGGGGGGGAGGGCCACCCGGAAGCTTCCAGAGCAGGGCGCCCACCCAGGGCGAAGGGAGCGGAACTCCCAGGGGAGCAGGAACCAGGCAGTGCCGTCCCTCCGCAGCAGCTGGGGGGTCTCCAGGCCAGGGGGCTCTGTGGGGCAGCTGCAGCCGGGAGTTTCTGGGGTGCAGATGTGGGGTGCAGGGCGAGCTGGCTTCACACCCGCTGCTGTGTTTTGGGGGTTGGAGGTGTAGAGCTTGAGCTGGCCCGCGCCTGGGGGCTGCTGCTGGCCAGTGCAGTGGCCTTGCCTCCACCCCACTCCCGCCTTGCCCCGGTTGTGCCCGCAGCCTGTCCACCCTCCACCACCCCAGCTGCTGCTGACCACTGGCCCCCACGATGTATGTCCCTTGCCTGGGGGGTCACACAGCTGGAGCCCCAGCTCCCCCTACCCCCACCACCTGGATCTCCTCTAGTGGGGGCAGCACCCTAGATCTCCCCCCAGCACTTGGCGGGTCTGTGACAGCTTCCGAGTCAGAGGACAGAATTCCTGGGGCGCACGCGTCTGAGAAGAGAGACGTGCCCTTACCTCGGCCTCAGGCCTGCCCGGCGGGGCCCACACGGGCCAAGGTCGTTTCTCCTGCGCCGTGTGATCTGAGCTGAGACTCTGGACAAGGGATGGGGGGAGAGCGGGGACTTGGCAGGTGCCAGCGGGCGGCCTGTGGGTCTCCGTGCCAGCGGCCGTGAGGGCTCTGCCCTCGTCTGTCACAGGGACTCGGCCTTGCTCTGGAGCCCAGAGTGGTGGGCGGCGGCGTGTGCCCCTTCTGGGTGCGCTCTCCCCTTCCTCTGCGGCTTGGGGGCGCCCTGGCCCCCTCCGCCGCGCGCAGTCTCTGGCCAGGCGCGGCTGGGGAGGAGGTGACCTGCTTTCTCGCGTCGCCAACGAGGAGTCTGGTCCTCTGAGTTGACTCGCTTGGTCCAGTGGTTTCTTTTGGGCGCAGTGAGGGGCCTGGACTGGAGCCCCCAACTGCCCCCGTCCGGCTCCTGCTTGAGTCGGGGCGACCCCCTGCTCCTTGCCCCGCGGGACGACCTCGCCACCAGGTGGCAGCGCAGCCCTGCACGAGGCCGTTCCCGCAGCGGCCACTGGAGGGGCCCCAGGTCTCCAGCCCAGGCGATGCCGGGGCTGGACTGGGGTGGCCTGAGCGCTCCCGGGGGTCCGCCTCTGTCTTCTACCTGCTGTCTCCACGCCCCTCCCTTCCCAGGCCGACTGTGTGACGCGAATAAGCTCTGAACTTAATTTGAGGAAAACAGACCGAGGGCTTTCGTTTTCCCACCAAAACCCCCCCTGGGGCGGCCCAGAAGTGATTTCACCTGGGATGGGTTCATGCCCGGCCCCTGGAGCCAGGGCGGTGGGGAAGCTTCTATTTCTTTTCTTGTGTTCTTTCTGGGATTTATTCTCCCAACTTTTGGGTCATATTATTGACCAAAAGCAGGAACGGAGCTCTCCCTGCTTTGCGCAGAGAAGGTGTCGAGCCTGGGGCCTCAGCACCTGGAGCCAGAGGCGGCTAAGCCTGCAGGGCCCAGCGGTGGGCGGAGCTGCTCTGCTCTTGCTGCGTGGCCTGGGGCGGGTTTCTTGACATCTCTGTTTTCTTAATCTAGAAAATGATAGGACAGTGTCACTTACACAATTACAAATTACTCATGTAACCACACAGTACTATTAGCACTGTCCCGATACGCGAATAGTGTCTCAGGCTGTATGAAGAATAAAGGTGTAGGGGCCTCCCGGGTGGCGCGGGGGTTAAAATGCATCACTATGAAGCACTCTGCAGCCTCTTCAGCTTGAGTTCGATCCCTGGCCGGCCATGGAGCAACCCACATGGCGCAGCAGACTTTTCCTGTCTCCCCTCTGCTCCCCTCAGCAATGGATTTCAGTAGATCTGCCTGTTCTGTTCCCCACTCTGTCTCTGGTAAATCCTCTCACCCCCTGCACCTCTGGCCTGTACCCCAGCTCTTGTATGCATAAATAAATAAAAAAATCTTTAAAAAACAAAAGAATAAAGGTGTAAAGAGGACGTGATCTGCACGTAGTAGGTCCTCAGTAATTCCTCGTTGTCATCGCTGCCTTTGCCGCTCACCACCTGCTGCGGCTACCCCCATGATCGCTCACTGCCAATATTTTTTCTCTGAAATTTGGTGGTGCGAATCTGCCAAGTGGACCACCCATATTTTCCTTTCTTTTGTCGTTACCAAGGTTTTCCATGTAGATTCTTCTTCTCAATTAAAAATGTAAGTTCCTCCAAGGCCGCCCGGACCCCCACGCGGCTCTCCTCGCGGCTCCTACTCCCGGGCACTCTTGATCATCTGGAGAAATTAATTCGGACGGACAGCAGGCTTGAGGGTTTTCCTTGGTGGTAGGCAAAGGTTTTCAGGGGCCTGAGCCGACCCCGGGATCACTGAGGGGTGTTGGAGGCATCTGAGCTCGTGCTGTTTAGATGCTTAACTTTAAGAAGCCGCCCTGCCGCGCCGCGGGAGCAGATCAGGGCCAACCACAGGGCGGGAGTATGTTGTTTCCCTGCCGCTAGGTGCTTCGTGGAGTGGAAGGCAGGGCACGGCAGCCAAAGAACAAAGGAAAGAAAGAGCCAGAGAAGAGAGGTGCTCCCAAGGGGTTTGAGCTGACCCCAGCTAGCCGGGGTGGGGTTTCTGTCTGTGTCAGGTGTGTTTGCTGCACCTATGGGGTGATGTCAGGCCTTACTGTGCGCTCTGCTAACATGGGGTGTTGTCGGCTAGTATGGGAAAACAGGAGTAAGAAAGAACGGGGTGGGTGGCCGCGGGGTGGTTTCTTGCAATGCCCTTGCCTGCCCCCCCACCCCCTCCCGTGGGAAGCAAGTTCCACCTTGAATGGGCTTGAATGGGAAGCGGCTTCCCTGGGCCGTCAGCGCCCTCCGGGCAACGGACTTACCTGGGTGCCTCCTGGGTCTGGCTGAGCTCCCCAGCGAGGGGACCCCCTGAATTCTGCCTCCACGGGACAATATTTACCACATGCGAGTGGGACATCAGGGCCCGTGGACAAGGCGTTGCACGCGTCCCCTGCTCTGTCCCGGGGCGTCACAAAGCACAGGGCACAGGTAAAACTCTTGGGAATTTCTGAGGGGAAGTGCGGGACCGCACAGGCCCTTCTTAGCACACCCCCGAGCCACCCGTGTCTCCCTCTGGCGCTGCCACTGCCGCCACCGTGAAGACGCGATACCCTCAGCTGGACGACGAGCCTGGGCTGGGGCCGCTCTGCTGTGTCCCTCGGCCTAGGTCTCCAGCCTGTGCTGTGAGCGCGAGTGTCTGGCGCGTGACCCCAGCGTCCTGCTGGTTCACTTTGACACCGGTAACGTGGAGAGTGGTGACGGCAGCAGGGAGCTCAGCCACAGTCTCCAGGATTGTTTCCTCTGGTAGCAGAGTGACTGTTGTACGTTGTTTCCGACCCTTGTTCTTCTGGCTGAAACAGTGCCCTGATGGTGCTTTGGGGACCCCCAACCCCCTCCCCATACTTAAGCAGAAGCTGAGCTGTCTCCATGCTGCTGGGAAGAGGCACGGCACCTTGGCTGAGCAGGTGAGAACAGGCTGTTCACATGGCCCCAGTGAGGGGCGTAGGGGTGGGCGTGTGGCTCCTCAGGGACAAGAGGCCTCACGGAGATGGGCTCCCACAGCCCCAGAAAGACTCTCTGGGTCCTGTTGGATTTGCAGAGGGCGGCGTGAGGCTTGCTGGTGTTAGTCTTGACATGACACGGGGGTGGAAATTAAGCTAGCTCCATGGAGGAGAGCAGAGTGATGGGTGAAAATGCATCTTCGAAAAGGCTTAAAAAATTTTCATTCGTTGAAACTCACTCTTTCTGGCATACAGCTCTGTGAGGTTTTTGACAAATGCATGGAGTCGTGTCGCCGCCAGCACGCCGGAGAGCAGTCCCGTCACGCCGCCCCGAGCCCTTTGTTCTGCGTTTCTACGGTCAGCCCCTCCCCGCCCGGAATCCCTGGCAATCGCTGATCTGTTCTCCATCCCTCTAGCTTTGAAGGTCACATAAATGGAATCGTACAGTAGGGAGCTTGATGAGGCTCCTCCTTTCATTCAGCAAAATGCGTCTGAGATTTACCCACGCTGACACGTGCCTCCCTCATGTGCGCTGCTTTGTCATTGAGTACCATCCCGTTCAGCGGGAATACTGCTGTTTGTTTCTCCATTTCCTAGCTGTAGACCTTGTGTGAAAGCGTACTGATGGCATGGTTTAGATGCTGGATCCAGCCAGACCTGAAGCTACCATCACCCCCTGGACACTCCAGCTACGCCTGCCTTTCAGTTCCAATTTTGTTTATACTTGCGTGGTGCGGGGTATCTGAGAGTCGAGAGAATCACGCTTGCATCTCAACAATGGCCAGACGAAAGGAAGCCGTCTGCACTAGTGAGAAGTGCGAAGCAGACGTGCTCTGCATAGGACAGTCCCCCGTGTGCGGCTATGCCACAGCGGGCCACACGGCCGGCTTCCTCCTGGTGTGACCCTGATGGGTGGTGGGAGGTGATACCATATTGGACACAGAGGGACATCAAATCCCTGGGATGAGGTGACTTGTCTCAGTACATCAGTTGAGTTGGTGGCAGAGCTGGGACCTCGGCCAGGTGTCCCTCACCTCGTGTAAGCCTCAGCTGCCTACCATTCAGGCAGCGGCGGAGCTGTCAGCATTACTTAGTGAATTTCCCTCTCTTATTTAAACAATCTCCAAGGTGTCCAATTTAGAATAAATATAAATGGAAATTAGAACAAGGTCATCAGCATTTCCTACTGTTTAACAGCTGACGATGCCTCCAGGAGGTCAAAACGACTGTCACTAAGATCTATATAATCCGTTTAATAATGCGCTTCCTACATCTGGTGCCCCGCGGAAGTCTTCCACGATGACTTAACAGCGCTTCACTTTTGTGGCTCTGAGTGTGGTGATTGCCTCTTTGTTAACGAAAGCACAGCTCATGTTAAGGAAGAGCTATGTGATCTCTTCCCACCTTTTAGTGGGGCAGGTGCACAGTGCCCAAACTGTTCATCTCTCCAGTGTTGGATGAGTCGGGTTTCCCTCGCCGCTGTAGTAAATAAACCCCAGCTGTGACTGAACACACTGAAAGGTGGTTTCCTGCTCACACCTGTGCGGGTGGCGGTGTGTGACCAGCAGCTCTCCTCCACGTGAAGACTCAGGGCCCCAGGCTCCTGCAGGCATATGGCTCTGCCAGGTTCTGGGACCTCTGAGTCCTTCCTTCTCCTGGGAGGAAGGTAAAAGTTATCCATTTTGGCCTTAAGGTGGTGAGCAACAACGATGCTCATGTTCCTCGGGCCAGCACTGGTCACACGGCCACACCTGGAGGAGAGGCGGCATGTTCCTGGCTGAGCAGCCGTCCATGGCACTGTGCTTGGAAAGAGCTTCTTCATCTCTCCCACAGATGTGGAGCCTCCTCTAGATCCTGCCACTCGCCCGCATGCCCATCTCAAGCTGCCAACGCTGCTCAGTGCTGACCCCCCCCCCACTGCCCGGCTAGTTGGGGTGCATCTTCACAGCCAGGCGCGTGCATGGGAGAGGGAGGTCGTGCTACCTGAGTTTGAGGTTGGCAAGACCTTTCCACACCCGTGCCTCCATCCCCGTGCATCACGCATCTCCGGTGCGTGCATCTCTGCCTCCGCCCCGCTGCCAGCCGGGACCAGTGCCGCTCCTGGCTCTTTCTAGGGCTTAGCGCTGGGGTTCTGCTCTCAGTCCCACCTGCTCCCGAGTCAGCCGTCCCGACAGCAGCGCTCTCCGGGAGGGACGAGGACTCGGCTGGTTCACGTGCCTTCTTCCTTCCCTTCGCGGCTGGTTAGCCTGGAGTTTGGCTGCAAGTAACAGCAGGGCTGGCTTCAGGGCTCCGGCAGGGGCTTATCTGTTTGATTTGCGGGCGTCGCCAGCTCTGTCCTCCTCAGGGTGTCGCTGGCGCTCAGGCTGACGCATGGCTGCTGCATCTCCACCCCTCCAGGGGGCGCCTGCGCCCTCCCCTGGACCCTCTCCAGGGTCCATGTACATGCCTTTGGGAGAGGCTGAGTTCTGCCTGGGGGTGAGCTCCAAGCAGCCCCCACTCCAGTGGGGCCTGGCAGGGTCTGCCCAGGCGGGTGGGTGCTGTCTGCACGTGGGCTCACTCCCTGGCTCTCGGGTGGGACTCCTGGCCTCACGTGTACCCTGGGGTCCCGTAGGTGGGCAGCCTCGACCCCTGTCACACACGGAATGTTCTAGGTCAGGGCCTCCTCTGCTGTCCTGCCCTTCAGAGTTCGTCCTGCCTTATCTCAGATGCCTCCTCCGTTCCTCTCGATAACAGGTTCGCTCCTTTCAGCGCTTACACGCTTTCGTTTCTGTGGAGAGTCGGGGAAAGACGCGCACCCGCCACCTCAGTCAAGTCCCTATCTTTCTCTTTAGAGGAAAAATGTCAACACTTCTCTTAGATTGAAAAAGCAAGGCACATTCATGTTGGAAAATTTAAAACACAGGGAAGTAAACAGCGGGAGGTCGAGACCCTGGGCGGCCCGCAGCTGCAGCAGGCTTGGCGGGGCAGGTGAAGCCCGAGTGGGGCTCAGAGGGAGGCCCGGAGGACAGGCAGGGCCCACCGAGGGGGCGTTGACAAGGGACAGGGCCTCTGTGCCCCCAGGGCTGCCGCAGGGAAGGGCTTCCTCACGCGGGGGTTGGGATCTGCGGTCGGGGTGTCAGGCCTTGTCCCGCGCTCTCCCGGCCGCACCTCGGCGGGGGTCTGCTTCCTCACCTCCTTAGGGGGCCCCAGTGTGGCCGATAAAAGCCCAGCGCACAGGCCGCATCTTACCTTCATGGTCTCGTCCGAGGCTCTAGCGCCCAATCCTTCACGCTTTTTCCAAGGGGGAGCTCCCGGAGTGAGAAGTCAAGTGGAGGGCCTCCGCGGCCGGTGCGGCCTGCGCGGTCTCCACAGAGCTCTCGCTTGGACTTCTGCACTGAAAGAAGCTGCTGATAGATTCAGGAGTTGAATATAGCGCTTGAATTTGCCCAGAGGACCCCTATTTTCATAGCCCCAAAGGGAACTGAGTATGTGTGGGGGGGTGATGGTGGGAGGGGCCCTGCAGGCCCCGGGCTTGGGCCATCCTGGGCGCACCTCAGGCGTCCCGCTGCTGTCAGGACGCCCCCCGAAGCAAGAACGACCCTGTGCACCCCCACCCCACCTGCAGGCCTAGGTGAGAGGGGAGGTGACTGCGAATTTGATCCCAGGATGTGTGGGGACTCTGCGTGGAAGTGGAGGGTTGCTGGGAGCAGAGACTGTGAGTCTGACTGTGTGTTAAATCCTGTGCATCGGCCTTTATGCAGAAGGCGTGTCCCCCGGATCTTGCCACAGAACGTTACCCCAAGTGCTCTTCCCTCTGCCCAGGGCCTGGTTTGGCTCTGGTAAGAAAGACAGCCCGGAGACGGGGCGGGTCTGCTGGCGGCACAGTCTGGATTCTGTTCCGGGCCAGGCCAGAGCGGGCAGCGGCCTTGGCCCAGGTGCCTTTGTGCCCCATGGGGTCACTTTTCCCGGTTGTCCACCCCTTCCCAGCCTTGCACGGGGGTTGGCAAGGAGAGTGCGCGTGAGCTCACGGCGTTGGAGGAAGGGGCTGTGTCCCCCGGGCCCTCTGGGCACCCCGCGGAAGGGGTTCTTCCAGAGCCAGGGAGAGCTTTGCTTCTTGCTTTCATTGTAGGGACCATGTCCAACTAGTGACCTCATCTTGTGCTCTGAGAGGGCCATTCAGGGGCCCGCTGCGCTCCCCTGTCACTGCGGACGCGCGCACAATGGGGACTTTGCTGGGAGCTTCTCGCTGGCAGCCGGCACGGCCCGAGCCAGGCTGCCTGGTCAGATGCCGCCTCTGCCACTTCCTAACGGTTTGGCCACCGACCCCCTGCGCCTCTGCTCCTCCCGCGGTGGGCTGGGAGTTGGAGCCGTGCGGCCCAAAGGTCATGAGGGTGGACAGAGCTGAGGCCCAGCAAGGGGTGGAGAAGGGCTTGGTGCCGGGATTCTCTAAACCACGGTGATGCTCTCTGTTCCCTGTTTCCCTTCTTTTAGAAGATTTTATCTGTAACTGGAAAGGAAGTGTGTCCCCCAGGTCCCTGGCAGTGAGGGGGGCAGCCTCAACTCCCCGTTTCACCTGCCAGCGGCTGAGAGGCCCTGGTGCTCCCTGCTCCCCAACAGAAACCCAGGCCCTCGAGGACCTCAAGACCAAGACTAGAATGAGGGGCTCAAGTGCTGGTTAAAGAAAGATTTATTGAAAAGTGACAGGGCCCAGACAGCCCTCCTGAAACAAAGCGGCTCTCGGAGACGCCGGGGCCGCGTCTGTGTAGGGCTGAGGGCCGGGGTTTGAGAACAAAGGAATTGAACTTCATTGGCCGAGACGGCCAGGAGCGTGGACTTGGCTAAAGTCCATCTGTCCATGTGAGTGGGGTGCATTCCGGGGCTCGTGGACAGCTCCTGGGCGCACAGCTCCTGGAGTCTGGGTGCCCCCGCTGCCGTCCGGCCCAGCCTGGCCAGAGGCCTGGAGCTCCCTTCTCCCATAGGCGGGCTTGCTGAGCTGCAGAGAGCTGGCTCCGGGAGGCACAGGCCGCAATCGGTAACAAACACACACACTGTGGCCGAGGAAGTTTACGGCAGCAGGTGTCTGGGCCTCGAGTCAGATTCATTTAACCTCTTGTTAACCAGCCCAGCAGGAACAATGGGAACAGGCCTGTCCTCGAGTCCTGCCCCTGGCCTGGGCCCCTCCAGTCTCAGACCTTTCCTCGTCACTGAATTTAGACAGGGTCAAGGCTTTTTTTTTTTTTTTTTTTTTTTTAAAGATTTATTTATTTATTTATACAAGAACCGGGGTGCAGGCCAGATGTGCGGGAGGGTGAGAGGATGCACCAGAGACAGAGCAGGGAGCAGAACAGGCAGATCACTGAGATACACTGCTGAGGGGAGCAGCAGGGAGACAGGAGAGGTCTGCTCAAGGCTTGGCAGGGTGGTTCCATCTTCTGGGCTGTGGCCCTGCAGTGCTTCAGCATGCCCCAGCACCTCCAGCATGCCTGGGCACCGGACGTGCCTGGACCCTGACCCTCAGTAGCCTCCCAGCTCTGTTCCTCTTGCTCATGCTTTTATCTATCCCCTGCGTTCCTTGTCTCGTTGACAGTTCTATAAAGTACAAGACCTCAGAGTCTTTTGCACCGCCTGCCCCTGTTGGACAGAGCTGGTTCAAACCCTAATTTTGGCCACATTCAAATTACTTAATTTCTTCGTACCTCTGTTTTGTCTTTTTTCAAAAGGAACTAAGACTCCTCGTCTCAACTGTGTTGATAACCAGCTGACGTAGCAGATAAATACGCCCTGGCGTGTTGGCAGCTCTGTGTGTGGCGTGTTTGTCCTTTAAGTGATATTTTCTCCTTCCACGTAAGAATGGCAGCTCTTTTTTTTTTTTTTTTGGCAAACCTAGCAACCAGCTAGTGACCGCAGTGATGTGATGTTTGAGGAGTAGTGGATGGAGTGATAATGTGATGCACAAATAAGGCGTTAATGGTGATGGTGTCCACTGGCGACTCTGGACACTGTGTCCCTGTCACAAGGACACACAGAGACTCATTTTCTCAGGCATTAAAGCAAAGCCATCTTAATTGATCGTCATTCGGCAAATATTTATTTGGTTTCTCCTGCTCGGGACTGGAGATCTAGCAAGAAGCTGGACACCCAGGCCTCTCGCTGGCATGGAAGCCTGGATTTTAATAGTGGGGATGGGCAGCAAGTAAACAGGTCAGCACTCGCAGGCCTGTTTGCAGAGGGTGGCGGTGGCTCGCAGAAATTTACCAGAATCAAGTGGCTGGTGGGTGGCTGTATTAGACTTTATTTTTTTCATTTTCTATATATTTTATATCATTCTTCATTGTTGTCCAATGTGTGCTCCCTCCTCTCAGGGGCAGTCCCTGCGCGATTCCCACCACCGCCACCCATGCCGCCCCGCAGTCCCTGCCCCTCCCCCCTCCATTTTCATCCTACTCCCGTCTCCCCTGCAGCCTGTCTCTGGTTTAAAGTTGCCCGTTGATTTTGATTTTTAAGTTATTGTAATTACTTTCTTCCCCTGATCCCTTATTTGGTTCCTCTGCATTCCTCTTATAAGTGAAACCATCCGGTATTTTTCTTTTTCTTTCTGGCTTATTTTGCTGAGCATGATCCCTGCCAGCTCCATCCATGTTGCTGCAAACTGCATGTGTTTATCTTTTTTGATGGCTGAGTAATATTCCATGGTGTATATGCACCACATCTTCTTGATCCAGTCATCTATTTTTGGGGCATTTGGGCTGTTTCCAAAGCTTAGCTATTGTCAACAGTGCTGCTATAAACATAGGGGTGCAGGTGCCCTTTGGAATGGATGTTTCTGTGTCCTTTGGGTAAATACCCAGGAGCGGAATTGCTGGATCCTATGGAAGCTCCATCTTTAGTAGGCTGAAGAACCTCCACACAGCTCTCCATGGTGGTTGGACCACTTTGCACTCCCACCAGCCGTGCAGGAGAGTTCCTTTCTCTCCACATCCTCGCCAGCATTTGTTGTTGATGGTTTTTTAAATATGAGCCATTCTCACTGGTGTATGTATTAGACTTTACCCAAGAAAATGGAAATAACTCTAGGTATTTCAACAGAGGGAGATCACTAAAGGGAATTAGTTACTCAGGTGAGGCACGGTCTGGGCATGGTAAAGCATGAGGCCAGAGGGACGAATGAGGGGAGATTGGACCTGGCTGGGCCCCCAGGAGGTTCGCGCTGCTGTCTGCAGGGAGCCGCCGCCACGGTGGGGCTGTCGGGCTGGAGTCACAGAGGAGCGTGGTCTCAGCCAGGGATGCTGCCCCGTGGGGGGTGGGCCCTGGTTCTCCCCTCCTCCACCCTGTCGTCCACCAGGGCCTCACGCTGAGGACACTCGCCCAGAAGCCGGGAGCACGGGCGCTTGGGGCCTCTAGTTCCCTGGGCTGTGGAGAGGAGGGCTCGGGGTTGGGGGCACTGGTCAGAGAAGCCTCCCTGGGCTCAGAGGTCCCCAAGGAAGGAGCCGGCTCCACTCAGCGGGTGACGGACTCCCCAGCCAGGCCGAGTGCGAGGACAAAGCCGAGGAGACGTCCCGAGTGTGTCGTGGGCATTGAGGGGAGAACGCCAGGTGGAGGAGACAGCAGGGTCTCCAACCTGCGCCTGTGTCCAGAGGTACGTCCCGGTGGGGTGAGGGGGCTGGCAAGGCCTCCTGGAGCTCCGCGTCCTGCGGCTCTTGGGCACCCGCTGAAGGATCACCCTCCTTGTGGACGGCTTTCTAGGGCTGCCTGCTGCCTGCTGGCCACGGGGAAGGGAGCCTCCGGGGTCTTAGCCTCGGCTGTCTTGTGTGCACTAGGCAAAGGTCACCTGCCTTTAGCTGCCCGTGGTGACCGGGCCACAAAACTGGAGGCTTGCTCCTGGCAAGGCCAGTGTTCAGAGGCTCTTGCTGCACGATCTTAGGGCTCTGGTCCCCGATCCTCCCCAACCTGACCAGGGTGCCTTGCAGAGACATGCCATCACCCCAAGATGGTGAGTCCCAGTCTCCCTGATCTGGGAGGACACTTATTCCTCCTGAGTCTCGGGGTGGGGGCCCTGGAGCCGTGTGCTGTCGGGGTGCTCATCTGCCTATGCCGTCTCATCCTGGACTCCCGTGGGAAGTGCTCCTCAGCCAGGCCTGACCCGGCTTCCTCACGCCAGCTTCCAGCCAGGTCTGCCAGGCCAGCTCAGCAGTAAAGAGCCCCCTAGGAAATCAGCAGACTGGGGCCTCATGGCACATTCAGAACGGGGCTGTCTGGCCCACCTGTCAGGGGAGCGGGGTGGGGCCCTCGTGGGACACTTGGGGTTGAAGGGAGGTGGTGCTGGTGTCCCAGGCTGGGGATGTCTGTCTGGGCATGCGGCCCAGGACTTCCCCAAGCGCTCCTGGACTCAGGCACAGTGTCGGCTCGAGGTCTGGGTGAGGCCCTGGAGGCAGATATTTATGACTAAGCTTTCAGACGAGATTTGTATTGCCTTGTGCTTGAGTGATGGTGGGGCGGGATCGCAAACTCCACACTGTTATTTTAGATAAAACGGAGGCTTTGGCCACCGTAAAGAAGAGAGAAGGCACAGCTTTAAATTTCTTGTAAATCAATTTCTCGGACAGGTTTACAATATTGACATAAATGATAAGGAGAAAAAAACACCAAATCACTTTGCAAAGAAAACAGCATCTTATAGTTTGCATTAATTTTAACTTCCTTTTCCACATTGGGGAAAAAAATCAGAATTTACACTTGGCCTTGAGCTTCCCCTACATTTACGAGAGGGTGGGTTTGAGCTCCTTTTCCAAACCCGGCCGCCGTGCGCCTTGGCCCACTGAAGGACACTCGTGCCGGGCGAGGCAGCGCTCCCTGCGCTCTGTCCTCGTGCCACTTAATGCAGGGGCGAAGTCCCCTGGGATTTAACTTCCTGGAGAGGGGAACCCACCTCCCCAAAGCGAGTTTGGAGCTCACAGGGCACTGCGGCTGCCCGACATTGCCAAAATACAAATTGCCCCTTGGAGGCGGCAACAGCTCAAATTCCTGCCCAGACGAGGCTGACTCCTCAGTCACGTCTCCTCCTCTGCCTTGGAGCAAACCCCGCCGAGGCTGCCGATGGGAGCGGAGTCAAGGTCTCGTGGTCAGCGGGAAGATGCTGCGGGCGAGCTTGGGTGGCCTCAGGCTTATGTACGCGTGCGCCTTACCTAGAGCCGCGCGATGGATTGAAAACCCAGCTTGGGCGAAGCCGGATGCAGCTGTCATGTCTGCTTCTCCACTGACCACGCGGGCAGCCTTTTCTCATGATGCCACACGCTGAGAGTGTGGCTCGGCCCCGCTTCGCTGTCACACGCGCGGCCCGGCTCGCCCCCAGACTAGCCCAGTGCCTTCCGAGGGTGGGCTTGCGGTGGCCCGGGTGTTGCTGTCATCCATCACGCTGGTGCTGGGCCCACTGCCATCCGTCTCCTTCCCGACCTCCTGATTATTCCTGGGAAGGGATTCCGAGGAGGCGCGTCGTGGGACGGGCGGCTGGGCCCCGGTTCTGTGCCAGCTCCTGGGCAGACGCGCCGCGTCCCCGCGCTGTCCCGGCGTGGCGCCCGTGGGGCCGAGCGGGTGGGTGGGTGGCTAGTGAGACGCCGCCGGAGGAGGAGGGATGCCACCTGCGCCCTCCAGGGACCGCCCCGCACGGGAGCGGGCTCTCCACGCGGGCCGGTCGACGCGCCGTTGTGTGCGCGCAGCGCGGGGCTATCCTTGGCATATTGAAAAGCGGATGCACTTGAAGGGCTGATGTCTGATGACCGTGTGGGCTGTGGAGCGGTCTGCACAGACGTGCTCGTCAGCCCGTCCCGCTTGCCCGGGTCCTGTAGCGTGTGCTCCGACGGCTTCACGTAAGGTCTGGCCCCTAATGGCGCCTCCAGACATGATTCATCTCGGGACTGATTCCTTGTGCCCTTGACCAGCATCACCTGCTTCCCCCTCCTCCCCCGCGCTGGCCGCCACTGTCCTGCTCCCCGCGCCTGCGCCCGGCAGTTTCAGACCCGCGTGCAGGTGAGATCATGGAGTAGCTGGGGGGGACTCGCCTGGGGGCACCTTGAGTGAAGTCTGCGTCGCCCGACGTGCTCGTGTCTCTCTTCACCTCCTCGTTACAATCCTGTCTTCCTCTGCGGAAGGAGCGCTCAGCCTGGGCAGCCGGGAAAAGGCCAGAGCCTGCTGAAATCAACGGAAAGTTCCATCCCTCAGAATTTCTACCAGCTGAAGAAAAGAAATTCTCGGGAGCCAGAGCCGATGGGGTGGGCGGTGGGAGCCTTTCTCCCGCGGGCACCGGCCGGCTCCAGGGCTCCTGGGGCTTCTGGGGAGCCGGCTCCCCGGGGGGCGCATCCCAGTTGGTACCCGCATTGTGGCCCTGGTTCAGGCTTCAGCTTGAAAAGCTTGTGGGGTCTTTGCTCTGTGTCTCCCCATTTGAAAGAACCCCCCCCCCCATATATGAGCAACAGAAACACGGGCACGAGCGCGGGTGTGTATCTGCCTCTGTTAACCAAGTAATATGTGATTGTAACGAATTTGAAGAAAGTAGAAAGTGGGAAAATAGTTTTTTCTGGGTTCACCAGACACGCACATGCTGTGTCCACACTTCCGCACGACACGCACAATCTACCCCCAGGGCTAGAGCGGAGCCGTGCGTGGTTTTTAATTCTTCACGAGTCACGGATGTCACACGGTTGATGTCTTTTCGGTTATGTCTGCAGAGCGCTGCCTGTCACTCTGCTGCAAAGATGTATCATTTACATCTCCTCTGATTAATAAGCCTTTAGCGTGCATTAAGCTAATAAATGACGATGGCTTGAGCATTGGTGGACCAGCGCTGTTCCACGCGCTCCTGTTCATTCTCCCTCCATCCCTGCAGCGGCCCCGGGAGGCAGACGCGCAGCTACATACTCCTTCAGCTGTGGACACTCGAGACACAGGGAGGTTACGCACCTGCTCGGGGTGTCCAGCAGGCAGGTGGCGGAGCTGGGGTTCAAACCCAGGCACCTGCTTCAGCACTTTCACCCTTGGGGCTGCGTGTGATTCAGCGTGGCCGCAGGGACCCACCTCGTGACAGCCTCCGCATCGTCGCTGGTGCTTCGGAAGGAGGGCCTGGGGGTGCGGCCGCTGAGCCCCACGCCACCTCATTTCATTGATTTATGGAAATGTTTAAATGCCCAGGTGGCTGCCAGGTGGCTGCTGCATAGAGGAGTGATGGCGAGAAGCAGCACCACCGAGCTGTAAGATGCCAGGGGTCACAGAGGAGGGTGCAGTGCTGGGCACAGTGGTGAGCCACCTGCGCACCCCGGGAGCTAGAGCACAGCGCCCCGAGACCTCCTGGGAGTGGGGCTCTGCACGAACAAGCGGAGGCAACAGGGTGACGACGGGCTCAGTGTCAGTGGGCGCCTGTGACCGGTCCCGAGAGCACCGTTTCTGGGGTTACGGGACCCCTGCCGGGCGGGTCAACAGGGCGTGGGAGCTGGTTTCCGGCAGGACGTGGCTTTCACTCGGCCTCTGCTTCCTTCCCCTGCAGGCATGGAGGGCCGCGGGGTGGCGGACAGCCTGCAGCGGTTCTCCTCGCTCCCCGCCTACCTCCCCGCCAGCCTGCACGTCTCCGACGCCGAGGAGGCCTTCTTCCTGAGAGAGGCCAACCAGGACCTCACGAGGAACTCCAGCCTGCAAGCCCGGGTCGAGTCCTTCTTCGTCTACCGGGCCCGGACCCCCCCGACGGTCAACGCCACCTACGGCCCCTTCACCGCTGAGCAGGTCATCCCCGAGGAGCTTCTGCTGGCGTCCACACCCTTTGGGAAGATGGAGAAGTTTCCCTTCAACTGGAAACTGAAGGCCCACATCCTCGACAGCTCCATCTACTCCAACCGCCCCAAGGTGCAGACCTTGTTTTATATCACCGGGATGGACTGGGAGGACAGCGACGCAGCCCAGAGCCTCCCCTGCGTCAGGATGTTTGCGTTCCCCGAGGCCAGGGAGGTGGCGGCCAGCTGCCGGCTGCAGGGTGCCCCGGGGCTGTGCGTGGCCGAGCTGGAGCTGCTGCCCGAGTGGTTCAGCTCCGGGCTGGACCTGGAGCCTGAGGAGGAGATCCCAGCCCTGCTGGGGGGCACGGCCATGGAGCTCTTCTTCGCCGTGTACCCGGCGGACCAGGCCGGCCAGTGTCCCCTGGAGGAGGATGCCAAGTGGGAGAACAACATCCACGCCGGTCCCGAGGGCCCGCAGCCCGCCGTGCCGGCCCGGGAGCGCATCGGGAGCGTGGTGGTCTACCCCACGCAGGACGACCTGCGCTGGTCCCTGCTGAGCCTGGACCGGAATGTGGCCATCTCCGTGCCCCTGAACCTGGTCCACGAGGGGGACGCGGCCACCTTCCTGGTGTCCCTGACCAGTGGCTCCGTGGCGGACCACTTCACTCTCAGGTAAGGGGCTTGCCGGCCAGGCTGGGGGTCCACTCGCGACCCCGGGTGCACGGTCAGCAGGGAGGCCGGAGCTGCAGGTTGGCCGCGAGTCCGGGGGTGGGGAAACCTCCCACGTGAGCTGTTTGCACACCAAACTCAAGGCTGGAGCGCGGGAAGCTTCTCTGGGACGGTCTCGGGCTTTGTGGTCCTCTGGCCTCTCGGGCCCCCAGCCCTGCCCCTGGAGTGCTGGCCCATCTGCGAGTGCTGACGCCGTGTTCCCATAAAACTTTATTTAGAAACAGGCAGTGGGCTGTCCTTGGCCTGTGGCCAGTGTGCCGGCCTTCTTGCGTGGACGGCCAAGTGCAGGCTTGAGCTGGAGTGACCGCGTCTGAGGGCCCAGGAGGAGCGCTGAGTTGGAAGGGCTGAGCGCCTCGTCTCTAGCTGGGTCTGGAAAGCCGGCATCTGGGGCGAGAGAAACAGCAGCTTGAACAGAGTCCAGTCCTGCTGGGCCACCAGGCCCCTGGACGATGTTGGTGAGGGAGAATGGCCCTGCTGGGTGGGCGGAGGGCCTGCTGTCCTTACTGGAGCCCTGCTGCAAGCTGCGGCTTCCAGGAATCAGCTTGCCCACCGCCTGGGTGAGGCCAGGCCCTGAGCGAAGGGCAGGCGTTCCTGTGAGGACCCCCGAGCCAGGTGTGGAGGTGGCTCGGTGGGCTCCCGGAGAGGCAGGCAGACAGCCCGAGGTCCTGGGCAGGCAGCGACTGCAGGGGAGGGCCAGTCCGGACCAGGGCCGGGCAGAGTTCGCTGGTGCGGGCTCGGGGCGGGGGCGTGGGGGTGGGGGCCTGGCTGATTCACTGGGATGAGCTGGTGGGAAGGGCCAAGGCCTGGACTGATGGAAGCAGGAAGCAAACAGGGGCCCAGGGAAAAGGGAACGCCCCCCTATCCCCGTGCCTTCCTCCTAGCCCTGCTGGTGCCCCCTATCAGCAGATCACAGGAGGCCCCCACGCAAAGGAAGGAGCAGGTGGTCCCCCCCAGGGCAGTGCGGCCAGACTGTGCTCCTGGTGTCCCGTCCGCCATGACCCTGACCTGCCTTCCTCTCAGAAGGGCCTGGGATGGCTCTGAGCTCACTCGGATGCTGCAGGCCCACGTGCTCGCCTCCAGCCCTTCACCTGGTCTTATCTGCAGAGGCCTTTTGGCCACAGAAGGCGTCAGCAGTCAGGGCTTCTGATTCTGCTGGCCACGGTGAGCTGATGCGCAGACCTGCAGGTTTGGAGGAGGAAAGTGGGGATTCTTGAGACACCCCCCAAGAGAGAAGGGGGGGCTGTGACAGGCGACTTGGCTGTGCCCGACGGTACAACCCCACAGAGGAGGGTGCTGCCTCCAGCGGGCAACCTCGTTAGAGACCCGTTACCTCGTGTTTATCCCGGTGGAGACACCGTCTCTGAGCTCAGCCCCGCCTGCACACGCGCACCGCTCAGTCCCGCCCCGGCCATGGTGTCTCGGCGCTTCCCAGGTAGTTGTCAGGAGCCCAGCGTCGGAAGAATCTGCTCCCGGAGCCGTGTTTCAGGCTGTGGGGTCCCAGCGCTTTCCTTTCAGGAAGGTTTTGGAAGCACACAGGTAACAGCTGCCCCCCCCCCCCGCCCCCGGGTTGTGAGATTTCAGCCCTTCAGGGCCTCCTTCCTTTGGGGAGCCCCTAAGATTTTAGATCCTTATGTGGGCTCTGGAGCTCCTGGGGCAGGTGTGGGGGGGGGGCATGAAGAGGAGGCTGTTCAGCCAAAGGAATGTTCCCACATCTTTGTCTAAACTTTAGTTATGGGGCCTTGGTACTGTCCCAAAGGAAGAACATCCAGCCTAGAGTTTGCAAACGGGTGGCTCCAGCTAAATCTAGCCCACAGGTGTTTTTTTCAGGTTCACATGGCATTCCTTAAGATACCTCTAGCAATAGGGAGATTTCACATACCGTTTTCTTGGAAAGTTTTGAAGATCTGGCAACGTGGTGACAATTGACTGTAGTTGAAGAAGTGGCTTCCCTCCTGAGGTGCTTCACACATGGTCTAGTTCTCCCCGGTTCCCACCACTACCTGTTGTCTCGCGCCTGGCCAACTGAAGTTCTGTGATCCCTCTGGCTTCTCTGGGCATTTGCTTTTGAAACTCCTGCCATAGTGTTGGAAAGAAGGGGGTGCAGTGCCAAAAAGAGGGGCTAGATTTTAATCTCTGAAGGCAGAGGTCACCCACCCAGTCAGCACGTGACAGGAGGTAGAATGGATCTGAGTCCCACAGAACAGGAAGCCGCCCCTCCAGCAGCCTTGTCATCGTTGAGTGAATTAGCTACTTTGTTCTCAGCACTTTGTTGATGCTGACTTACTGTGTAATTGATGCCCTTGTGGATGCGGTTACTGTAATTGACACTATTAATTCATACATTTTAATTTTCCCTGTGCCTGTGCTGGCTCTGCGTGAAGCCTTTATCTGTGTCCTCTCCGTGTATCATCACAGGCACCCTGCATAGTGTCACAGAGTCGGGGGGCCCAGGGGCTCACGGGCAAAGTCCTGAAGTGGGAAGTAGGGGGATCGGGGTGTGGCCACATAGGGGCATCCACGAATCCTGCTCTCCCCACTCTTCCGGCTGTTTCGCTTGCCTGGCTCTGGACTGATCGCCATCTGTCCAGTGTGCAGTTTCTTGTCTTCGTGCCTTTCTAGAATGCTGTTAGGCATTAATACTTTATTTATGGCCAGAGAAAATTACCCTGAAATGAGGGAAATGAAAGATCATTCACAAGAGCACACACACGGGGTAGCTGCTTGGAGCAGCCGTCATCACTGCGTCTGGTGGAGACGTGAAGGCGAGGGTGGAGTGGGGGGGCTCTTCATAGAGAGTTGGGGGCTCAGGTCTGCTGAGGGCTGCTGAGTGGCCTGGGGAAGCTGGTGGCGGCTAACAGGCCATGGGGGCCATGCGTACTGGGTTCGGGAGCGTAACTGGCTTCTTCTGGCTGGTCCTGAGGGGTGGCAGAGGCAGCGCAGAGGCAGGTGTTCAGAAGGTTCTGGGCCAGTGGCTGCAGAGGCTGTAGTTGGCAGCCAGGGCTGGTTGCCACAAGGTGGGGGCTCAGAGCGCTCTGGTCACATTGGGTCCGGGCCTCCCCTTGGTGTGTGCCATCTCAAGCACAGTGCTGTTTGCGGCCGAGGGAGACGTGTTGCTTCCCGCCTAAGCGATTGTGTTTTAGTTGGGTCTTCCATGAATGAAAGGTGACAGCTTCGCTCTGGCTCAGAGGGGCCCGGCCGCAGCCGGATGTGCTGTGATCGCCGAGGTCTGTCCCTGGGCTGGAGACACAGGGCAGGGGACAGCTGTGTGGCTTCACGTGACCCTGCTGCTCCTGGCTGTGTGTTGTTGGGGGGCTTTGCAGCCAAAACGGGCTTGATTCTCTAACCAAAATAGTTCTGTTGAGCATGAGCCCCTAACTCTGACCACATACAGACTGTCAGCAGCAGCTCAGGAGGTGTGGTTGGAGGGCTCGGGGCTGCTGGCAGGGCAGTGCTAGGCTGGGTTCCGACAGATCTTGGTTGTACTTCCAAGAACGTTTGAAATATGAAATATTCCCACTCCAAACAGGGCGTCTCTAAGGCTAAGAGAAATCCTGGAATCTTTACCCCTGATTTATTAAAACAGTTCTTTCTCAGCTCACACAGAAACCTCCTGGACTCTCCCCCATCCTATAAGGAAGGGAGCCCCGTGGCTAAGGGTTTGGACTGTCACGGGCCAGCTGTGTGACCTTCGGTAAGTTACCCGAGCTCTCTGTGCCAGTTACCCCACCTGCCCAGGGGCCAGTTTATGCTTCAAGTGACTATACAGCACCCAGCCGGGTTCTCCCATTTAACTGGAGAGACCCCCGCCCCGCTGGTGACTGAGGCCCAACATCTAATGACTGCTGGACTCTTCCAAGGCTGGGAAACTGGGCATCTGAACCGCCAGAAAATCCTAGGACTCTTCCCTGGGTAGCCAGGATGGAATTACCTCATTGCTGGGGTTAACCAGGGCAGTTTTCCTGGAGGAGGCAGCTCCTCCTGGATTTCTGGGGCCACCTGAGGAACAGGCATCAAACTGTTGCTGTCGTAGCAGCACGGGGGGGCGGGTAGGCAGGTTTGGATCAATTAAGAAAGTAGGGAAAGTGTGTGTGGGCAGAGCAGTTGATCACAGAATGTGGGGCTCCCCGCATGCTCTTGGGAGGCCAGTTGTCTCAATGGCTAGAATCAGTGATGCTTGGGGTCGGAGTTCACCTGCCCCTTGCTGGCCATGGGACCTTGCGTGCTTTGCTTCACGTCTCAGCCTGGGCTTCCTCTTCCTCTTCTGTGCAGTGAGACATGAACTGCACCTGCCTTTCGGGATGCCTGGGAAGATAATGCGAGAAGGCACTTAGCCCAGCGCCTGGGAGCAGTTTTGCTGGGATGCTTGCTCTCGGCAGCATCTCAGAGGATTCTGGATACTGTCTCAAGGACACGGGGATCGGGGATCCCGACCCCCACCATATCCACTGCAGCGCCTGTCACACAGGCTGCCCCGGAGACGCCTGAGCGCAATCTGCCATCATCCCCGAGACAGCTCTGGGACGTACCTGCTTCCTCTCCTTTGGGACCAAGAAGTGGGTCACAGGTCACTTGTCCTGGGTCACAAGCCAGGGCCCCAGCTCAGGTCTGCCCGCTTCCAAGCCCATGCCTGTTTCACGGTCCCCCTCTTGAATGCTCAGCTTCGTATGAAAAAACAAACACCAGCCACCTGTTTGATGACTGTTCCTCAGGTGGCCCCAGAAATCCAGGCTTTGTTAATGCTTCCCCTCACCCCCACCCCGAACAAAACTCAGATTCCCCTGCGGAGACTGTGCCAGACCCAGTGCTGTGTGACCTGGGGCGCTGGAGCTCAAGTCGCGCCCAGGGCCCGGCTTCTACCAGCCTGGAGAGGAGCCAGGCGAGCGCAGCAGCACCGTGACCCACGCAGTGGGTGGGATGGGTGCCAAGGGTGGTCGCTGGGTTCAGGGAGCCCCTTTCTGTCATTAGCCCATCGCGCTCCCTGAGTGTGCCCTGAGAGCTGCAGCAGGGTGGACAGGGAGTGTGGGGAGCTCAGAGGGGCGGCTCCACCCCAGGCCACAGTTTTGAAAAATCAGAGCAGACCTAGAAAGTCAGTGAACATTTGATTTGTGCCCAGCCTTACCGAGCGGTGTTAGCTCCACGCCTGGAGGCTGTGCAGGAGGCTGGAGTCTCTCTCCCAGGCTGCCTGGCAGACCAGACGCCCAGCTTTCCCACAGGTCTTTTGTGCCGGGTCTACCTGTCCGAAGGAGGCTGGTCCATGATCTAGGTTGACCTTGGCACCAACTTCAAGACTTCTTTCCTCTTCCCGGTCAGGGCTGCCCTGTCTCTGGGTACCTTCCTGGGACTGAAAGGCAGGGTGCGGGCGTCACAAGCACCAGTGATGAACCCAGGAGTTGAGAGTATCCAGGGAGCCTGAACTGTGCCCCCCTGTTTGACCTGTTGATCAAGATGGGAGGTCTGGGCGGTCACTGGTTCAGTTTACTACCTTCCTTCTCTTCCAGGTGTTGGAATATTTCACACGTATAATTTTCTCAATATTTTATTTCTAGACATACGGGAAAGTTAAAGGCATTTATAGCGAGAATCCATATACCAACCACTTAGATTGTGCCATTAATATTTAAGTTTTTGCCTAATCTTTTCTCTGCCCTCCATCAATGCCTGTGCCCACCCATGGATCCATCACCTTTCGATGCATTTAAAAGTAAATTGTGGGCATTCATTTATTTTCCCCTAAACAGTTCAATCTATACATCATTAGCTAGAATTCAATATTCATGATTTCGACTGTGATTATATTGCACACGGCGATCAACTTACGGGAATTACTGATTTAACAATATTGAATCTTTCAATACATGAACATGGTCTATTTATTTACATCTTTAATTTTCTTCAGAAATACTGTGTAGATTTTGGCGCACAGGTCTTGAATATTTTATTTTTTAATGCTTTATATGGAGCTGCTGATTTTATTTTTCTAATTTTTTCCTTTATTAAATTTTTAGATTAAATTTAAATTAAAATTTTTATTTTTTTAATTTTCTTTTTCTAATTTTCATTGCTACTTGGCAGTGATGCAAATGGCTTCTGTGGATTGAGCTTGCAGCCTTGCCAAAGTCACTTCTCTGTGTCTTTATTATTTTTTAAAGATTTATTTATTTATACATGCAAGAACTAGGGTATAGACCAGAGGTGCAGAGGGGTGAGAAGATTCACCAGAGACAGAGTGGGGAACAGAACAGGCAGACTGACTGAAATACACTGTTGAGGGGAGCAGTGGGCAGGTCAGGAGAGGTCTGCTACATCATGTGGGAAGCTCCCTGGCCGTGGCTGTGGATAGCTTTATAGGTTGTGTCTTAACCTGTTATGCCGCCAGGAAGGCCCTCTCTGCCTTTGTACTTACAGTGTGTCTCTGGTTGCCGACATGTAGTTGTGTCTTGTACTTTTATTTATTTTGAAAATCTCTGTCTTTTAATTAGAGTGATTGCTCCATTAACATTTGATGCGATTACTAATGTGGTTCGACTTGGGCTCACCATTTTATCATCTGCTTTGTATTTGTTTCTATTGCTTGGTGTTCCTGTTTTTTCTTATGTCTCTTTTGGGATTATTTGCAGATTTTCAAGAACTCTAATTTAACTTTTCTATAGGCATTTTAGCTGCATTATGTTTTTAGTGGTTGCTTTGCAGATTACAATAGACACATTCAACTTTTCACAGTCTACTTGGAATTACTGTATCACTTCTCATAACACATAGATAGATAACAGGTCCCCATGTTCTTTATGCTTATGTTATTTTATGTCATTACGTGGAGATCTATATTAAAAACCTTAAAAGGCAATATTAAACTTTTTGCTTGAGACAGTTTTATGTATGATAAAGAATTAATAGGAAAAACAAACAAAAAAATAGCTTTTGGCATTTATTCAGGCTTTTGCCCTTTCTGACATTCTTCATTCCTTTTTGGGGATCTAAATCTTTCCCTGGTGCCATTTCCCTTCACCGGGTAGGAGATCCTTGCTGGTAGTATTTGCAGTGGAATTGCTGGTAGTCAGTGCCCCTAGTTTTGTTGGTTTGAAATATTCTAGGAGAATATTTCTGCTGTGTATGGAATTCTGGGATGGCAAGTTTTTCTTCCAGCGCTTTGAAGTTGTTGTCCTGTTCTCTGTGGGCCTCCTGGACCTGATAATGGTAGTGGGAAGACAGCCCCTTGCTGGCTTGTTCCCCTGGCGGGAGGGGGTTTTCTGGAACAGCTTTGCATGTTGTCTCTGCTTTTCAACAGCCTGCTGACCGCAGAAGCAGAGCTTTTCAAGTTTATCCTGACTTGGATTTGTGGTAGACTTGAATTTATTTATTTGTGTCTTTTATTTATTTTGGGAGTTTTCCAGCAATTACTTGTTTCAATCTTTTTGTTTTTTCTTTCTGTCTTATTTTCTTACTCCCCTGCATGTCTGTTGCAGGATATCATTTGATCCATTTGCTAGTATCAAACTGTTCTCCAGTCATTTTTTTTTCTGTCTTTATTCCTTTTTCACATTGAATAACTGCTGTTGATCTCATTCCAAGATCACTTAGTATTTCCTTTGTCATCTCTAGTTGACTGTTAAGTTTATCCAGTGAAATTGTAGTTTTTAGTTCTAGATTTTCCATTTTGTTCTTATATATTTTATTTCTCTGTTGCGCTCGCCTGGCTTTTTATCCACTGAGGGCATATTTTCTTTCACATCATCGAGGGTAGTTATATAGAACAACTTTCAAATCCTTTAAACTTTAAAATCTGGGAATTCTCACATCTAAGTCATCCCAGGCTTGGTCTCAGTTGCTTGTCTTTTCACTCTCAAAGGACTTTTATATTTTTGCTGTGCCATGTGGGTCAGCTCCCTGTCTAGGGATCAAACTCAGGCTGCAGTGGCTGGTGATAGCTTGATAGCACTGAGACTTATCCCTGAACCACAGGAATGCCCCTGACTTTTATATTTTTGAATCCTTAGCTTTGGAGTAATTTGTGGCTGTATCTTGGATAATATGAATGTTAAATTGTGGAGACATTCAAGATTCTATTCTTTGGTTGGACTTGAAGTGCAGATCTTTTTCTTGGATGTGAACCCCAAACTCAGTACAGATCTTGTCTATAGCTGAGATACTTAGATGTGGTTGTTCAGGGCTCAGCATGAAAAACTGGGGTAGTCCTTCCTAGAGCAATCAGCTGACTGTAGACTCCCCATTATGCTCTGTCCATTTTGTTTACTCTCTAGTACCTTCAGATGGCTGCTTATGTGATGTCTAGGGTTTGTGGTTGTTATCTCTAGTAGATATAGCCCATTTATATTTAATGCAATTACCAATATGGTTGTATTTAGGTCTGTTATTTGCCATTTTTTTTAAATCTCATTTTTGTCCTACTGTTCCTTCTTGATTTCCCTTGTAGTAATCAATTTTAGTATTACATTTTAATTAATCTGATGACTTTTTAACTATTTCTCTTTGCATTTTAAATGTTTCTCTAAGGATAATAGTATGCATCTTTAACCTTAATCACCATCTAATTGGAGCAGACATTTTATTACTCTTGGCAAAATAGTTACTTTGCAATAGTGTAGCGATATTCTCCCCATCTTTTGTGCTGTTGATATATATATATATATATATATATATATAACTCCTATGTATATCTTTACCCTTATAAGATTTTAGTTATATTTTTTTAAAATGTATTTCAATTTGGGTCTGATCCCACAGAAAGGAAGCTGTGTTCTCATTACCTCCTATTAGGTGGTATGTGGTTTTAATTGGCCCCATTACTGTTAATTTTGGTCATGTGATTAAGATGGCCTCTGCCAATGTTTTCCACTTTGCAATTAATAAGGATTTTGTGGGAAGTTCCTATGGCACGGTAAATATTTCCTTCCTCATCAAGTTTTAAACTTTCTCATTTGTTAATTTACAATTATGTAGAGTAACGATTTCCTCTTATTGAATGGATTTGCCCAGTGGGAGGCAGTAGTGAAAGATTGGAGGCAGGGAAGAAGTAGAGAAACCAGAGTGATTTTTCCCTCTTGTTTTGCTTCCTGACATGTGGGCATCTCCTCCTGGGCTTGCCTCTAGCAGGACACCTAGTCCGCTCTCGTGGACGCCAGGGTTTAGCTCCCACTGGATGGTCCAGTTTAGGGACTGAGGTCACACCACCTCTCCACTGCATGGCTCCAGGCTGGGGAGGGCCACGCGGTGCTGTTGCCCAGCGGTATGCTTTGCCACCCCTGTGCGGGCCCCCACCTTCCCAGGATAGTCACCAGCTCTCCGTGTTAATAACTTCCCCGTGTCTTCTGAGTTGCTTCTGTCTCCCAGCTGGGGGCGCCTGGGAGCAGAGCCATTGTGTCTGTGCTGGGCATGTGGAGTGTGAGGTGCCCATGGGAACTGTATTGACACATAGGGCAGTGTCTAGGTTTGTGGGTCCCAAGCCCCAAATAGATGTCCTTTCTCCGGGTACACAGCAAGGTGTCTTTGGCAGTTTGATGGTAATGGGAGCCTTGGGAGGATGAGATTCTCTAAGTCAGAATCCTGAGAAGAAAAGGCCATGACTGACTTCCTGCTTTTCACAGTTTGATACATGACAAAGGAGAGTCTTTGGAAGAGCAAAGAGTTGGAGAAGGAGCAGGAAAGCAGGAGACGGTGGCACCACTCATGCCCAAGGAGAGACTGAAGACAAGGAAGCACCCACAGGGCCGAGCGCCGCTGAGGGTTCGGGCCAAGGGGGGAGCACCACCCTTGTGCCTTCCATACGGAGGTCTCTTACATGGGTAGACTTCGGTAACAGGTTAAATGAATTTCTGGGCATAAAAAGTAGATTGAAGGGTCTTGGCGGTGAGTGATCTTCAAGGCATATTAGTTAGGGATTCAGATCAGGACATGGAGTAGAACGCCAAAGTAAACTGGCTCACCAAGACAGGGATAGACTTAGGGGAAGGTCAGACTGTCCCACGGACAGGTGGGATTTAGGTGGTGATAAGGTCTGGCGGGGCAGAGCACCAAGAACTGTACGATCCCCTCAGCCTTTCCCTCATGGTCACAAGATGGCCGCTGCAGTTGTGGCCATCACGCCTACCTTTCAAGGAGCAGCAAGGAAGGAGAGAAGGGGGAAAGTGTGTGCACCTGGTCTGCTCCTCCTGAAGGCCCTCCCCAGCAGCGTCAGGCAGCCTCTAGACTGTCGAACAATGGCTGGAAAGGCTGTGTAGGGGGCAGGAGGACACAGAGCAGGAGCTCTGTGACCTGAGCAGACAGAGTAAGGAGAGAGTCCTGGAGCCCTCAGTGACTTTTCAGGCTTCATTGGGATTTACCAGGTATACAGCAGGCAGGGGTGCCGGGGTGCTGGGAGGCTGGTCTCCCAGCCCCCCAGCAAGTCTTTACCTGGGCTCTCCGGCCCTCTCCAATGGTTCTGCCCCTTCTGGTTGTTCTCTTCTCTCATGCGTTCTCTGCTGCTCCTCTTGTGGTTCTTCCGTTTGTTCTGCGGGTGACGCCGCCCTTATGAGCTCAGTCTCTCAGCCCAGGTGTACCCACTTACACATGCCCACACCCCACTCCAGGTGCCGCCATCAGGCGTGCATTCAGGACCACGGGAATCCCTCACCAATCCTAATGGCAGGAGGGCGGAAAGCCTGATACTTTACTTACCCTACAGGCTCTCACGCTGAAGTCCGTGCGGTGTGAATACAGAATTGTGGGTGTCAGCTGGACATATTGCCCCAGTCCCCTCGTCCCCCCAGTCAGGAAGAAACAGAAGAAGGCTACTGGTGACTAACTAGCAGCGTCTGCCACCCCCAACTTGATGGGCGGGCAGTGTCTTCTCATAGACGCCCCAGCATTCGGCTGGGAAGGGAAGCAGAGGAAGGAGAGTAAATTGGGAGGATTCTTCTTCTAAGGCTGAGGGGACCCCACTTGTGGTTAAGTGCCGACTTGAAACTGAGGGCCTGGCGGTACTGTGGACTCATCTCCCGGGCCTGAGAGAACCCCCCTGCTGCTCCCGACCTCCAGGCTGCAGCGGGGCGGCCCTCTTGTCTCACCACTCACTGTGCCGCGGTTGGGATTCTACTCAGGCCAAGACTAGTTCAGGTGGTGCCGCCTCACGTCATTACCCAACGTGGGGCGGGTTTGTCATTTCCTGCCAGTGTCTGGGCTGCAGGTTCCTTAGAGGGACTCAAAGGGGTGGTGCTGACCAGAGGTGAGTTCCTCTCGGTGAGCTTTTCGTCTTGATTGGTGGAGCGATGGTGGGCGCCGGCTGCATCAGATCTGGAACTGCATTCATCTCTGTGGGTTCCGTGCAAAATAAAAATGCAGTCTGCGCCCCTCCTGGGTCAAGGTGGACTCTCACCCTGTCTTTTAGAGAAAATTCACAAAACCAGGAGGGAGGAAGGTAATGAGGTGTGTGATGTTGTAACCAGACCCTATCAGTTTCAGCCTAGCTGTGTCAGCTGCATCTCTTTCCGTCCGGCCAGTCTCGGCCACACAGTCCTTGCGGGAGAGCCAGCGCGCCTCCGTGTTCCCGGGCTGTTCTCTGCAAACTTCGGGTCTAGCGTTTCGCAGCCATTACTATGAACTGAATCTGTGTCAGCCGCTCGGATGACGAGCTTCTGCATGGGGATTGCTGATCTGGCGGCCTGTGTCCCCAGCCAGGACCGGAAGCCTGTTAGAGCACGTGAAGTGTCCCTTGAGTTGAATTAAATTTGAAACCCAGAATAAGAACACTTGCCACTTACCTCCAGGGGCCCAAGGAATGATTTTTCCTCACTTATGGCAACACAGTTGCACCTGCTACTTAATAAATCCACCGTGCTTCTCTCTTAAGCGGGAAATCAGACTCCTTTCTGGTTCTTGTGCTCCACTGGGCTTAGCCGAGGAACTTTCTGGCTGCCCTGGGGGTGGGGGTGTCTTTCCAGAGGGAAGGGGAGGGAGGGAGGAGGAGGAAAGGCCCGTTTTTCATGGCTAGGACCTTTGCAGTGCTGGACGGTTCGATCAGTCAGCAGCGGAAGGGCAGGTGAAATATAAAAGAGCGTCTCTGCTGCAGGTCTTTGGTGGGGGTGACTGTGGCCTGGAGGGCGCGTGGAATAAGACCACAAGGGTAAGTGGAACATTTGGAGGTCCTGGCGCTGCTCCCCCACTTCATCGTCCCCCAAGGTCCACTCTGCTCACGAGTGTCAGCGGCACATACCCTCTCTCCTGGGCATCGCCGCCTTGACTCCCGGCTCATGGACTCGCTTTGCTCTTTGTCTGCATTTCTCCCCTGGGTGGGCAGGACTGGCCCCTCCTCTCTCTTCACTTCCAGTACCCTCTTTTCAAGACGCCCCCCATCCCTAAGTGACCCCCACTTCCTCATCCTGCCCATTGCTGCTTAGAGTATCCAGCCCCCCTGTTTGTGCTCTGCTCGCCCTCCCACCCCCCTGCAGTGGGCGTGTGTCCCCGGAGCCCAGGACTGCCCGGCTGGTAGTGGGGACTCAGTGGGGAGCAGACACCTTGACATCCACATCCTGGAAGAGCAGGGGACTCCTGTGGGCAGATGCCAGTTGGGGACTGAATTGTGGCCCCCCAAATCCAGACCTTGAGTCCTTCTCTCCCTGAGTACTTCACAGTGTGACTGTCCTGAGACATAGGGGCTTGATGGAGGCAAAACGACATCAGGGTGTCTTACACCCCCGGAGATGAGGGCTCAGATGCACGTGCCAGGCGAGGACACGGTGTCCCCAGGTTGCGAGTGGCCTCAGGAAGAACCCGTCCTGCTGGCATCTGACCTGGGACTTCCAGCCTCCAGGGACTTCCAGGAAATAAACTTCTGTATTTTAACCCCCGCCCCCCGCCCCCCGCCCCCCGCCCCGTGTAGTTTGCAGCGTAACCCTGGAGACCAGATGCAGCGCTCGCGATGGAAGGCAGCCCAGGGGCCACTGACTCGGTCGCTGGTGAGTCCGCGGCGCCTCTGTCCAGCCCGTGTCCTCTCTCTCCTGCCCCCTGTGTTCTCCACACCGTTTCACTTTTGACTGGAGGCGTCCAAGGGCACAAGGTTTTCTTTCGGGTGCAGATGGACCTGGGGCCACTGCCAGCAGATGGGTGTGCCGGGGGCTCTTGTCTGGACGCGGGTTCCGCCGTGGGGTCTCCCCAGGAGTGGAAGGGCGGAAGTGATGCTGGTGCCACGACCTGACTCTGCAGCTCCCTCCCTGGAGGCCGCCTCGGGCTGGGTCCTGGGACCAGCGCCTTCCCCAGGCCTCTCAGCCGCGTTTGCAGCAGTGCGGACCTCGGCGCCTCCCAGACCATTTCCTTCCTGTTTAACAAGTCCTGTTCCTTCCCCGAGGGGTAGATGTTTCCCACCAGGATTTAGCTGGAACCCTGGAGATGGCAGGCACCGGGCAGGCGCTCTCCTTCGGGACTGCTCTGGGGCTTCAGCCGAGTCGCTGAGGGGTCGTCCCTGCCGGGACCACCCACGCCCTCTGCCCAGGCTTCCTCTCCCCCGTGGCCCTTGCCTGTGGCAGCCGGTGTCCCTCAGCTGCAGCGAGCTAATTGCAACTATGTGCCGTTAAAGAAAATCGGAGAAAGAAAAGTGAGTCTTTGTTGTTCGAATGAGCAGCGAGAAACTGGTTATTTCCAAGGCTGCATGTGGGGACAAAACTCAATTTTGATGGCTTCGTGTTGCAGGATAGGTCGAGAGTTAAATTTCATTTTGTGGCCGGGCTGGGCAGCGCGGCCGACACCCGCGCGATCAGAGAGCACTTTCCATCCCGAGCAGGGGAGCAGAGCCCCTAATAGGGTTCGCCGGCCACAAGCCGCACCGACCCCGCGGCAGAAAGGTTTTATTTATTTGCCATCTGTATGTAAATTTTGCTATTATGGAAATCGTGTCAGAAATTGGGCTGCAACCAGATAGCACACCATGGTCGGTCATATTGGAGCTAAGAAAAAGCCAAGCCGCCCCGTGTGCACGTCCCGATGACGCGTCCCGGCTCCCTGCCTCCTCGGGAGGCCCAGCTGGCCCGGCTCACCTGCCCAGGTAGGCGGCGCGCCTGCATGGGACAGTCGGAGCTTAGAGGGGGCTGAGCTCTCCTGGGAAGAGGCCTCCTGCCCACTAGTAGCGCTGAGTCCAGGGCCGGCCGCCCGCAGCGGCTCCCGTGGCGGCTGTAAAGAGGCCGCAGTGCGAAAGGACGTACATTTGGAGTTCATCAGCGGCCGCCGGGGCGGGAGGGACACTCCTCATTGCTCTCGCTCCTCACAGACGCCGGGTGGCGGGCAGGCAGCAGGGCTCTCCCGGGCAGGTGGGGGACCCCACACCTTGCGGTCCCCCACCGGGACACACCTTCGGCTTCCTGTTTCCATAGCAACGCGAGGGCGTCCACAGACCGTGGTGGACTCGCCGTGGGGGGGAGCCCTGCACGTCTGGTAACTCCCCTGCGGTGTTCCCGGGAGCTCTGGATTCCTTTTCTCCCCCTCCTCCGCAGGGTCACCAGGCTGTCGAGTGACCTGCTGTACCCCGAGAGCTCCTGGCCAGCCTGCCCACGCGGGGCCCTGCAGGGAGCACTGAGACCCGAAGGTGGCCCCACACGCTGTGGCTGTGAGGGGGACGCCGAGAGGCCAACTGGCTCCTCTGCACCCACCCTTCCTGCCCCGGTCTGGGGGGGCTGGAGGGTCTGTGTGTGGCCCGAGTCCCCGCAGCCCCTCACCCCGCCGTTTGTTGCTGTGTGTTCTCAGCAGTGACTCCCGCGCCCAGCCTGGCGGCTCTGCGGCTGGAGGCGGCTGGCGGGGACTGGACGACACTGCCCGCTTTGGTTGTCCTCCTCGTGGGGTTTCTGCTCTCGGCGGAAGGCGATACTGTCTTTGTCATCCGAAGTGCCGATGTCCCACTTCCTCCCCAGCCGAGTGAGCAGATCTAAAAGCACACATTGGGCCGTGGTGACCCAGATGAACCCCGGAGGACGTGGGAGTGTGGCAGCCCTGGTGGGAGGTGGGTGTCCGTGCCCGGTGCCCCTGGCGGGCAGGCGGGCGTGGAGGCGGGCGTTTGCCCGGCGCTGGCTGGGCGGGGGTCTCGCCCCTCCTGTCCCGGCCTCTCTCCTCTGGTGGGGTGATGCGCCTGCTGAAGATCACGTGGCGTCCAGAGGCGCTCCCCTGAGGAGGGACTCATCCCGGCGCAGGGGGACATGCGGGAGGAGGACCTCAGACGTCTGCGTTCTGGCCCCTAATCTGCAGGACGCTGCTGAGGTCCCATTGCCCCTCCGAGCCCGACTCTTAATCATGAAATGGCCGGCTCAGCGAGACGTGGCCAAGGGCAGGGACCCTGCAGGCTGGAGTCAGCGGAGGTGGAGCGTGGCGTGGCCGCCGCGGGGCCAGGCGGTGCTGAGCTCGCCCGCTGCGGGCCTGGGCTGAGCTGCTCCTGCACTTTCTCCCGCCCGGTCTCAGCGGTGGGCGTCGCGGTGTTTTACCTTTGAAGCTGTTCTCCTGGTCCGCCCTCGGCTGGAGAAGGCTTTCCGGCCGCGGCGGCTGCGTGGATGGCCAGTGGGGGCAGCGGAGCCATGATGGGGCCAGTGAAGACCGGCTGGAGTTCTCTGAGCTGCCGCTGCCCCTCTGGGTGCGCGCTCTGGCCGGGCCGTCCCCGCCTGCTGCGGGCTCTGTGTCTGTCGCGCCGTGGGGAGGCCTCGCAGGCAGACACTGGCCTCTCGGACGGGCAGCCCCGTGCCCCTGGGAGAAGCCCGGCGTGTCTGGGTTGCTCTGGGTTTCCCCGCACCCTGGCCCGCCTGCCTGCTGCCTGGGCGCTTCTCCTCACGTCCCACTCCAGCTGGGACTCGCTTCTGTTGGCAATAAACTTAGCCTCGAAGGTAGAGGGTCAATCTCTTGATTTTTTTTTTAAAGATTTATTTTTATTTATACAAGAACTAGGGTACAGGCCAGAGGCGCGGAGGGTGAGAGGATTCACCAGAGCCAGAGCGGGGAGCAGAACAGGCAGAAGGACCGAAGTACACTGCTGAGGGGAGCAGCGGGGAGACAGGAGAGGTCTGCGCGCCACGTGGGTTTCTCCCTGGCCGGCCGGGATTGAACCCGCGCTGCCGAGGCTGCGGACAGCTTCTCAGCGCTGTGCCCAACCTGCTGTGCCACCGGGGAGGCACACTGTTTTTTCTGGCTTCACTGTTTCGAGCGCGCATTGGAGTGGACGTGTCGTCCTCTCCCCGGGCCGCGCTGCCCTCAGGGCCGTCTCCCCCGCCAGGTCTCTGGTGCCCCTTGGCCTCCCTGCACCGCTGCTCAGTCAGTGCTTTCCTCCTGGTCGACTTGTGTTTTGACAAAGTCAGTTGGCCTGCAGCAGACGCCCGCTGCCCCCTCTGGGTGGAAGGACGGATCACTTGCCACGAGGGGAGAAAACCGTGACAATAACCGCACGCGGGAGCCAGTCCGGTCTTCCAGCCCACAGACGGAGGCTCTCGAAGGCCTGACTTGAAGGCTCACTCCCTCTCTCTGCTGCCAGGGGTTGGCGCTGAGTCGCTTCCCACCGGGCTCCCTCAGAGGCTCCATGGAGATGCGCAGCCCCCCCACCCCGGGCCTAGTCCTCGACATTGCGTCCTTGCCGTGCTCTCTTGGCTAAGAAACTTTAAAAAAACACATTTTGTATCGGGCATTTAGAGCATTGACCGGGTTGTCGGCTTTTAAAAATGTGGCAAGACCAAAGCCCGGCTTCTTACGGATCTTAGTTCTTTCCTGCTGGGCTAAAAGCCGGGCGTGACTGCTTGAGAACTCGATGTCCGATGTCCGGGTGGAGGCGACCCGCGAGCTCTGCGCCCCCACTGCTGGGCTCTCTGGGGAGGCCCTGCTGACACCCCCGAGTTCCCGTCCTGCCCGGGGCGTGGCCGCGGGGAGCTGTGAGCTGACCGACCACGCAGCTGGAGGTGCTTGATTCACCCGGGCTTGCTGCCCACAGGGGGCTTCCTTAGTGACAGGGAACCAAAATGTTCAAGGTCACGTGGGAACAGACACTGCTCGTGTCTGCTGTCCGCCCACCCCTCATGTCAGGCTCAGGCTGCAGTGTCCCCTCGCTGATCGACAGCTGGGCTCTTACCCAGTCTGGAGGCTGCGAAAGTGAGGCTGGCGGCCTCCTCCTGGGAGGAGCTGGGGCCTGGGGCCACGGGGGTCTTGGCCACCCACCCATGTGTCCCTGGGCGTGAATAAGTCTTGGCGGCAGTTTCGCGAGTTTTCACAGGGGACAGGTGGATAATATGTGCGGGGGTGCCAGGCCGGCTTCCAGAAGGTACTGAGCGGGAAATGTTTCCTGCCGCAACGACAGATGACACCCCAGGGGTTAAACTTAGTCTGGGGGTCTCGAAAGCCACTGAGCCAGCACAGTGTGTGTGCACGTGCGTGTGTGCGAGTGTTGGCGGCTGCGAGTGCCCAGGTCACCGACACGTCTTCCTGGACCATCCCGCACGTCAGGCCCCGCCTGAGTGGAGAGGGACACACAGGCCTCCTCGTGGCTCATGAAACGCTTCAGCTCACTAGGAAGAAATGACCTCTACGAGGCACGTGACACGTCCCCTGCCGACGAGCTACAAATAGCAGGTGTCCTGGAAAATGAGTTTAATTTCACAAAAGATCAATTCAGATTATGAATTGAATTTTATACCTTAGCTTTGTTTATTATGTTTATGACTACAGAGTTGGCTGTGACAAGGGAGAGGCTCTCTGGGTTGTTTCCTGAGACCCTTTTGTTTAATGTTTGCTCTCTGTACTCGCAGTGATGGCTGAAATATTGGGCATCCTCCTGCCATCTATTCTTTTTTGTCCTCCCTTGACTGGGGGTAACTTTATGTACGAATCTTCTGTGAACTTCAGGAGGATTTTATTTGGTCCTTAGTGTGGCGGAACCGTCCGGCCCTCTCCCTGTTTTTTCATTGCACTTTGAATTGCACGTAGGGCGAATTAACCCAAAGTGGCTTCATTCAAGTTCATCTGCTCATGTAACTGCAAAGTGCAGTGACAGCCACAGGTCTGGCTGGATCCAGACGCTCAGTGCGGTGTGGAAGGCATCTCTTTCCGTCTTGGCCCCCGAGTTCTCTCTTGGCTTTACTCCTCAGGCAGGTGGTGGACTCTGGCAACACTTTTAGTGATTAAGGAGTGAAAAGAAAGCTGGCTTCCAGGCACCCTGACAAATCCTGGGTCACACGTCAGTTGAATCAATTTGTGAGCCGATCAAGTGTGGCCAGAGGATGGGCTATCCTCACTGGCCTGTAGGGTCACATGGTTCCTTCTTGGACCAATCATACTGTCCAGGAGGACACCACACTCTGGCCACTCCCTGGAGCCAAGCGTGGGGTCACCCAGCCTTTGAATATGGACCTTCCCAGTTGCTGATATCGACCTGCCTCCAGGGAGGCACACACGCAGCACGCACCTGCATAGCCAGGCACGCAGGCAGACACGCGTGTACACACATCCAAGTAGCCACTGGGATAGGAACTATGAAGTAATTAAAACGCTCTTTGCTTGGAGAGATGCTGTATTTCTGACTCGTCAGGAGCTAGCCGTCCAGTTTGTTCAGGATCCCACTTTTGGGTGCAGGACTGAAAGGCGCAGCGAGAGGGCAGAGGAGGGGCCCCAGGGCACATTCTCCTTCGAGAAGAGCCCTCTGCGTGCTGTGGTCTCGGAGTCCTGTCTCCCGCTGTCCAGCACCTCCCCGGTGGGCCCGGTCCCCGGGCGTCTGTCCTCCCATCGGCTCCTGTCCTGTTTCTGACTCAGAGACAACAGCCTCTGCCTCCAGAGGCCAGGTTTCCGCTCCTGGATCAGCAGGGAGCCCCCTGCTCTGTGGTCACCCTGGCAGCCCCGGCAGGGGCGCCCCCGGCTCCTTCCCCGCCCTGCCATCTTTCAGTCGTGGCCTGAAAGGAGCGCTCCGCGGCGCCCACTTTGCCCGCCTCCAGGGGCTGACGGGAGATGCCGGCCTCTCCCTGTGGTTGATCGTCACCGGGGAAGTGGTTTGCTGGGAGAATCCAAATGGGAAGTGTCCTTACGGCTCCCTGAAAGCGCCTCAGTGCGGGCCGGGCTGTCTCGGAGTGCGCTCCCGCCAGCTGTTCCCGCCTCGCTCTGCCGGCAGAACGCGACTGCCGGGTTGTGACCTGCACACCTTCTCTCAAGGGTGTCCTGGGACCGCGCCGCGGGTCGGCAGCTTGTCTAGAGAAGAACCCGCCCCACTGGGCCCCCCCACGGGCTGTCCACCCAGGCCCTGGAGGTCCGGCAGATGTCTGTCACCAGCTGCATTAAATTAAGTTCCAGAACCTCTGGTCCCTCGGGCCCTGGTGCCCGCACACTCCCACCTGCCCCCAGCAGCCCTTGTCTCTGCCTGGGCATCTTTGCCCCTCAAAGCCTGGAGCATCTAGAGACGAGGGTCCCGAGAGCCCTTGGTGCTGCCGTGTTGACCCAGTGCCCCCGCCCCGTGCGGGCGTTTCTCAGGACCACAGGCCAGTGGGGGAGGAAACTCAAAAGCCCCTGCTGCCCGGGGGTCGCCCCCGCTGGGGAGAGGGACACCAATGGGCAGCAGAGCTGGCAGGGATCTGGTCGATGGTGCCGAAGAGAAATTAGACCCGGAGCCGGAGGGGGAGGCGCCGAAGGTGGGAGGACTTGCCGGTTTAGACGGGTCGCCCAGGAAGCCTCCTGGAGAAGGGGCACTGGCCACCGTGGGGCGCTGGGGGCGGCTCCCCGGGGGCTGGGGACAGATTCCAGGTGAGAGGAGCAGCACCTGCGAGGTGCAGAGGAAGGACCGTGCCAGGGCCAGCCCCTCCGCGAGAGGACTCGGCTCGTGGCCGGACACGCAGGTGTGTCTCCTGCGGCCGCCGGCGTCGTGGGGGACGTTGCTTTACGCCGGCGGGTTGTGGCCAGTGAGATGGAACACGAGGACGTGAGTCTCGTGGGAAATAATGAGGCCAAAGATAGACAGATAGAGAGAGGGATAGAGAGATAGAGAGATAGAGAGATAGATAGATAGAGAGAGAGAGAGATAAACAAATCGACCAAAAACATGGTCGGGCTTTATGTGCTTTCCTGAGAAATGAAGTGAAGACAGGACGAGCCCTCCGAGGTGGGGCTCGCGGCCCCCTCCTGCGGCGCCCGGCTCGGAGGCGGCGGTGCGTGTCCGCAGCTTGTCGTTTCCCCCCACTTTGTGTAGCCACGCGCTATTCCCTTTGCATTTCACACTTGACATTTCCACAAAGTGGACCCCAAAAGGATCAGTTTAGCAGGAACGCCGAGGGCCCCCCACTTCTCCAAAGCACTCCCCTTTCCCTGCTCCTCGGACTGCCCCCTTTGCAGGCGCCCACCTCTCCTGGCGACTTGTGACCTGTCCCTGGACGCCTCCCGAAGGTGCTGGGCCCGGGGCTTCCCTCTCTTGGCCTTGTACCGGCGTCTGTCGGTGCCTCACTGTCCCCCGGGGCCCGCTCGCGCCGCATGGGACTCTGTGGCTGGCGCTGGTTCTAGCCGCGAGCGGGCAGGGCCGGCTTTGGGCCCAGGGCCAGGGCAGAGCGCGGTGCTCCTCAGCCCGTCGTTTGCTGTCCTGCCCGCTTTCCCTCCTCCGCGCCACCCGCAACTCCAGGGGTTCGGATAACCAGGGAGGGTCACGAAGGCTGCATGGACCGTCGTACTCCCGCCGGCGAGTCTGGGTGCCGCAGAGGCCTCGGCGCGTGACCTTTCTGGGCCTCACTCCCCTGCTAGCTCCCACGCCTGCCGGCGCCAGCCTCAGCCCCGCGCCTGTCGTCGTCGTGAGTGGCGCCCTCGAGCACATTTCTAGCCCTTTGGAGCCCCCTGCATTGCTCGCCCTGCAGAACCGCAGACACCCCTGCAGCCGCTGCTGCCCTCTGGGACCTCGGAGCTGACAGCCCCGCTCCCACCCTGGCTGCTCAGTGGCAGCACCTAGGCCCGGAAGGCCCCGCTCCCAGGCTCCTCGCCCCAGAGCTCCCTGCCCTGCACCCCTGTTGGGCGCGGCCCCCAAGCTCCTTGCACTGTGAAGGACTCCCCAACACTCAGAGCAGGCAAAGCACCCTGTGAAAGCCCTCGCCGCCCCCCGGTGGCATTGCTGCCCCTGCTCCCCAGTCCCTCCCGCTCAGCACGGCGCTGCGGTCATTCCTTCTGCATCATTTTAGATATTGTGGTTTTTAAATAACAAACGCTAAGAATACCGCCGAGCCGAAAATATTTCCCTAAAACAAACTTAATGAATATTCAAGACATGGATTTTTCTGGGCTTAAGTTGTTCTGACAAATGCAACCTAAAATGAAGAAGGATCTGACCAGAACTGGAACGTAAGGACAATCCTGTGACCTTTAGGAGACAGGCAGAGCCTCGCATTTGGCCCGAGGCTGGAGCTTTTGATCCCCAGCCTTCACTTCTTCTGTGGCGACTTGAATTTCTTCTCAGGCGTCGCTGCTTGCTCACCTGTCCACGTGATTCAGGTGGGACTAACTTCATCCTCGCTTCCTCACGGGCTGGCTAAGCTGGTGAGCGTTGTCCCTCGCCCCCAGTTACCGGCCCGAGGTTGAATACTCAGTCTGCTGCAACCAAGGGAAACCTGGCTCCGGGATTTGGTTCTGGCGAGAGAACTTTGCCTTTTCTTTGTGGATGAGGATGTGCGATCCGGAGCTGCTGCAGCCACACTGACCTCAAGAAGAGAGCCTGTCAGTGCACAAACCCACACGTGTGAAGGCGGAAGAGTCCGGTGTCTGGGGGAATGGGGTGTGATCTGCAGCCAGGCACCGCTAAAGCCTCCTCCGCCTCTGGACATCTTAGGAGACATGAGCCAGACCTGGGTTACGTTTTGGTAAATTGCGATCATTTTTCTGACAGTGGACTGCCAGGACTCTCCAGGGACCAAACACTTTGGAGATGTCGTTTGGGACTGCTCTGTCTCCACGTAGACCCCCGGCCGCTATCCCTCCAGGCTGGACCCCCCTAACCCCACTCCCGTTCAGCCACAGAAAATCCCAAGATGGGGCAAAGCCTCCACTTGGCCACAGTTAGTTCAGCCTTTTCCTAAAGGTTGCTGAGCGCACCCCCAGCCCACAACTCTTTGGACCCACAGGACTCTGTGTACCTGGGATGGATTCTCAGAAATCGTGTGACAGGGAGCCCCCAGGTGCGGTGGGGCTGCTGCTGGCAGAGGCCCTGCCCGGCCTGCCCCTGCCCCCAGAGGCTCTGACCTGTACTTGGGGGTCCTCCACCCGCCCCCCTCCTCTCTGCGCCCCAGTCCCTCGGGGAGTCGTTGGCTGCACCCTGGGCCAGACTTGCTTTTCAAACTCACAGGGAGACGGCTCTGCCAGGGTCTCCGTAGGGGGTGGGGGGTGGGGGTGGCTGCGGACATGGAGCGTGGTCCCATGCATCCCTTTGGGGGCATTGAGGGATGAGGTCTTTGAGGACCATGGGCTGGGGCCTCAAACTTTGGGTCCCAGTAGGCACCTCACAGGAGCCCTTGAGTGGACATAGGTTGTTGGTGCCTCTGGGGCTTGGGGACGGGCCCAGCCTCCTGGGCTTGGTGAGCAAGCCAGACGGGGAGTCTGGCAAGTGGGGGTCCTGCAAGCCGCGCCATGAGGGCTCGCAGCGCAGGGGGGCCTGTCTGGGGCGGGGAGACCGGCTCTGATCCCGCTTGCCCGGCCTCTCCCCCCGCGCCAGCTGGCGGCCCACGGGCGGGTGCGTCTGCTGTGGGAACAGAGGGGCGGCTCCGACCGGCCGCCTCATGAAAGAGCCCTGTGAGCGGGGCGTCTGGAGAGAACGTGCACGGCTGCTGAAATAGCAAGTGCTGACGGGAAGGAGGGGGCGCCCCGATGGGGGGCGGGGGGCAGCTTGCCGAGGCATGTGTTCTGGAACATTCTCTCCAGTGGCCCCTTTGGCAGTGAGATGGAACGGCTCAGAGGAGGGACAGAACAGGACGCGCTGTTCACGGCGCGCATAAATTAACTCCGGGAACATCATGATGGCGAGAAAGAAAGCTTTAAGGAAGCAGCAGATTCAGGCTCCAGAATTGAGCAGGAAGAGGGGGGCACCTGCCAGAGCGGGCCCCGGGGCGCGGCCGGGGGCGCGGCCTGCAGGAGGCAAGCGGAGAAGCGGGAACTTGCTGATCACACGCCAGCTGTGTGCCCTCTCCGGAGGCTGTGGGTTCAGCCCCAGAGCCACGGTGGTAAAGCAAGCGTGGCCGTGTGGCCAGCCGGCCGAGTATTTTTCGGTTTCTGGGGCCTGTAATGTCTACGCCGTACTGTGGCCTGTGCGGGTGCAGGGCCTTATGTCTGAAGACGGTGCACCCGCCAAAAAACTGACAGAGAAAGTGAACCCCTGCAGCCGCAAAGTGGAGCTCACAGGCTCGCGCAGTGCAGGCGGTCAGACCTCCAGGGTGGGAAACACGCAGCTACCTGCGGGACGCGGTACCTGTGATACACCTGGATTTGGGCCCAATTCCCCCAGAACTTTCTCTCTCGGTGTTTGAAATTCTGTCTTTAGATCTGTTGTTCCGTCTTAAAGATTTTTTGATTTTGGAAAGTCTTTAAAACTTCCAACCACCTGTTTTTTCCCCTAATTGTCTTTTTTTTTTTTTTTTAAATTGAGGGTACGTTCACATTACATAAAATTAACCACTTTGAAGTGGCGTTCAGTACACACAGTGTTGTGCAAACTACCTCTGTCTAGTTCCAGAACATTCACCCCTGCCCCCATAAAGCACCCCTACCAGTTAGCTCAGCAGTCACTCCCCAGCTCCATCATCTTTCCTGACTTGGGCAGCCCGTAATCTGCTATTTGTCTGGATGGATTTACTTGTTGTGACTATTTTATGTAAATGGTATCATGCCACATGTGGCCTTCCATGACTGATTGCTTCCATCTAGCATAATGTTTCCCAGGGTCATCCATGTTGGAGCATGTGGTCCTTTTCACGGCTGACTAATATTCCACTCCACATATCTTCGTCTGTTATGTCTCCATTCACCATCTGGGCTGTCTTCACCTGGTGACTGTTGTGAGCGCCGCAGCCATGAGCACACTGTTGTCAGCTTCTCGGGCATCTCCCTGGGAGTAGAATTGCTGGATCCTCTGTTTAGCTTTTTAAGCAACTGCCAAAAAGTAGGTGTGAGGTGACACCTCATGGGGTCCTGGTTGCACCTCCCCATGGGCTGGTGCCGGCAGCCACCTCTCCACATCCTCGTTGGCTGTCTGTGTTTTCTTTGGAGAAATGTCTCGTTAAGAACTTTTCTTTTAAGCTGTTTTTTTGGCCTGTTTCTAAGTTGGATTATTTGTCTTTTTGTTGCTGTGCTGTGGCGGCTCTTTGTTCCGGATGCTAGACCCTCGTCAGACGTGGTTTGTGGATTCTTGTTCTTGCACGTTCACCTGCGGGTTTCAGCTGGAGTGTTAGACTCGGCTGGCGGGCGCAGCCGTGGCTGCTTCCCCTCGGGGAAGTGTAGCTTCCATGCTTGGGACGTCTGTCCTCCTGGACTTGTCTCTGAAGCACTTTCCTAACTACAGAATATGTCTGCACATGGCTTCCTTCTTACGTCTCTCATGGGAGAGGATGCCCTGGCCTCGGGGGCGCTTCTCCTTGGCCCATTGCCCCCAGCACCCGCACGTGCCAAGGCTGCTGCCTGTGAGACCCACGCTGGCCAGCGGCAACTCGGGGGCTGCGGGGGGCGGGGTAGGGGACAGAGCAGGTGCACTGGGAGGCAGCCCAGGCTGTCAGCTTCCTGTGGCTTTTCCCCGTGGCCAAGCGCCTGGTCTTCGGTTCTTCCCTGGGGGCTGAGCCTGCCAGCACTGGGCCAGACAGGCCTCTCCTGATGTGTCTGCGAGCTGTGTCCGTGGCTATCCTGGGCCTGTGCCGTCTGGTGCTGTCCTTCTACTGTGGTCAGTGCCACTCGCCTCGAGTCTCTGCCCCTCCACCCTCTGGGGTCCCTTCCCCAGCGCCGGGTGAGGGACCGGCCCGCAGACGCCCTCCCCGCTGCCCAGCCATCTGCTGGTCTCCGCCTTGGGCCCGGGCTGGAGCGTGTCATCTCCCTGCACGCTGATGAAACAGGGGTCAGCGTACATGGCCAGGCTGGAGGCTCCCACCCCGGGGCACTTGTCAAGATGCCAAGATGCAGTTTTAAAAGGGGGACCGTTCCTGGCCGCGCTCCCTCTAGCTCTGAGGGTTGGGGAGAGCAGGCTCGGCCCCGCGTCTTTCCTGCCTCTTTCCAACTAAAGTGGTTCTCTCTTCCCTGCCCCCCACCCGCTCCCGCAGAATTAAGGCAGCAGCAGGTGTGAAAATAACGGCGGTGAGAGTGAGCAGTGAGGACCAGTGGGCCGTCCAGGAGGAGATCGACAGCGACGGGGACCAGACCACGGCCACGCTCACCTGCGTGGGCCACCTTCCGGACGCGCGGAGCAGGTGGGCGCCTCCTGGGGGTGCTGCACGGGCTGATGGTCACGTCGGGGTGTAGGGGAAGAGCCGGCCCCTGTGTTTGATGGGGCACTGCATGAGTGGGTGCTGCGTGAGTGGGGTGTGTCCCTTCGAGTGTCCAGGTGGCCGTGGCGGGATGTGCTGCTGGCTGGAGGCCTCAGTCCCGCTGGCCACACACTGTCATCTGATGCGCGCATCTGGTGTCAAAGGTGACCTGAGCTCGGCGGGCCACAGCACAGGGATTGAAAACTGCATTTTCAGATCTTGCTATTTGTATTGGTATCGTCTTCAGTGGCGAGTCCAGGCCTGGCTGGGAGGTAGAGCTGCTTGGAGGGTTGGGGAACAGGCCAGGGCTGCCCGCGGGTCCCCACGGTCAGCGTGCGGGATGCTGCTCTTCCACCTGGGCGTGTGGCTTTAGGAGGCCGACGGGTGGGGGAGACGTTGCTGTGGGCAGCTCATCCACAGGACTCCGGCCGTGGGTTCGGGGCCCAGTTCCCTGGGGGCCCCGGGGCTGCTGTGACTCCGCCCCAGGGAGCCGGCAGGCAGTGCTGTCTGCGCCATTTGGCTCTGGGCTCTGCCTCTGCACCAGCGCCAGGTGCTGGGGGGGGGGGGGACTCGGGTGATGGCCAGGGCGGACAAATGGCCTCCTTGCTTTAGAACTACCCCTTCTCCCAGGCGGAGGCCCGAGCGCCGCTCGGCACACATGCCCTGGCTGAGAGGCGCAGCCGCTTCTGGGGCAGTGCTCAGGGGCCGGTGCCTCGCACGTCCGTCCTCGCAGTTTGGGCCTCATCCTCGAGGGCCTGCCAGAGCTTCTGTCCTTGCTCTCGTTGGACCTGCACTTTCCCGGGAAGTCTGGACCTGCCCGCTGAGCACCCCAAGCCCCAGTCATCGGTACCTGCAGAGAACCGAGGACGTGTATACTTGCTCAGCTGCTTTCAGTGGCTAGTGACTGAGGGCCCCCCTGAAGAGGCTGTGACACGGCCGTCCCCCACCTGACGTGCACTTGGTGGTGTGTGGGTCTAGCACCCGCGTCACCCAGGTGCGTTCGGCCTTTCATCTCAGCTGTACCCAACTCACTGCTGCCGTCCTTCATCTTGTTTCCTCATGGCTGTGAAGTGGCTGCAGCTCCTCCAGGCATCACACACTCACCCAGCTGTATACAGAGACTGGAAGGGAGCAAGGAGGGGGTTTCTCCTCATGTAGTCTCTTTTTACCAGAGGAGAAGCCCTTTCCAGAAATGCCCCGGGAGCCTTCCCTCCCTTCTCATCAGCAGGCAGTGGGTTCCATGCCTTGGGCCAAGCAGCAGGGCAGTCTGGGGAGCGCACGCCTGGCATGACTTCTGGGCTCTGAACCATGGTCTTTGCTGTCCGGTAGGAAGGGTGGGAGGTTGGTGGTCGGTGAGCAGTTTGCCACATTCTTCAAAGGTGGTGTCCGTCGGGGATGACGGACCTCTGTCCGCACAGGGCCCCACATCTGTGTCCTCAGGAGCTGGGTGTTCACCAGGAGGCTTTGTCAGTTGGTCCTTTGGTGCTATGCCAAGGGGGCTTGGGTCCCTCGTGCCTGTGGAGAAGGGTGGGGTGAGCTGGACCCGGGTCTGGATGCGGGTGCCCCTGGCAGCGGCCTCCTGTCTTTCCTGGTCTCTTTGTCTCCAGCGGGCGCCCCCTCCTGCTGGGAAGTGGCCGCAGCGGTTCCAGCCTCCTGCCCGCAGCCTCGGTGGCTCCTTGGGGACACGGCTCTTTCCAACAGGCCCAGCGTGTCCTGGGCCCGGCCCTCGCCAGCTGCGGGCAGACCTGGATCACACACCCACCCAGAACCCCCCTCTCCAGCAGCTCTGGGGCCAGGGCCCTGGGGCTGAGAGTACAGGGGCGGGGCCCTCGGGGTGTGCTGGGGGCCGTCCCAGCAGCCAGCAGCATCCTGCACGTCCTCCTGTTGCCGGTGCTCTGGTTTCGCTGCCGGAGTCCCTTGGTGCCCAGCGTCCGCGCGGCCTGCGTGCAGGAGTCAGCGGTGTTGAAATGTTGCCCTGACCAGGGGGTGATATTTTAACTCGGTGGAAAACACCCACCTTGGTTATCACTTTTGTTGTGATGAGATTCAGTTTTGCTTTCTCATTAGAGAAGATAGCAAAAAGGTCGAGGAGGAAGAAAAATTAGCCGCATAAGCAGAGTGGCTGACGGGGGGCGACTCGGTGCCTACGCCCCTCCCTCCCTGATGCTCGCCTGCGGGATCTGACCTCCCCGGTGTGTGTGTGTGTGGGGGGGCAGCCGCTGCTTCTGTGTGACAGTGTATGCTCCTCTAACATCCACTAAAGCCCGCTTTGTCATCTAAATAAATAATTGCTTCTTTTTACACTATTTTGTTGAATTGTGCCGGCAAATGAGGTGTGAAGTACAGGCTCACGGGCCACGTTTGCTGGCGAGAGACATGAACACGCGACTGTATCCCTGACGGGACCCGCAGAAAGCCGCGTCTCCGACGGTGCCAACCTTGGGCAGAATCGGGGTTTTAATAGAATATAATGTACAAACTGCCTGGAATTCTGTGATAAGAATTAAAAATGTGTTGTGTGGGGAGACTCGCGCGCTCTGTTCGAGAGGCAGCAAAGGTCTTCATTTGAAATATTTTAATGAGCACTCATTGTGAGTGATAAAGATGAGGCCCCCAAGATAAAGGGCCAGCCTTGCTAAGGAGCGCCGGGGAGATGAGCCTCACCCGTGTGAAAGTGTTGGGAGCAGATAAGCCGCAGCCAAGGCGGGGGTGGGGGGCGGCAGGGGCCCAGCCCCCGGAGGGAATCAGCCGCCGCCTTTCCCGTGGTTAGAAACTGTGAGGCGGAGCGCGTTTGCGCCTGGAAACCGGAGGGAGAGGAGTCTGCGCCTCTGCACCCAGCTCAAGGGCACGCCAAGGTCAAAGGCGCACGTGCCTGGGAGCTCGGCTGCGGCAATTCGAATTCCGAACACGCGAGCAGCTGGGCAGGGCGAGGGGCTCGCCCGCGGCACAGCCTGGCACGCTCCCCGCTTTTGAACATAGGCCGCGTGTGTCCAGTGTCACCTGCTGGGCGTGGCACCCCCTCGCGTGAGAATGGAGGCCTCTCCGCGGTGACACGGCTGCCCCTCGCTCTTCTGGAGGGGTCGCACCACCCCGCCTCTGAGGTGGCTTCCCCCGGGAGGTTTCCACGGAGAGGCTGGAGGGCCTGGAGCTGTGGAAGGTCTCCCAGGGTGTGCTGCCTAGTCCTTATTGTGTTTTAAAAATGTACCCTAAGGCTGTATGAGGCTCCTTAGGCAACAGCCCTGAGCTTGTTTTTTTTTTGGAAAACAAACTTTTAAAAATTGGAAATACTGGAGTGTGGGAGGCAGGCAGCTCTGTTCCTTCCCTTGAGCTGATGTGTGCTGGGGGCATGTGGCTCCTGCAGTTCAGGGGCAGAGAGTGCCAGAGTCTGGCCGCGTTTGCCTGCGCAGTTCCTAGGGCGGGGCACCTGAGTTGCGCCCCTCCCTCCAGACGCCGGCTCCCGGGCCCAGCGGGCCTGAAGACTTGGTAAAATCAGTGTTCATCAGTGTCCGCAGACAGCACCGCCTGGGTGACTCGGCCGCCCCTCCGAAGCCGCGTTCACATCCGTGTCCTCTGAGTTTAGAAGGGCACGCTGTTTGGAGAGACTCTGGGGTGCAATCGCCCCGTCACTGCGTGCACCCTAGGCTTCACAATGCTCTCCGAGGATACACAGGGAAGTGAAGGCCAGGGAAAGTGCCTGAGGTGGAGGCCGAGATGGGAGGGACGGGCTGAGGGTGCCGGCAGCCCTGGGAGCGGGGAGAGGCGGGACAGCCCGGGAGCCTCCAGAGGGGCATGGATCTGCCCTCACCGTGACTTTGGCGGTCTGGTTTCCAGGTCTGGGAGTGGGTGCACCTCTGTCATCAGTCATCACGCCTGGGGTGGTGGTTATGGCAGACACAGGAAGCCAGCATGGGCGAGACAGCACCTTGGGGGACGAGCCAGCCAAGGCCTCTCCATCTGGGGTGCACGTCAGACGCATGTCCTGGGGGGCCTGCCCAAGATGCCACCTGCTCCTTCATTATTTTTAAAAAATATTTTATTTTATTTTTGCATACAAGAGCTGAGGTGTAGGTCTCACCTACATCCAGGGGGGTGAGAAGACTCACCAGAGACAGAGTGGGAAGCAGAACAGGTGCATCTACTGAGATACACTGCTGGGGGGAGCAGCAGGGAGGCAGGAGAGATCTGCTGCGCAGTGTGGGTCAGCTCCCTGGGCAGGGATCGAACTTAGGCCTCAGCAGTGACAGCCTGAGACTTAACCCCTAGGCCCCCAGGGAGGCTTCCTGCTCTCTGCATTTTAAAGGAGACTCCCCTGTGATTTTACGGTGTAGTTGGTTTGTGAATTACAGGAATGAGCAAGGTAGTGACCTGCAGAAGATACAGGTGTTTCACTTTGAACACTTTTAGGGTTTGAAAAGAATGGATTTAGAAACGGCATCCTTGATCTGCCACAGTATTTGCCAGTGCACCCCGGGGCAGGTGGGGGTACCGGCCACCGCAGTCCTTCAAACCAGGCGTCCGTGCACAGAAATATGCCGTGTGCTGGGCTGTCTGTCATCCTTGCTGGAAAATGGCCTATGAGGACCCAGATCAAGGGGACCAGAGCAAGTGCGGCGAGGGGTGGGCAGGCAACCCTCGTGTCTGAGGCGTCTGTGTGTCTGCTTTGGAGAACTGCCTATCCAGCCCTCCCGCCCCCTTATTTGATTGGGCTCTTGGTTTTCTTGATGTTGAGTCCCACAAGGGCCTGTAGATCTCAGCCCTCGACTGTGGAAGTCACCTGGGGGTGGCGTGGCTGTGTGGACTTGGCTCTGGGGTTGCGTCTTCCCTGTTCTGAGCTGCCCGGCTGCCCCCCGGTGTGGCTGCGTGAACTGGGAAGTTGTGCTTGAGGTGAGAGGGCCTCTGCCTTTCCTGAAAGGGTTGGATCTCCCCAGAAGCCGGTCCTTGTCTGTCTGCTTCGAGTTGATGATCTTCCGGTTTTATGGATGGACAGGGGTGTTTTGTAGGAGAAACGCTCATTTTAAAGACATGTCATTGAATTTCCTTGCTGTCAAGGGGCAGGATTAAGTTATTCCTCTTTGTAGAAGAATGATTTAAGCAGGAAATAATGAATGCAAAATGCTGTAGTTAAACACCAGCAGATAAGCTGATGGATCACTTGCCACTTGGATCTTGCTATACAGGGAAAGACAATGATATTTAATCATTTTCAAAAAATACAAACAGTGATGGGGAATTTGATGCATCTTGGCACCCAGTGATTCATTAGGGCACACTATTATTGCCAGTTAACGAGGGAACCCTGCATCTTCTCTTGATTAAACTGTTGCAAAACATGGAAGTCTTTTGTTTTGAAGAACACCCCAGGTCTCCCCATTATGTAAACATGGGCGCTTCTGCCACTGCGTTGGTTCAGTTGGCTACTCCTTTGCTCAGGTGGCACACAAGTAGCCCCTGATCCTATTTTGATTGGCCTTCAAACTGCTTTTTCCCCCATCTTCATTTTGGGTTAACATTAAAAAATCAGGAGCTAGGATGAAAAATACACATGTCAGCCATCTCTGGGGAAATCAGGAGGTTTGGCAATATCAGGCTGTTAGAGAATAGCCACAGCCACTGGAGCGCTCTTGTTTACCACAGTCCTCACCACTCCCTCCTGTGCCCCCCAAACCGGGGTTGGCTCTTTGATGGCATGTGGTGTTTTCCTTACTGGGAGAAGCACTTCCTGATGGTAAGTAGTTCATGCTTATTAACTCTGTGACCTTGAACAAATTGTTGAAACCCCCTGTGCCTCCATGTCATCAACTTTGAAACGGGAAATTTGATATCTACCCTCTACGGCTGTGGCAGTGATGGATCCTCGGGCTTGCAGCACAGCTGGATGCAGAGCGAGCACCTGTGAGCCTTGCCTGGGTCCCTACAGTTCATCCATTTCCTTATCAGGATAGACAAAGAGCAAGAGTTTTGAGATCAATCAGAAAGTCTTTGTAACAGAGATTAATCCTTTGGGGTTACCATGTAAACAACAGGTTTATGTAACAACAGATTTCCTGTGGGGAGTGGAGAAGCTGACGCCTTAGGGGTGAGACCTGAGATGGAGCTGCAGGGTGGCAGGTGGTGGGCAGCACGGTGAACCCCAGTGCAGACCTCAGCCTGGTCTCTCTAAATGCAGATAAGCCTGGGCTCCCTGTGGGGAAGGCACCTGGGTGTCCTGCCTGAGCCCCTCCGTGTAGACCCCCTCGGCGCAGCATCGCTGGCGTCCGGGAGAGGAGCCTTTCCAGGGGCCGGGTCGCTGGGGGTGGGGGGGATCGGGGGGCGGGGCTGAGCACGTGTGACCAAGCCCTGTGCAGAAGGGGGTCCTTCGGGCTCGGTGGAAGTGCGGAGAAGCTGTGTGCCTGCGGCAGCAGCCCAGCCTCGGGAAGTTCTCCTGACGAGGTCTCCTGGGGGGCTGTGCCCCAAAGACTGGAGTCGACCTGCAGTGTTTTGGGGACTTTCTTCCTCTAAATAACCGACTTTCTTAGGCCAAAACACACACTTGGAGAATGGAAATGGATCCTCAAAGAGAGTTTGAAGGCACATTTTGTTTCTCCAGAAATGTTTGGGCCCCACTTTTCCCTGTTTCAAAGGCAACAGTAAATAAAGCAGTGGCTGTGCCAGAGGCCTCGAGCGTGATTTACTGAGGAGCGGAAGAGGCAGGAGGCTTGGAAGGTTTTTGGGAGAGAAAATTGCTGTGAAGTCTGGGGTCCCTGGCGCCCGGAGCGCCTGCAGGAGGGCAGGGCCGGGCGGGAGTGGCCGTCCCCCGCGAGCTGGGGCGGGCTTTGGGATCCGCCGCATCCTCTGTGGGGAGGGAATCTTCAGATGTTCTTGAAAAGTCCGGTCCTTGGTGTCGGGTCTGGGTTTCCCTCGGGGCCCTGTTTGTACCGGGCTGTGTGACCTCCGCCAGGTGCCTCGACCCCTCTGGTCCCGTTTCTCTCCTGTGACCTGGCGAAGGGAATGAGCCACCCGTGGGTGGCTGTGCGGTTAGCCGAGAGAACTCGGCGTCCACTGCTGTCCGGACGCCGCCACTGCGCGCTGGCCGCCCTCGAGGTGTGAGAACAGCGACCGGGTGGCGGGGCCCACTTTCCCCCCTGCCGGAGCCATGCAGATTCTTGTCCATAATCGCCGTCTGTTTCTGGGACCAGCACCTCTGGCCTCGCCAGGCTTGCTGAGAGGTCACCCGAGCAGGGGCGGCTGCAAGTGGGCAGGGGCGCTGCCAGGTGGGAAGGGGCTGTTGCTGGCTTTTCCTCCCCCCCTGGAGCCCCCCCACCGTGTGCTGGGGTCGTCCAGGGGGCTCACGGGAAGCCGCATGTCCACGGGGGTGGGACCAGGCGCTGGGGACGGGGGGAAACCCGTGGAGGCCCCGGCGGGCAGCGGCTCTCTCTGCGCCTCTGTCTCTGCGTCCCGTGGGGCTGCCTGGGCCCGGGGAGGGGGGCGGTGGCTGCATTGGCTCCTCTGGGATCCCGTCGGTCCCTCCAAGAGTCTCAGGGGCATCTGGGTCCCTGCTGGGAGGCACTGAGTGGAACCCCTGCTTTTGAGGAGTTTCAGGGAGCCCGTGACAATCACGCCACGGATATTATTTCCACTCTGCTTTCTTGCTAACAGTCCTGTCTTCAGACAGAAAGTGAAGTTATCTTAAATTGAAATGGAAACATTATAATTAAACATTTACAACCAAAGCAGATTTATAGCGATGCTGGTTACATTTTTCATTGTCAACAGCTGCTTGGAAGCTAAATAACCCATTGAAACTGTAAGAAAAATGTTTTCAGTTTTTTGAAACGTCTGTTAACAACGGTAGTCTTTATTCTATTGTGTTCTATTTTTTTATTTTCTGGTGCCTTTGTGACAATAAAATAGAAGACAATCGAGCACCGTGAAATTGAGCTGAATCGGGAAGGGCAAGGCTGGGGAAAGTGTATTTTTTTCTCCTGTGGTAATTTATGAAAGTTGCCTTCACAAAGGCTGGCAGACGCTGTGTGTCCCGGGGAGGCTGCTGGGCTGAGGGAGGCCTCCCGGCCTCCCCGCGTCCTGCCCTTTCTCTGGGCCAGGTGAAGCCCCTCCCTCATTTGCGCACAAAGGACTCGGGGCTGAGGCGCGGGGCCTGAGGGCTGGCACGGATCTCACCTGCCTCTCTGTGTCACGCTGTGATCTCAGAAGGGTTGCAAGCCCGCGGTGGAGAAATTGAAAATCAGAAAGGACAAAGGACATTGCTTCTGCTCAGCTCGTGTCTTCATTCCCTGCATTTGTTACATTCGGGGGAAACAATTTCCTTCTGGTTTTCTTGGCTCCATCTGTTATCGCAGGCATTGGCCGGCGTGATTGCAGGGCTTGGCAGACCTTGGCCTGGTGTCTCGGTGTGTTCATATGAGCGTTGCTTAATTGACTTAATTTTCCTCATGGGGCCAGTTGGGGTGTGTCCGCGCCTGCGGTGGCCGGCCTGAAGCACAGCTGTCTCTGGACACGTCTCTCAGGCGTGTTTCCACAAGCGCCACGATGCACGTTGGTACCTGTGTGGCCCGTGCCAGGCTTTGGAGACTTGCTCCGTGGGGCACTTTCCCGCGGGTACGGGGCTTGCGCCGGCTCCTCTGCCAGACACCATTGCTGCGCCCTGCCAGGTAGATGGCCTGGCCCAGAGCCAGTCTCGGCTTTAAGTGGAGATCACCCCAGAACCTGGGGGTCTGACGACGAAAGCCTTCACGAGCAGAACTGAAGTTCCCGGAGCAAGAAGAAAACTGCCCGGACGCCGGCTCTGCCCCTTGCCTGTCCCCGGGCCTGACCTTGCCCCGCCGTGCCTGCAGGGGCGTCAGGCGCTCCTGCAGCAGCCCCCTGCAGATGTCCTCCTGGTTGCGCTTCTGGGGCGACAGCCCCGTGCCAGGAGAAGTGGGGGGTATGCCTCTCTTCTCCGTCCCCGTCATCTGAGTGGTTTCCGGGCCTCGACTCACTCAGTGACTGTAAGATGCGCTTGGGTGCTGTTTGTTTTCTGGGTTTTGAGGACTGCGTCGCCTGGACGTCCTCTTGCCCGCCGCCGTGTGCCACAGGGGCTGGGGCGCCAGCGCCACGGCCGACCCCTCCCCCGTGTCTCCCCGGGGTTCTGGAGGGCTTCGGTCCCCTGCGCTGTGTCTCTGACTCTGTGCTGTGTTACTGTGCAGTTAATATTCTATTGGTGGGGTTTTTTTTTTTTTTTTAAATACTCAACATTTACAGGTAGACTTTAAAACCAACCCTGGAAAGCTGACTGTGGGGTGGATGTGGGGGCTGGGGCAGAGCAGGGAGGGCAGAAGCCCTGTGGGGCAGGACTGTGGCTGCTGGTGGTGGGGCACTGCAGGGACTTGCCCTGGGGGAGCAGAGCCCCTGGGGGAGAGCCTCTGGGGGGGAGCCCCTGGAAGGGGAGAGCCTCTACTTCCAAAACACTAACAATGAGATAAAGCAATGGAACTTCAATAAAAAAAATTATCAAAAAATTTTCACGGCCATTCCCCATATATTTGTCATTTTCTTTAATATTTTTTCTTTCCTGCATCTCTGTTCCTCCACCTGGGATCGCTCGGCTGCATTTTAGCAGTGTCTGCTATGGAAGTATTACCAGAGTATTTTCCCTGGTAATAGAAACCCACCTTGGCAGTTATTTTCTTTCAGTGCCTTGAATGTACCATTATATTGTCTCTGGCTCACACTGTGTTGAGAAGGGACCGTCAGTCTAACTAGTTTTTGCTTTCAGGGTAATCATTCTTCTTTCTGTGGCTCCTTTTTGAAAACATAAAAAATGCCTTGAGGTATAATTCAGATACGATAAAGAACTCTCACTTGAAATATACATTTTGATGAGTTTTGACAAGTTTGTTCACCTGACTGATCAGTGCCATGAACATGCTGCATCCTGTCACCATGGCAACTACAGGCTTGCTTGTGTGATTCCCTGCCCCCCACCCCCCACCTTCCCAGGCAACCCCTGCTTTCCATCTCCATAGATGAGATAGGCTTTTTTGTAGGAAAAGATGTGTTTGGCCGCTTTTGGTCAACAAAATGTCTTGAGATTCACCCATCCGTGGACTTTTACATTGTTTCTAGTTTCAGGAAGTTATAAAGCACCCACCAACATTGATAGACAAGCATTGGTGGGATCATATGTTCCTATCTCCTGTGTTAAATGCCCAGGAGTGAGATCACTGTGTGGTGTGCTGAGCATATGTTTCATTTTGTAGGAAAATCCCAAATTGTTTTTCAGAGTGATCGTGCCACTTTATGCTCCTCATAGAGTGCAGGACAGTTTCGGTTGCTCCGCATCCTTGTCAGCATTTGACGTTGTCAGTCTTTCACTGCAGCCATTCTGGTGAGTATGTAGGAATGTCTCACGGTTTTATTTACGTTTCCCTAATAATTAAATATTTTGAGCCTTTTTTCTTCTGCTTATTTAGCATTCATGTATAAATTGAAAATTTTCTGTAAGTGATTTGTAAATAAACTGTGAACACACTGAAAAAGAAAGTGCTGACTTGCCTGAGAACCCCAGCAGGTCATTCCCATGGGCCCATTTCTGAGCCTGTTGTTTCAAATATTCATGCTTTCACAGTTCTTACTGCCTTGTCTCTCATGTGTCTGGTTATTTTTTGTTTTCTTCTACACATTGTGTTTTCAAAAATGTTTGTGGAAATTATTTGAGTCCTTAGGCAAAGTCACCTTTCTCCAGGGGGCTGTTTATTTTCTTTGCAGGTGCCTGGGGCACTAGACTTCCTAGGACACCTGGGAAAGCTCTGGTCTTCAGACACATGAGAGACTGACATGAACTGAAACACAGCTGGGCTGCAGAGTGATTCTGGGTCACTCTCATTCCCGTGTGGCCCTGGGCTTCACAAACAAGTGTGTGTGTGTGTGTGTGTGTGTGTGTGTGTGTGAGAGAGAGAGAGAGAGAGAGAGAGACACACGAGGTTCCTCAATTGCCCCCTTGGATGGGACAGATGTCTGTAGAGCGAATGAGGTCTCCAGTCCCAGGCTCACCCCAGGCCTCTCCTGAGTTCAGTGCCAGCTGTCCTCCACTTTTCTATTTCTCTGATAACTCCAGGAAACCATCCTTGTGCTTTAATCAGCTTTTCCTGTATCTTTAGCAGGAACGCTGGTTGAGGTTATCCAGTGATCACTACTGGAAGCAAGGGTCTCCCAGCTTGATTTTTCTTTAAATTTAAATATACTTGACATATAACATTGTAGTGGTTTGCATTTGATAGTTGTAGTATGTGTAATATATTTATAATATTTGACATTTGTGATATTTGTATGCATTGGAAATGCTCACCACTGTAAAGTCCAGTTACCGTGCATCACCAAAGTTATAAGAAAATTCTTTCTCGTGGCATGAGAACTTTCAGCATCCACGCTCTAGCAACTCTCATCTGTACAACGTGGTATTAGCAACTGTAGTCGCCGTGCCGAACATGAACATTTTATCCCGAAACTTTTGTATCTTATAATTGGAAGTTTGTGCCTTTGTCCACCCCAGCCCCTGCCTCTGACACCGCCAGGCTATTTGCTGACTATAAGCCTAGTTTTTGTCTCTTTTTAAGATTCCACATGTGAGGTCACATGGTATCTGTGTCTTTGCGTGGCTCATCTCAACCAGCTCACGCCCTCAGGACCCATCCACGCCGCAGCAGGGTTTCCTTCACTTTGCAAGGCTGAAGATGTCCCAGTGTCTACACCTGTCACATCTCTTTGTCCACTTGTCCACTGGTGGACCCTGAGCCTCTTTCTGTGTCTTGACTATTGTGAACGATGCGGCAGTGAAACGAGGGTGAGGACAGCTTCAGCCTGATTTTTTCAGCTGCCACGAAAGAGCAATAGTGGGGACATGGCCCATCTCACTTAGCTCTTCTGGCTGTGATGGGCATTTTATCTGCTCACCGATTGTCACTGTTTCCCACTGTGGAGGGCTGGTCCTATCTGTGCACGTCTCCTTGGGTGCGTGTGCAGTGCTTTTCCAGAACAGAGAGCTGAAGCAAGTCATAGGCTGGCGTGGTTTAGACTTTCTGCAGCAGCGTGTGGTTTTCCAGAGTGGCCGCCCTGGTCTGCACCCGCCCCTCCCGCCGGCCACTGCTATGGCCACACATGAGTGTTCTCAGTCCCCAGGTGCTCTCAGGACGTGGCAGCGCTAAGTCTTTGGAATATAGTCCGTTTCCAAGTGACAACAGCATTGCCTGGTCCTGATTTTCGCCTCGGCCGGTGTCAGCAAAGTCCCACATCTCCGTGTGTGCTTATCGGTCATTTGCGTTCACTTCTCTGCAAACCCCTCTTTATCGCATTTGGCTAGGAGTTGATTTTTCTTCGCTGGTTTAGAGGTACTCGCGAGGTATTTTGGATATTCGTTCTTCTTGCTGGAGTCAAGTACTGCCCTTAGCGTGGATGCTCCTTCACTCTTCATGGAATCTCACATACGTTTAAGCTTCTCTGGCAGTCAAATAGCCTTCTATTCTGTGACTTTGCAGAATCCTTGTCTCCTAGAATTTTCTGAGTAATCCTGTTTATATTCTGCATCTCAATGACTTACACATATAAATACTCAGGCACCGAAACTTCTCTCTTCATTCATATATTGTGAGTGTTTGCTGCTTGCGTTGTACTTCCAGGTTTCACGGCATGAATTTTAAACCGGCGTGCTTGGTGACCTCTTGGTAGACTGCAAGAGGAGCTGCTTTTGCTTTTCCTGTCACATCTCCTCCTTTCTAGTTTTTTCTCTAATGATGACAAGAAGCCTCAGCTTGAAATGATGAGAGAACCCCGAGCAGCAGGAGAAATGGATGGGGGAAGTATTTCCCCGCCAGCTTTGGCTGCGGTCACACTGGTTTCTGTGATCAGAGGTGTAGGGTCACAGCCTTCAGGTGTGGTGACCACCCGGCACCCACCCCCAGGACGCCCGAGCCCCCTGTCCACGGTCCACTCTGCCCCCCCTCCTGTGGTCAGCTCCCTGGGGTCAGATCTTAGCTTGGCTCTGTCTGACCCCCTGTTTGGTTTCTTTCTCCTCCACTCGTACCTGACACCGTCCGTGTTTCTCTGCCTCCGGGCTGGCTCGGGTCAGCATCGGGGCCGGCCTGGGCCGGGTCTGGCTGCGCCCCCAGTGCGGTCCGCGCGCCACCCCCTCTTGTCGGCGTGAGGCTCCTTCGCCGTCTCCGCGTCCTTCGCGGCCCGCGGAGTCTGACGCCGCCACCCCGATGGGTCTGGATCTTGTAAGAGCTCTGGCCTGGGAGTCAGTGACGCCTGGAAGCTGGGGTGCGGCTGGGCCAGCAGGACCCTCCGGCAGAGCGGCCCCCGCGAGCGCCCGGGGGTGCCGGCCGTGCAGAGGCCGCGGGGACCCGCGCACAGACGCGGACAGGCCTTCCGGCGTGGCCCCCGCCCCGTCCTGCCCTCGCGCCTCCGGACGCCCAGCGGCTTCTTAAGCTCCGCCAGTTTGCGGGGACGGGACCGTGCCCGGGCCGGAGGGCGCGGCCTGGAGGGTGCGGGAACCCCGCCTGGGGCGCGCGCTGGTCTGTGCCCGCGGGAACGACCCCGGCGGGGGCAGCTTCCTACCTGTGCCCCTGGGCAGGCCCGGCCGCAGCCGGAGTTGGGGGCTCCCGAGCGGAGCGGGGGGGGGGGGGGGGGGGGGAGGGGGCGGCGGGGCTCTGGCCTCCCCGCCAGGTGCCGACCCGCCCGGCGCCCGCCCCGTCCGGGTTTCTGTTCTGGGAAAGCAAAGGCATCGGGTGGCCTCCGCCCGCCAGGGCCGCCGCGCGGGTGATGCGGAGATGCCGGAGATGCCGGACGGGATGCGCTGCGCCTCTGCCCGGCCCGGCCGCGCCTGGGCAGGGGGCGCGCAGAAGCGCGGGGGGCTCTTGGCCAAACCTTTAAATGGCTGATGAGGCCGCCCTGCCGCGAGGGGGGCCTGCCGTGGTCGTGTGTGCGTAAACACGCTGCCTGTGGGCGCGAGTGTGCCGGGGAGGGAGCCGCGCGCGTGCGATGCTGCCGCTGGGCCCCACCGGAGGCCCCCGGGCTTGGCGGACCGGAGCCGGCCGCGCGCTGGTGGGTGATTGAAGCCTTTCGGGCAGCCCCGGAGACAAGCTGTGATGGCAGACATCGCGCTGGCAGCTCAGGAGAGAAAACATGACTGTCGTCCAGAAACCTGCTTATTTATTTCCTAGGAAAACATTTATAAACACAGCCTCAGGAGGAGGAGGCCTTCCCGCCCGGCTGGGCCGCGTTAGCTGCGCGCCCGCCACCACCGGCTCTTCTCCCCGAGGGGTGCGGGCCCCTTTGATGGGATTTCCAGTCACGATAGAAACGTGAAACATCTCTGGGTTAAGAAGCGAATTTTTCTTTTCTTTTTTTTTTTTTTAATAGAGGCATGTTTTATTTATTTATTTATTTATTTATTTGTTTGTTTTGTTTATACAAGCACTGGGTACAGTCAGAAGCGCGGGAGGGCGAGAGAATTCACCAGAGCCAGAGCGGGGAGCAGAGCAGGCAGAAGGGCCGAAGTACACTGCTGAGGGGAGCAGCGGGCGGCAGGAGAGGTCTGCGCCATGTGGGACCCTCCTCCGGTGGCCGGGGAGCAGCTGGGGATCGAACCGGCGCCACAGAGGTCGCCGTCAGCTTCGCAACCCAGCGCTCAACTGCTGCGCCACCAGGGAGGCCCCAAGAAGCGAATTTTTAAGTGCCCTGCGCTGGTCCCTTCTCCCCCCTCTGTGAAGTTAATAAGAGAACTTTAAATGTGGCACTTAAAATGGGCCTGCGCTGAATTGGGCTCATTAAAAACTTGAAAAACACCTCCCCGGCCAGGGCCCGCGGCCCTCGGAACAGAAGGCGCTGCCTGTGTCACCAGGAGCAGTGGGCAGCTGAGTGCTGGATCCGCAAGCAGGCCGGGCGCCCGGCAGCGCTGGAGGCCTTCCTAATTGGGGCCGGGGGTCTGAGGACGCTGCCCGTTTCAGGAGCGGGGACAGTGGGTGGGGGAGCTGAAGGGGTGCAAGGGGGAGGACAAAGACCCCACTGGGGGGCGCGGGGAGGGAGCAGAGCGTTGAGAACCACAAAGCACAAGTGGTAAACGCTGCCCTGGGAACCCAGGGGCTTAGCTGGAGTCAAGAGCAGATGCTGACCAGGATGAAGCCTGGCACTTAGGGACGCTGGTGGGAATCACAGCTTGTTCTTCGCAGCCAGAGTGAATCACTTTTGAAACCCTGCCCAGCCCGGCCCAGCCGAGGGCTCTCCAAAGGGGACTGAGAGAAATTTGCAAGGCTGTGCCCGGTGCCTGGAGGGTTGAATAACAACAAGTACCAGTCAAAGAAAGGAAGTGTGAGGGGATTTGGGGAGGAGGGGTGGGGTGTCTTTATCCTCTCGACTGTTTTCTGCGTTTCCTGAAGTTTCCTGAAAGGCCGCTGGACCAGATGCCCCCGCCCACAGGCGGATGTGTTCCCGGCTGTGGCCCCTGGAGACTTGGTGGGGCTCAGCCCCCTTGGGGTGAGGAGCCATCTTGAGGCCAGTGAATTGAGAGGGCGTCACAAGTGTCCCTTTCATGCCAGAGCATTAACTTAGAGGTGCGGAACTTTCTGGAACGCTCCTCCAGGTGACTGGTCCTGGAGTGAAGTGGCCAGCGGCGGGCCTGGGGTCCTCGGGCGCTGTTGGCCAAGGGCCACAGTTCGCTGACCGTGGAGTGGAGCAGCTGGCAGGACACGTCACACAAGAAATCAGCTTTTGTTTTTTTAATTTTTATTTCTTTTTAAAAATCACATTGCTTTTTATTGAGGTAGCGGGGGTTTCCACACTATGCATGGTTAGGGGTGGGGGTTCGCACCACACCCACCGCCAGCGCCGGCCCCAGCCCCCACTCTCCTCCTCGGATAGAAGCCCACTGGTTTGTTCCGCCACTCCCAGTTTTGCGGGTTCCTTGCCTCCGCGGGCCCATCTGGCTGCTGGAAGGGGAGCCTGGGCCTCCGGTGTGTGACAACGGCCAGGTCCGGCCCGTGCTTACTGACCCCAGCATGTGTTCCCAGCCCACATTTCTGAGGCTCCAAAGCCTTACCGAGGGAGAGTCTAGAATGTCAGCTTGGAGGGGTCCGCAGGTGGGGTGCTGACGGGGCCGTGGGAGCCTGGTCCACGGGCGGGGGTGCAGCCTGGCCAGCAGCTGTGGTCAGCTCAGAGGGCTGTGGTCGGCTCAGCCCCGCTACCCACCACATGCATCTGTTGCCCTCTTCCTGGTCCCCCAACAATTCTCTGTGCCCCTGCAGGAAAGGATCACTGCTGTTCACCTACACCTCCCCCCCAGGTGGCACAGGACGGGGCTGCAGCAACTCCTGTGGACCCTCGAGTCCCATATCTGGACTTTCTGAATTTTATTTATAAAATGGTTGTAGCAAAGCCTGTGACTTCTAATTTCTGCTTCAATCTGCCGTCTCTCTCAGCCTCAGGAAGCTCGCCCCGTTTCTGTTAGGACAGTCTCCTGCGCCCCCTCCCCCCTGGCCAGGCCCCCACGCTGGGCCGGCTCTGGCTGCCGTCCCTGGCCGGCCTTCCTCTGTGCGCCTTCTGCGGGTCGCGTGACTCGGTTTTGCGATTCGGGACTTTTGCCAACCTCCTCTTGGGGTTCCTGGGTTCCCCCCACAAGGCTTTTCCTTCACATTTTGCTTGGCTTGAGCGTTTTCTTTGAAACATGTGTTCATCGCAGGTTCTGCCAGTTTGCATTCTAATTGGGGGAACTGGCCTCCTGTGCTCAGGAGGGTCAGCCTTGGGGTGGGGGTGGACCCAGGCCCTTCCTCAGCTCCGCAGCTGCCTCTGGCCTCTCTGGGGCATGACCCCCGCAGCCGGACGGCCACTTAGTTTGGGGGGGACCCCGCGGGGCAGGGGCCCACAGAGGAAGCCACAGCTCCTGCTCCCAGGTGAGCAGCTCTGCAGAGGGCCCGGCTGTTGTGCGTGTGGCAGATGGGAGCCACAGGGCTGGGGCCTCGGTGGGCGGGAGGGGACGAGGGGACGAGGGGACGAGGGGCCCTGGTGCAGAGCACAACCCGCTCCGTGTGCGGGTCAGAGGGATTAGCCAGCCCTGGAGGCCTCGGGACGGACCCCTGGGCGCGTGTGAACGTGGCGAGCTGGCCGCCAGGAGGAGTTTCCGGCTTGCTGAGTGGGAGAGAGGAGGGTGGAGTCTTGACTGGCCGCCGAGCCCGCGTCTTGGGGAAACAGATTCCTGCGGGAGACGAGCAGCAGCAGGAGGCCGAGGTGCCCCGAAGCCCCAACAGCCGGGCTGGGCTGGCCGGGCCAGAAGCCTGGCCCCGCGTCCTTGTTCTGAAGTGTAGCCCGTGGCTGCCTGCGTAGCTGCAGCCTCTGTGGGTCGGCTGGCCTTGTCCTCCTGCATGGACAACTGGAACTGGCAAAAGACACGGGGCTCTTGTCAGACACTCAACAGGTGACACCAAACTTGTCCCCACAGGACATGGGGGGCTGTAACCCCAGGGTCCAGCAGGGCCACTTGGTTGGGGTAGAACGGAGGGGGAGCCTGGGACGGAGCCCGCCGCGGTCATGGGTGGGAGGCGGGGTGTGCACCGAGGCAAGAGCTTGACCCTGAAATGAGCACCCTGTTCAGGGGGTCAGTGTCTGTGGTGCCTACCTTTAAGCAGGCCTGGGACTGAGGGTGGGTCCCCCGCATTGCTCTGGGGTCCAGGTGCCCCAGACTCTGTGAGCCCCTGGACCAGGAGGTCAGGGTATTACCCGGTCAGGTCCCTGTTGCCAGCTACCCATTTAGAAGGCCGAGCTGGTGCCAACGGTACAAAACATGAGCCTGACCCCTGCTGACCCTCTGGTGGCCTCTTTGGTCCCTCCAGGACCACCTGGGGGCGGGGACAGGACACTGGGCACGGTGCTGTCCCCCGACTGGGGCCGGAGTGTCCAGTGTCCACCCATGGCCAGGCCGCCTCCCTCTAGTTTTGTGGATGTGGGAGGGGACAGAAAGCAGGCACGACCCCCTCTTCCTTGGCAACGCCTGCTGCTGGGTGTCGGGGGCCGGGCCGGCGGCTGCGGTGCCCCGTTGCTCCATGCAGGCCCCTCTGTCCCCAGCGCGAGCCCTGGGGTGGATTTCCAGACCAGACTGAGGAGTGTCAGCCCGGTGCTCGAATTAGCAATCAGCCTCCAGGGCACGGGGTAATTATTTATTTTGCTAAATAACAGACACGCTCTGGCTTAATTACGGTCGTTTTGCTGTGAAAAAGAATTGTGGTGTTTCCACGTCACTGTGTCTCATTAATGAGACTTTGCTCACTTTTATTGGCGACACACTGCAGTGCCCTTTGGTTTGAAATGATTTTCTAATTTTCTAACGTCACTTATGAAAGAGGAACTTTTCCAAAGTCTCTATGGAGGGGAAATAATTGTGTTTTGGAAGAGGCCTCCAGTTAACCTCTTGCTGGGTCTCAAGACCTGACTGTGGGAAAATATGTCATCGTTGCCACCTTGTGGGTCTCCAAATCATCACTGTTGGGGTTGATGGCACCCCAAGAACCGGGGGCCTGGAGGGAGCCCCGCGACGCCAGGGTGCTGCCGGCTGGCCTGGGCGGGTGAGCTGGCACGCGGTGGCTCGTTCTCTCCTGTGGAGGGAGTGGGCTGCTCTGCTAAGGTATTACCCAGTGCCTGGGTGCCAGGCGCCATGGGGTGCAGGGGATGCAGCAGGAAGTGGGGGGACAGGGCCCTGTTGCCAGGAGCGGGCATCCCGGGGGAAGGACTGCCTCAAGCCCATAAATGAGCAGACAGGAGGTCGCTGAGGCCGTGGCCATTGTCATGGTCAGGGAGACAACTGGGCGGGGGAGGGGCGCGAGAGAAATCTTGGCAAAGGTGGCCCCGGGAGCAGGGCCCCGGCGTGTGGCCCTGGAAAACTGAATGAAGAAAAGGAGCTGATCTGCACATTTCAGAGCAAGAGCTTCCAAGACGAGCAAGGAGCCAGGCGCAGCCGTGCGGGAGGGGCCCTTTAGTCTGCGCAGCTCTCAAGTCCAGGCATTCGGTGCCGGTCACCTTGGGCCTCCGGGCAGTGCCAGCTCCAGACCTTCCCTGTCCTGGCTCCGATGATGTGTCTCTGCAGAGGCCTGGCTTTCGCCCGAAGCCCCTCACTTTTCCCTGAGTGCGGCGGCCCCTCCGCTCTGGCGCTGGGTTTCAGGGACCGTGCCTCGCCCTCCCGCCTCGCCGGTGCCTTGTGGCTTCTGGCCCGCATAAGACGTGAGTGTCCCGGCAGAGGCGCAAGAACCTGCTTCCGCAGAAGCCTCCTTCACGTTCCTTTGCTCCCAGTGATCAGAAATGGCCTGAAAGGCATTACTCTAATTGATGAAGTCGATTAGGAGAACAAGGCGGCCCCTACGTTACGGAGGCTCCGCGGGTAAGGCGCCGGCTCTGCTAATGGGGTGTTCATGGTGGTGGTCTGGCTGCCTGGTGTCAGCCACGGGCCGCTGTGACCACGTCCTGCCCCGCACAGCTCGCCGTGCCGCCGGGGGGCTTACAGGGGAGACTGGGCGTCCCAGGAGGACCTGGGGACTCTGGGCGGGTGTGGAGTCATGGGCGGGGGGCCCCTATGCCAGGGGCTCTGCAGGGGGCAGTCTCAAGCCCCCCACGTCCTGTGGAGACAGCATACAGAGAGCCCCCTTGTCGCGCTGGGAAGGACAGCTCAGGAGGGTTAGCGGCTTCTGCAGGTCATGCTGAGCACAGGGCTGGGGATGGAGCCCTGTCTTCGCCCAGGTCTCCGCCCTGAGCTCATGCTCTGAACCCCCCCAGCGGCTCCCTCACCCCCCCGCCCCTGCCCCCCCCCCCCCCCCCCGGGCTCCCGGCCCAGGGCCCCTGTGTGCATCCAGCCAGCCACAGCTCTCCCGCCTGGAGGGCTTGCTGGCATTTCAGGAACGAAGGCCGCGTCTACCACCCTGGCCTGAGTTCTCAGCAACAACGAGGCTCAGGACAGCCCCTGCCGTTCCCGTGTTCTGGATGTTTGCAGGAGAGGGATCCAGGCGATGTGGGACTTGTGTGGCTGGGCTGCAGCCTGTCCTGGCTGGGTTGTGCCCTGGTGAGTGGTGGCTGGCGGGCGCGCGGCCGTCGTGGGGAACCCCAGCTGGTATCTCCGTGAGCGCCGCATCGCTGACGCCTGTTTCCTTTTGGGGGGAATCTGTACCTGGGAGAATGCCCAGGTCCAGGGGGAGCTGGTGTTTCGCCGTTGGAGAAAATGCCAAACAGTGTCCAGGACTGACTTTTTTTTTTAAAAAAAGATTTATTTATTTATTTATACAAGCACTGGGTACAGTCAGAAGCACAGGAGGGTGAGTGGATTCACCAGCGACAGAGCGGGGAGCAGAACAGGCAGACGGACCGAAAGCACTGCTGAGGGGAGCAGCGGGCGGCAGGAGAGGTCTGCGCGCCATGTGGGACCCTCACCTAGTGGCCGGGGATCGAACTGGCGCTGCAGAGGCTGCGGGCAGCTTCGCAACCCAGCACTCAACCGCTGCGCCACTGGGGAGGCCCCCAGGACTGCCTTTTGAAAACAAAGTGTGTGCGTGTGCGTGTGCACACGTGTGTGTTGAGTCATAAAATCGCCCCTGGAAGGAACTTCATCTATGGCTGTTTTTCTCGAAGTCCTGAGCTTGTCCAGTTAAAACAGTCGGGATTTGAGCAGAGAAGCCACAACTGGAATGGTTTCTTGGGGACAAGGTGGGAAGCCGGGGTGCTCTTGGCTTCATTGTGGTGTTTCCACATTGCCTGCTGTGATTGGCGCTGCAGCATGAACCCATTAATTTATTGAGTTATGGGCCATTGATGTGAGATTATGTGGCATAGAAATGCTGCTCGCCTGGTCTTGTGACGCTGGGTAATCTGGGTGATTTGATCAAGAACTTACTTTTGAGGCTTTGTTAGGTCAGGGGCCTAGTCTCCGGGAGTCTGCCGGGCCTGGGTGCCCAGTGCCCGTGGGTCCTGTGTTTGCTGGCTTGAGAACTGATCATCAGAGGCCCAGAGGGCTGTGACAATTACGCTCAAACCTCCAGGTCACCCTGACATTATTTTGCTTTGAAGTGATAGTTCTAAACACAAAGCTCTGGCCGTTGTCAACGCCTCCAAGGGCATGGCCGCTGTCACCTTCCTGTTTCCTGGTGCCAGGAGACAAATCGGTGTAATTACTGGCGGGACCCAACGTTTGGGGCTGAGTGACTACCTTCCGGGGTCAGCTTCCACGGTGCTTGCTGTGTTATTCACCCGGCTGACTATGGGGACTGCGTGGGAGCCAACAATCTTAGGATCCCCAAAGAAGGTGTGTAACCCCGAGTTACACTGTCCTGTTTCCTTTCTCCTGCTGGATGGTGTTTTAAAATTGGCTGAAGTCATAGAGAGCCTGAATTCTGTCCCCCCGGGCCTGCTGGCTCTTCACTCTGCGTGGGAATGGAAGCCCCGGGAGCCTCCACCTTGCTCTGACATGCTGCTCAGCGTCCTATTCCCTCCCCACAGCAGGTGCATCCCTCTTCCCAGGAAATACAAGGAGGTCTTTCTTCCTGAACCCCAAATGTGAAAGCTGTCTTTGAACGTGAGCGGTAGACAGCTGGAACAGTAGGCCCCTGGGGCTAACCCAGAGAGACTGGCCACTAAGGGATTCACCCGGTAGTCACATTTCTGGATTCTTTGAGCTCTTTGTATTAATCAGGATCATTCCTGTCAGCTGCCGTAACAAAGAGCTCCGTCTCTCAGCGGCTTAGCCCAGCCCATCGAGCCCCGGTGGGTTTCTGAACTACATGCAGCTTCAAGCAGCGGTCAGGGACTCTGGGTGCATCTGGCTCTGCGGATGTCACCTGGAAACTCTGTTGCCATGCCATCCTGGAAGTTTCCATGGCAACTGCGGAGGGTCTCCTAGCGTGTTTTCAAAGGTCAGCCCTAGTCATGACCTCGGCCCGCAATCCATGGGCCACACGTGGAGACACAGCTCACAGGAGGGCTGCGGACGCGGCCTTCCTCTCTGCCTCGGAGGAGGAAGGCGGGTGTGTGTAGTGCTTCCTGCAGCTGCCGCACGCCGTAGGCCCTTCTCTCCCTGGGGCTGCGTCTCCATCTCCTGCTGTGTTCTCACTTTGGTTTTGCTGCTTATCTTCTACTTTTTGAAGAGCCGCATTTGCCTTCTCCTGTGCGCGTCTCTGGGCCGCGAGCTCACGCCTCCCCGGTCATCCTTGGACTGCCCGCTGGAAGATGTGCAGACATGGCCTGTGCCGCTGCTGACGTGCTGCCTGTGGCTCGGTCTTTCCTCCTTCACGGCAGGCTGCTCGGGGACGCCCGAGCTGGGCTCTGGAAGACTCTTGCGCCTGTCTGGAGAGGGCTGCTTAGTGTCTAGAGAGTGAGTGTGGCGAGTGTGAGCTCATAACTTAGGCAAAAATGCTTAGCACAGTAGAGATGGCAAGTGACTCTTCACGCAAGAGCCTCCGAGATCGCTAGCAAGGTGGCGTCAGTCGGAAATCACAGTTCAGGAGCAAAGTGTCGCTGCTCTGACCTGGCCCTGAGCGAGCAGCCGAGCACTGAGACCCGGGAAGGAACGCGTTGTCGGGATTATGGATCTGCTGTTGCTGCTGCAAGACGAATTGCCCCGCAGTGAAGCCTGAGGGGCAGCCCCGGCCCCCACGGGCCCAGTGTCCCCGGCTGGCGGCTCAGCTGCGGTGGCCGCGTGCGCTCCTGACCGGCTGCCGGGAGCTGCATGCGAGTTGCTTTGGCCGCTGAGTCCGGGAAATCCGACTGATGCAACCGGAGGGGAGGGGCCGAGCTCTCGCTGCGTGTGGATGCCCGTCGAGTCCAGAGCCCGCCCAGCATTAGGGGTAAGCGTGAAGAAGCGCACCTGTCACACGTGCGCGTGGGCTCATGAGTGCCAGCAGCGCCCGGCCCTTTGGTGGCAGCTCGTGGACATGGCTTGGTCTTTTACGATAAAGCCCTTGAAAAAATTTAAACCTTCCCTGCAGTTGGCTAGAGGGTTCTCTGTACATGGGAATGCAGGATGGCTGAGAGCAGCTGGACGCGCCGCTGTGCCTGGACCCGCAGGGCCACCAGCCCGCCGGGGCCTTCCGGGGCTGCAGTATCTTCGGTGCCGGGGCTGCTTCTCTTGCCTGCACTGTGATGGACACTGCACTGTGATGGACACTGCCCCTTGGCTCGAGGGTTCGCGGCTGAAACAAAAGCTGGGAAGAGTCTCCTTGGATTTCAAGATTTGCCTACAGAGTGGGGCTGGGGTGCGTAACGTGGGCATCTCGGGATGCTGGCATTTCTGGAAATAACGTCCGTGGAGGAAAGCGCCGGCCTCGAGGAAGGAGGTTTGCTGGCACGAGGTGCTGATTTATCGCTCTGTTTGGCGTTCCCCATAAATCAATTGAAATACAGTCGAGTGGCAGCCGGGGCTCCCCAAACTACTGGCAAGTGAAATAATGCCGCGTGTGCCGTCCACCACCGCGTCTCCCCCCGATGCACTTTATGCTGTCAGATCGTATCTTTTTTTTTTTTTTTTATAGTTGCAAACAGAAAAAGCTTAAATCAGCCTAACCAGGTCTCCAGAGGACGCCGTGGGTCAAACACAGGGCAGTCCGGGCTGCGGCTCGCGGCAGGTGGAGGGCGCGTCTGATGTCCTCCCTGGCTCCCGCCTCCCTTACCTCTTAGTTATTCTCCTTTTCTTTCTTTCTCCGGCAGGTGCTCCTCACACGTGGGGCGCTTGCTCCTCCCAGCTCAGAGCCCCCTCTCTAAAGAAGTCGGGTTTTCAGGGGCGCTACGCCTGTGTTTTTCTGTGTTCCGCAAAGACCGTTCTCTGCGTGTGAGCGCAGCGTCCCGGCACCAACAGTGTGACCCACGAGGCTCAGCTCCTCCCACAATGAGCGCTTCCCTGGGGGGCCCGTCTTGGTCTCCACAGGAATCTCCCGTCCCTAGTGCAGGGAACCCAGCCCGCTGGTCCTCTCAGAGCCTCGCTGGATCCGCTCTGCCAGGGCCAGTCACCTTATCCCTAAGCTCTGGGGCCGCACTTACAGTTGGGGCGGCCCTACATCTGCTCCCCTCCAAGGAGAATGACACCCTGCTGGGCCCCTTCTGCCATGGACCTCCGGGAAGCCCTCAGCCAAGGCTGGTGAGTCCGGGAGGAGTCCTTCCTGCCCGGGGTCTCTGGCCCAGCCGGAGAGTGGCGGCCATTTACCTGGGGCGGGTCCAGTCTGCTCAGGTGCCTCGGTACCTCCTTTCATGCGCTGACCAGTCACCTATGCGAACAGCCAGTCTTGGCTGGAGGCATCGCTTGCGGCCCCAAGTCCCGGGGTTGACAGGCGGGCTGCCACCCCTCGTTGTGAACGGGCTTTAGCAGGTCTCAGATCACACGCGGCTTCCCGCAGAGGAGTGGCCGCGACCCGGGGACAGTCCGTGCAGGAGACGTGTCAGTCCCCGGGCGGGGGCTCAGGAGCCTGATCCAGGCCATGGACAGAGATGGCAGCTGGGTTCTGACGCTGCAGCCGAGGCGCCAGACGGGCCCTACGGAGGCTCAGGTCCCGGGGCCTTGCTGGCTTTGAGTTCAGCTCTGGGGCTCCCAGCCCTTTCTTGCTGAGGAACTCCGGTGCTGCCAGCGTGTCTGTGGGGTTCCAGCATGGTCGTCCTGGGGCGTGAAGTCCTGTGAAGCCGGTGTCTGGCCCGAAAGTCACGGTGATCTCCTGTGGCTTGTCCCTGGGAAAGGCCACTGGGCCTGTGGACACACAGAGGGTGGGGCCCGTGGACATGCCAGGGGGTGCTGCATTAAGCCTCAGCAGTGCCTGGCCAGGAGCCGGAAGCAGGGTGGAGAGAGCCCGCCACGTGGGCCCCTGGCGAGCAGCTCCTGGTGTGGGGGTGACCTGAGGCCCGCAGCGGCCAGCGATCCTCAGGCTGTCTCGTCAATTTCGGGTCACCTGCCCTCTTCCCTGTGGTCCGGCCCGAGGTGTAGAGACGGTGGCTCTTCTGGCGGGCGGGTGGCGGTCGCTCTCACTGGGGCCAGGGTAGGGGCTCCTGGCCTGGCCGGTGGCGCAGGCGGGGGCCCCGGATGGGGCTGCGTGTGCAGCGTCATCTCACTCTGCAGGCCAGGGCTGGGGCTTGGGGCAGGGCCGGCTCGTGCTCAGCCTGAGAACAGTGAGTGGGCGCCGGGCACGGGGGCGACGGCTCTTTCGACCTGACATATGCCTGCGGGGGAGCCGGGATGGCCATGAGGGTAACAGTCAGAGGGAGCCTTGGCAGCGGCCCCGTGGCCTCGGTTGCTGTGAATCAGGGTGAACAGCACACTCGAGGCTGGCGTCCAGGGTCGAGGGGTATGTATGGGGGGTGGGTGAGACCACGAGGGCGTCCTGGCCTCCATCCCTGCGCCGGCCGTCTCGGGCGCTCCTCCATGCACAGATGCATCACCCCCCTGGTCTTCTCCCCCTTTCTGTAAGGGCTGCGCTGGCCTCGGGGCCCACGCGCTGGCCCGCTTACTCCTCCGTCACGTCCTCATTTCTAACAGGGTCTGCTCACAGGCGCCGGGCGTAGGGCTCAGCAAGCTTTGGGGCAACCCAGTCCCGCTGGTAATGGCAGTCTCATTTAAGTTTCCCCACAAAATTACTTAGAAGAGATTTTGAGCCGTCCTTTCCGTGGCGGATATTTGGAGGGGCCCCCCACTCCGGGCCTCCCACGCGTCCGGCAGCCGAGGGCGGGAGTGGAGTTTTCAGAGAAACCGGCCCTGACCTCGAGGGCCATGTCTGTGTGGGGCTTCCCTTGCCGGGCTTCAGGCTTGAGCTCCAAACCTGTCCCCCCACCCCGCACATGCTGGGGCGGTCCCTAGGGACTGGGGTGGGGGCTGGGACCAGTTTGAGGTGCCGGAGGTCAGCGGGCGCACGGCTGTCACACGGCCATCGAGCTGCTCATTAATGCCGGCTGGCCCGGCCATGCGGACAGCTGTCACTGTCAGCTGCTGTTCCAGGCCAATTAGTGGTCTTCTCCCTCCGAGGGGCTGACCTGGCGCTGACACTGGCGGCATCATTATCTGGAATCATGTTCATGCCCCGCTCACAGGGACCTTCCGAGGAAGGGAGATTGGGCTTGGGGGAGGGTGCGCGAGCTCAGAGCTGGCACGCGAACCCCACGCCAGTCCACACCACCTTCCCTTGCCTGTCCTGGGCCATCTTAGTTTTGCATCCTGTCGCTGGTTACCCCAGCAGCCTTAGGGCACCAGACCCCCCGGCTTTTACCACTGTTTCCTGTGCTCTGGTTCCGACTCTCTCCTCCGAGCCAGATGAGTTTCTCCTCAAACTCTCTCTCAAACATGGCAGACGGGCACAGACCCGGCCCACGGGGGCATCTGGGGAGCTGCGCAGATGTGGCCACAGGGGTGTCTACATGTCCAGGCTTGCTCCTTCCTAACTACTTTGGAGTAACTGGCCTGGAAGAAAGGGTCGAGGCTGTTGTAACAAATGCAGGGGGCCGGGCAGGGGATGGGATGGGATCTCTGGGCTCCAGTTAATTGGCAGCTGGAGGCTGCAGGTCTCCTGGAGGAGGCCCTGCGCTCCGGGGCTGCAGGTGCTGTGCGCCGCGCCCGCAGGGTTTCAGCACAGCTGACATTTACTGAAGAGGCGCTCAGCAAATGGAAGGTTACGAGAATTCAGATCTGGTTTTCGGCCCAAATGGCATTGTGAACGCCAGTCTGTGTGTGGGCTTCCCTTAACTCCACTCGACTGCAGGTTAATGAAGTTAGAGATCCGGCTCAGGTTTGTTTTTGATGCCCCGGAGTGTTTGCTCTGATGGCGCTGGGATAATTGCCGGTGATTTGGAGGCACTCCGAGTGAGTAGATGTTCTACCTGCTCGGGGAAAGCCGGGGATCGTTATCGCTGCTGACAGTCCTTGGCACGTGGCCCCCCGTCCTGCAGCCCCAGAGTCCGCTGCAGCAGGGCTGCCCTCACACATCAGCGCTGGAGTGGTGGCCCGGGTCGAGGGGCCTGTCGGCTCCCTACCCTCTGGGCGAGCTGCCGGCTGCAGACCTCGCTGTCCTGAGATCACCTGTGAGATATTCTCGACACCGTTAAAAGAAAGCACGGGTGTGGCTGGGCCCAAGTCCAGCGGTGGCGGGGAGTTGCTGTCAAGCTGATATTCTCACCATTGTCAACACTGAAGCCAGAGAAAATACAAAAAGCAGCCCCAGACCGGGCAGAGGTGGCCCAAGGAGGTGGACGCGAGGGCAGCGCCGCTGTGCGTGGGTGTCCCGTGCTGTGCCCTCCACCCGGCTGCTACGGGGCACGAGGACCCCCTCCCTGAGAGGCTGGGATGGGGAGCGTTGGGTGACCACGATGACCCAGCCAGGGGTTGTGGGGGTGGCCTCAGACACGAGGACCATCGTTGCACTCGAGGAAGGTGGCGGAGAAGTGTGAGCTCTGAGGCCCGGTGCTGGTCGCCTGTTGAGCGAGTGACCGATGGCCTCATTCACTCCCTGGTGTGTATGTGGAGCCGCCGCTGTGGGCCAGGTTCCTTCGGAGTGGACGCCATGTCAGGGACCGTGATGAAAATCCCTGCCCCGCTGAGTTCACACCCCAGTAGGCAGAAATGGCCCGGAGCAAAGGCAAAAGAGACCCCAGATGTTCGGGGGGTCAGCACCACCGAGAAACTGCAGGGAGGGTGGTGGGGAGGAGAAGGGAGAGGGGCCCCTCTGGAGGTCGCCAGGGGACTCCGCACACTTGAAGACACAGGTGTGAAGGGGTGTGTGTGCAGATGTGGGGGGGGGGCGAGCTCACCCGAGCCAGTGCAAAGGTCCTGAGGCCAGAGCTGCGTGAGGGGCCTGCTCAGGGCCCCGTGATTTGGGGCGACAGAGGCTTTCACTGCCCCTCTGGGCACAGGAGGCCCCCCTGCAGGCCCCCAGTTCAGATGGGCTCTGGGACCGGTTCTGTCCTTCCTTGCCAGCCAGAAGAGGAGGAGCAGAGCTCAGCCTTCCCCAGGGGCAGAGGAGGAATGTTCTAGAGGCAGAGCGGAGCCCATGCCGGGCATCTATGAGGCCGAGAGCAGCGGAGGTAGACGAGGGGTGTCTGCGGGGCCACCTGGAAGGACTGACCTTCTCTGGTACTTTGTGACTCCTGGGAAGGTATTATTTATTCAAAACTTGATATTGCATTATACATCAAAGTGTAGCTTCCCAGCTCCAGGCTCGGGTGAACCCCGGGGACAGTTCACCAGACTCCTCGACCACCTGCTGTGTACATGGCAGCCGCTGCCCCATTTCTAATCTCCATCAGCGCGGGCTTGTCCCCCTCGTGAGGAGGTGACGTGGCCACGGCGTGTGGCCGTTTCTCCAGCCAGAGCCTCCCGGCCGGCACCGGAAGAAGCAGAGAGCAGACCGGGGTGGTGTGGCCAGGCTGGGGGCGGCTCTGGGCCACGGCTTCCCGGGAGTGTTTGGGGATGGTGTCAGAAAGATGGAGGCTGTGGGAAAAAATTAATTGTGGCGATTGTCTCAGCTGTCCCTGGGCTTGTCACGGTGATGCTGATAAAATCAAATAAGCTGGGAGTGAGGGTGAGCTGCCGGTGTGAGAAATAGTCCTGCTCGGCGGCGGGGAGCGAGGTGCCGCAGGGTTGGCTCATTATCAAGACGCATTGTTGCCGGCTCTGGGAGGATGTTGGTGAGCAGAAGCAGGGTCGCCCCGACCAGCCCGCGAGGTGCTTGAAAATATTTAAAAGGGGAAAGCGAAGAAGGATGGAGCTGCGTGTTCCTGCGCCCGGGAAGCGGGCAGGCTGGTTAGGAGCTGGCTTGAGTCAGATGGGCGTATTTCCAGCAGAAAAATGTGCTTGAGATTTAAACAAAAGGAGAAGAAACCAGACCAGGGAGAGTTGAGCGCAGAAGCTTCCCAGAGTTAAGTAAAATACGTCTTGATTAGAGCAAGTACAGAAGTAGGAGCGCGAGCTGCCGTCCCCCTCCCGAGGCCCACGGCCCTCTCAGCACCTGCTTCCTGCGTCCGGGGGTAATTTATGTTCTATTTTAAAATCCAAAGGGGCGGTTTTAGTTAATTTTTAACTTAAAAAAATTTTGAAAAATTATTTAGCTGTTCACAAGGAAATCGCGTCCTTCTGTTTTAGTCTGAGGACAGTGTCTGTCGTTCCCAAGATGTCTTTACTTATTAACCTGACCCGTGAGACAGGGATCTTGTCTGTTTGTCTGCTGAGGAATTCTCATGCCTGACACGTGACATCCTTAGCAGAAGTCACGTAGTAAGCGAACCTGCCCAGGGCTAGGGACTCCGGGTCGGGATTGGTTTCGGCCTTTGGAGAACGTGCGTTCCTGCAGCTCCTCGGTGTCTGCCCCAGAGAGTGAAAACTCACATCATGCAGACACCTGATCTGGATGTTCGTGGCAGCTTTATTCCCAGTTGCCAAAACTCAGAAGCACTCAAGACCTCCCTCCTAGGTGCGTGGATAAAGTGCGCCCGTGCGCCCGTTCAGACCGTGGAATGTGACCCAGCAGGGACATGGAAGGAGCTCTCAAGCCATGAGAGGCAGAGGGACCGTCAGTGCTTGTTAGGAAGTGACGGAAACCGATCTGGAAGGACCTACAAACTGCCTGATCCAGCTCCATGACACCTAGAAAAGGCAAAACTGGAGACATGAAAAGATCAGCGGAGGCAGGGGTGAGGGGAGGAGGGATGGGCCGGTGGCGCACAGAGGGCTGGAGGGCAGTGAGGCTGGTTCCAGGATGGGGCCGTCATTACCCCCTTGTCGGCCCCGCGGTGCACACACGGCACCGAGAACAAGCCCTGGGGCTGCTGCAGGCTCTGGGTGGGAGGACGGTCCTGTGGCTTCAGGGGTCTCGGGTCTCTGTAAGCCCCTGTGCTGGGAAGTGGCCGAGGGAATGTGGGCACCGGCTGCCAGCCTGGCCCCCTCCCCTGCCCGCCCACCCTCCTCTTCCTTCCTACTCTAAGGTCATGTCTGAAGTCACACTGTGCACCCAACACACACACACACGTGCATGCACACACACGTACACGCTTCCTCACCCCAGGGGACATTGTCTAATGGATCTCTCGTGGCCGAAATACCGACCCTGACTCCTCAAAGGCAGCTGGTAAATATTAAATTGAGAGACTCATGAGCACTTTTCCAGATTTGAAAGACGTCGAGGTAGACCCGGAGCAGGTCCAGTTACTAGCTGTGCACATTTCCACAGAGGTGGACTTATTAGCGAGCAGGCTGGTTGCCTCAAAGTAAAAGAACCCCTTTTTCTAGTGGGAGGGAGATGAAATAAAATGAAACCTTATGCATCCAAGTGACCGCCGTTCCTTTTATCCTGCACTTGGGCGCCGGAGGGCGGAGGAGCCCACGGCCAGCGCCGGCCGCCCCGCCCAGAGCCTGCACCTCTCTGTTCTGGGAACTAGACACAGGGTCCGACAACAAAGCCCTTCCCTGTCTCTGGATTCCCACCTTCCTCCGTGGCTCCAGGGCTCTGGCTACAAGCACGGGCTGCCCGAGAGCCTCCGGGCCAGGGCGTCGTGTGCGGTGGGACACGGCCGTGGGGCGGCAAGGCTCTGGCCAGAGAGACTTGGGCTGAGTGTGGTGGGTGGGAGCGGGGGTTGAAGCTGAGAACTGACGGCCTAAGGTCCCCAGGGCCCTTCAGCAGTTTGGGGTTCAGCCCTTTATCTCCCTCTTGTTGCCTTTTCACCAAAGATGCCGGGGGAGGGCCCCCACGTGCTCACTCTCGGTCCTCTCTCGAGGCCACAGGCGCTCCTCAGCACACGTCCCCCATCCTCCCCGAGGAGCAGCGTTTACACACAGGTCCTGGAGCACCGTAGCTTCCGTCTGGACAGCGTGGCAACTGGGCCTTTCTTAAAACTTCCGCTAAGTGGGGAAAGGGTGGGGCAGGGCCAGGTCCACGGGGAGTCTGGCCTGGTGGCTCTGGTTCGAGTGGAATTCCGCAGCAGGCAGGTGGGTGCAGCTCAGTTCTGCAGGTGTGACTGCTGTGCCCGAGGGTGGCCTGGGCCTCGGCAGTGTGAGGAAATGGGTGTCACCGGCGGGAGCGCCTGTGGTAGCCGGTCGCTGTTGGCCCAGCAGCAGGTGACAATTTTTTCAAAAATGACCTCAGTCTCAGAGTAGGGGTCTGCAGACTTTGCCTGGACCCAAAAAGCTGGGCAGAGGTCACCAGGCCCACGTAGGTCAGGCAGGGGTGGAGGGCCAGGCCAGCTTCTCCGGCCCGGGGGCTGTGGGCCTATCTCTGCTGTCACCTGGGACAGGGGGAAGCGCCGTTGGGGTGATGGGGACGAGCTTCCAGGGCAGGGCCCCTCACCGACCCATGAGGGTGGCCCAGACCTGCTGGCAGTGCCCACCGCCAGCCCCGCGTCCACGCGCAGCTCCTCACCCCTGCTTGTTCCGAGCCGGCGTGTCTAGAGAACACTGAGGACCTGGCACTTGTCTTTTGCGCTCATCGCCCTCTCCTGCCTGCCCCAAGCGTCGGGGCCACGCGCGGGCGGGGTGGGGTGGGGGAGGGTCGCCTCGCGCTGCGTCTTCTGTGTCAGGCTGGTGGCCGCAGGGCTGGCTGGACTCGTCTCCCCCCTCAGGCTTCGTGCTGGGAACCCCGTGGCTGACGACGCCGTTTCCCGCTCAGCCTCACGCTGCCCCGCATGCCCCGAAGCTCTGTTCTGCCCGGATTCTAAGGTCCGGGGTTTGCACCCTCCTCTGTGGACACGCAGCGAGGGTGGAAACCGCGGCCTCCCGGAGGTGCCTGGGCCGGCCGGGGCGGGGCAGCCCCTGTGGGCGCCACTGCCTCCCTGAGCCTCAGGTTTTAAACTGCGCCTGTGCTTGTCTTCCAGGGTGAACGGCTCCTTCTACGAGCTCTTACAAGTGGACTTCGGGATCGACAACAGCAGTGGCCTGGCGGGGGCCCAGCAGATCACCTGGCAGGTGGAGTACCCGGCGGAGGACACGTCGAGCGAGCTGGTGGTGGCTGAGATCTTTGTCAGCCCGACGTCCTATGTGGGCATCGTCCCCCTGGCCATGGTGAGAAGTTGGGGCTCCGGAGCCAGGAACCAAGGGGGTTTTCTCTGGGTGCTTTTGCTATTCGAGGAACACGCCGCTTCCTGCAGCCTGTCCTCCTGGCGCGCCCGGCCCCTGCACTGAAGCGAGGGAAACGCACTTAAACCACACTTTATTTACCCACTTGCCCTCAGGGCTCCTTGGAAACTAATTAGGATCTGCTGTGTAAATCCTTTTTCATCCGCGCATATTTCGGAAGGGTTTCCCGGGAACCGCGCCCTGTGTAGTCTTCATCCGAGCCGGTGTCCGGCCAGGGCTGTGCTGAGCAAAGCTGGTCTGGCTGCAGCGCCCGCGGGGACTGTGTGCTGAGGGGTCGGCCCCTGGGCCCCGTCTCCTCCCTGCACAGGCCCAGGCCGCGTGGGGATGGGCAGACCTTCAGTGCAGACGGAGCCTGAGGCTTGCTGGGAACGGACTCCCCGTGTGTCGATCCTGGCCTAGACAGGACCCCGTGTCTCCTCCGCGTGACTCGGGGGCCTGAGAACGGGTCCTGGATGAGGCTGTGTGGTTGGGGTTGGGGGATGAGCCCATGGGATGCACGTCCTTGTGGCCTTGCTCACTGCAAGCCCTGCTGTGCCTGTGTGGGGCTGAAGTGTGGGGACCCACACTCTGGGATTCTGGGGTGACCCGTGGGTGCGTCTACCTTCCCTGCTCAGGCTCAGTACTGGGGATCATGAGGTCCTTGCAAAGAACCCCTCCAGCTACGGCTAACCCCGCAGTCCCGCTTCTGTGTCCCCCACTCCTGTCTGCGCCCCAAACGCCTTTCCTCGCGTCTCCCGTACTGGACGCTCCTCTGCGAGTTCGTGCTCCCCATGGTCCCCGGGTTGGTGGGAGTCGAGCAGGGTGGCCTGGGCCGAGGCTGGCGGGGCTGCACTCCCCACAGCTGCCTTGGCTGCTTCCAGGCCCTTTCCAGAGGGCAGCCTGCGGGCAGGGCTCTGCCCGTTTCTTCTGTCTTTAAAAAAAAGGTCGACATGGAGCGTCTAGCACGTCACACCTGGTGCTTATATGTGCGGTAAATGGCCAGCTGGCGCCCCTAACGAGCTCGCTGCCCGGGCTGACGCAGGGGCAGCGGAGACAGACCCCTCAGACGGGTCTCTGGAGCGGCAGGGGCAGTGCTGCTGGTGGGAAGCCGAGCTTGTGCAGGGCTGGGGACAGCTGTTCCCTGGGAGGCAGCACGCCAGGGGCCTTGCTCCCCAGCACTCAGCATGGATGCTGAGGAAAGCAGCAGGAGCCCCACCTGGGGCAGCCACCCTGCCCGGGAGCCTGCAGACAGGGCGCTGGGATCAGATGGCAAAGCCCGTCCTTCCAAAGTGTGTCTCCAGCGCCCCCTACGACAGAGGAAACATATTAAGGGCCCATCTCTGTTTTCACAGAGCAGGTGATGATGGGTGAATTGGGAGCTGGGCAGCCATCAGTCGGTAGCCAGGATCACCACGTCTCCCTCCACCCCAGGGCACTGCAGCTCCTTGGAGGGAAGGTCCAGCAGATGCTTCTGCTCCCCAGGCGTCTTCTCGGGCCCTGGCATTGTGCCCAGGGCACAGGACTTGCTCAGCCAAGGCATGACGAGTGTATCTGCCAGCAGAACCTGTCGCTGGCTGCCCAGCTCTCACTTTTGCACTTTTTTCTCTTTTTGCTGCAACAAATCGCCACAAGCTTGATGGCTTAAAACAGCAGCTGACAGCCTGGTGGCCAGCGTCTGGAATGGTTTCCTGGGGCTAACATCCCGGGGCGAGCAGGTAGCCTTTCTTCCGGGGGCCCAGGGTGGCCCCGCATGGTCTTGTCCAGCTCCTGCAGGCCTCGGTATTCACGGCTCCACGCCCCTCAGACCTCGGCTGCCCCACAGCCTCCTGCCCCCTTCCCACCAAGGACGCTTATGACGACACGGGGTCCACCTGAGGCCCAGGATCTCATCCCCACCTCAAGATCCTTAACTTTCCCTTTTGTTGTGTAAAGCGACACGTTCCCAGGGCTGGGGATCAGGACGTCTGTGGGGGGCCTTGTTTCCCTCCCGGCTTGCTTTGTGCATGGCCCCATTTCGGGGTTCTTCAGACCTGCCCCTCTTCCATGGCATTTTCCTTCACCCCCACCCCGGCTGCTGCCCTAGGGTCTCTCTGGACATTACTGTCAACCCTGCCACTCCCCCCACCACATCTCAGCTCAGCGGGGACCCCACCCGCTGTCGTGGACGCACTGTGCACCCTGATTTCCCAGTGGGGCCCACAGTAGAAGTGCCTTTTAGCTTGTATTCACAGCTTTCCCTGGGGGGATGTGGGCTGCCATGCCCAGCTGGTTGGCTCCGTGATCAAACCCCACCCTACTCTGCCCCCGGGGCTCAGAGAGCAGGCGAGGGCAGAGCCAGGCGCCCCTCAGGAGTCCCAGGCTCCCCTTTGCCTTGGCTGCTTGCGCGGAATCCCAAGCAGGAACCCTCTTGTCCACTGTGCAGGGGCGCCGCGTGCCCCAGGGAGGTCTGCCCGCCCAGACCGCAGCTGCCTACTAGCCTGTGGCCTCGGCAAGGCACTGACACTTGTCGAGACCCAGTTTCCTTATCTGTTAGAACCAGGCTGCCCGCCTCCGCTGCGTCGGGGCTACCAGCTGTCACAGATGGGGTCAGCCCCTGCGCCTGCACCTAGGTGCCTCCGTCGCCGTCCCACAGTCTGCTCAGGTGCGGGAGGGTGTGTCTGTTGGCTCTGGGCGGCGGCCGAGCAGGTCAGTCTCGGGGTGGCTGTCTCATTGGGCTCCTCCCGGAGGGATGGGCTCATGGTGAGTCAGGTGCGGCTGGGAGACAGGACCTGGTGGTTTGGGCCTCACCTGTGACGGGCAGGCGTGGAAAGCCACGGCTGGGCGGCCTGTCAGCAGTCTGCGCCCTGGCGAGTCTCATAGCGCCCTCCGAGAAGGGGCCGCCCGCCCTGGGTTTCCACTCCAGACCCATTCAGAACTTCGCTGTCTAGTGGTGTGCCCCCGTAGTGTCAGCCGTGGTCCAGACTTTTGGATCGTTCACCGGCCTCTCCTTCCAGAAGGTGAGTGTGCGGCAGGCCTGAGGGCTGGGGAGAGGCTGCAGGGAAGGAAGTCAGGGTGGAGGCTGATGCACTAGTGCAGGCAGGAGGGCTTGCAAAAGGACAGAAGCCATGGTGATGCTCCCGCCCATCTGTCCATCCATCCACCCACCCACCCGTCTGTCCATCTGTCCACCTATCCACCCACCTGTCCATTCACCCACACACCCACCCATCCATTCATTGACCAATCCATCCACCCACCTAGCCTGCCTACCTGCCTGCCTGCCTCCCCCCCCCATCTAGTCAGTTGCGACACGACAAGCATGTGTTTAGCCCACTAAGCGCCAGCTAAGCGCCAGCTCCACTACTGTTTGGTAAATGGAAGGGGAGAAAATAGAGCTGATGGGGATTTGGAGTTGCGATCACCAGGCCTTGGAAACCATTTGTGTCTAATATTTCCATTTCTGCACAGCGGCACAGATGGTCAAAGCCTTCACAAATCCCGCCTTACAAAGGGCAGTCTAAAAACAGGAGTGTCGCAACCCAGGGCCAGCTGATGTTTTCTGTTTCATCTTTAAATTCTAAAATGTAAAAGGCGGCCCTGCGCTGTCCCTCCTTGGCTGAGAGCTCTCCCTGAGCCCCGTGGCGGCTTATCTTTCTCCCCTCCCCCTCTCCTGTTCACTTCTCTGGTTTTCTGGCCAATTATGGGGCTTTGAGCTTTCAGGTTTATTTCCACGGGTAGCTTGGAGTTTAGGGCTGCAGCCCACTGCTCCCCAGCAATGCTCACAATTGAAAGGCTCAGCTCTGCACATACAGATAAAAAACACATCAGCTTCCAGAAAGGCTGGACTCAAATAACGAACAGAACACACTTGGCGAGTTTCTAGGCAACTGGGCACGCGGGCTCAGCACAGGAGAAAGAAGAGAGAAGCAGATTTCTTCTTAGCTGCATTGGCTTGAGACTTGGCATGGCCCGGCAGCTGGATGTTTACAGCAAGTGAGGGGCTGGAGCCCAGAGGGGCCCCTCCACAGGCCCCCAGGAAGGTACCTTCCGTCTAGGGCACGCCTGGGCCGGCCTGGCTTTGAGCTGCCTCTGGGAGCGGGCGCGATGGTGCTGGCTCCAGGCCACGTGCTCAGCAGGAATGGGCCTGGGGTTGGACGAGACAGGTGGGGGAGGCGGGGGGGACGACCCTGCTGAAAGGCCTTCACCTCTTGCTCCCGTCCTCACTGTGCGCTCTCGGCTGCTGCCGGCAGCGGACGTGCCATCAAAGACTTGTGTCTGGAGGGCTGGCCTGCTGGGGGACGCGCCCCGCATGCCAGCACTGAGGATGGCGGCGTGGCGGCTTCACGCTGCTGCTTCAGCCTTAGCGGGGAAGGTCATGGAAACGACAAGCCAGAGCCCTTGCTGGCAAATAGCTTCGGCCCCTCTGGCCTGGTCAGTGGGGGGGGGGGGGGCGCCCTTCTCCCCACAGAGGGGCGCTTAGGGACAGGCAAGCGGCCTCCGCGCAGCCCCCACCATTCCCTCACCTCTCTGGCCTAGGGCGCGTCTGCCTGGGGCCCCGCCATGCAGTCTGCACAGGGAGGTGCCGGTCCTCCCCGAGGGTGCAAGGGACAGGTGTGCACAGTGTTTGTCTGTCATACATGTGCTGGGAATGTTCGGGCCTCTTGCTCAGTGTGCCCCCCGCCCTCCGCACCAGCTGGGCGTCAGCCCCACCTGACAGAGCATCAGGAACGTGCCTGGACTCTTTCTCTCTTTTGCTTTGCTTATTGCAGAGTCCAGCACTTTCTCTCTAAATTGCTTCAATTTTACAAATTGCCAAGAAGGTGTTTTTTGATGGGTTTGAACTCGGGCAACAGTCTCCGGGCGCCCGCTAGATGGCGCTAACAGACCAGCTGTGGACACACTTATCCTGCACACCTGTCCCTAGAAGCCCTGCTGCACACCTGTCTCCAAGGCTCTCTGTACACCTGTCCCCAGGCTCCCTGTACACCTGTTCTCGAGGCTACTTGCACACCTGTCTCTTGAAGCCTCCCTGCACACCTGTCCCCAAAGCCCTTTGCACACCTGTCCCCTGAATTCTCCCTGCATACACCTGTCCCCTGAAGTCTCGCTGCATTCCTGTCCCCAAGTCCCCTTGCACACCTGTCACCTGAAGTCTCCCTGCACACCTGTCTCCAGGTTCCCAGCACACCTGTCCTGAAGGTCCCTGCACACCTGTCTCTGGTCCACTCTTTTCCCTGATTACCTGACTGCTCCTCACGCTCCTTGCCCACCCGGACCCCCGATTTCTCCAAATTGTGAGACCTGCAGTCTCCCTCCTGAGCTCCTCCCAGCCCTCAGCACCCATGTGACCGCACCTGCTGGCTTCCAGGGGCCTGGCCTCCTCCGCTGTCCACCTGGGGCTGGTAGACTTCAACACGGGATTTTCCTCAAAAGACTTTGTTGCTTTTTATTTAGAAAGATGCATTCATTATAATCATTCTATTTTTTTTGAAGATTTATTTATTTATACATGCACTGGGTACAGTCAGAAGCGCGGGAGGGTGAGAGAATTCACCAGAGCCAGAGCGGGGAGCAGAGCAGGCAGAAGGACCGAAGTACACTGCTGAGGGGAGCAGCGGGCGGCAGGAGAGGTCTGCGACACGTGGGACCCTCGCCGGTGGCGAGGCCCACCTCCTCTCCAGCTCTTCACTTGCACAGATGCTCCATGGCCACAAACTGCGGGTGTGGGCCCCCCGCCCAGTGGGGCTGTCGTGTAGGGGGGCTTTGCTCTCCATGGGGCGTGAGCACAGAGGGGGCCCGTGGTCGCCCCAAGGGCGGGCAGGGAATCTCCACGCTTCTCAGCGGCACTGTGACCCCCAAACCACTCCAGAAGGGCTCCCAGAAGCAGCCGAGGGGCCCGCCCGCCGCTGCCCACTGCATGCACCCTGCGCCGTCTCCTCGTGCGGGGCCGCAGGGCCCCGTTGGGTGGCCCTGGCCCCAGCCAAGTGCCTGCCCTGCGCCCTGGCCCCACGCCCTAGCCCCATGCCCTGGCCCTGTGCCCTGGCCCCAAGCGCCCTCGGTCACCAGGTGGGCCGAGTCCGGCCTGGTCCCGGGAGGGGCGGCACCGGTGGGCCTGGTTCCCGCACCAGCGAGCTTAGGGCCGTGGGCAGAGGGCCCCTCTGGTGGGCCCCAGGGTCACAGGGCAGGCCTGGAGCCCATCACGGCCCAGAGCAGCCCGCTGATGGGCAGGTGGCTCGGCCCTGCGGCGAGGACAGGTGCGGGTCAGGGGCCAAGTTCCCAGCGAGGATGAGCTCAGTCAGTGCGCATCTGGCTGCGGCTTCTCCCACTGCCCGTGTCCCTTCCCGAGTCCCTCCGCGCCTCGACGACGCTCCACAGACGCCTCCGCCACACAGAAATGTGGACGTGAGAGCCACTCGGGCCCACGAGCGCCACGCTGTCTGAGCCGCCGGCCGAGGGGCTTCCCTGCTGTCGTCACGCCTCACCTGCCCGCTCGGGGCGGCGCGACGCCTACCTGAAGCATCGAGTGAAGATGTGGACGTTTTTCTCTGTCTAGCAATAGGATTAGCTCAGGCCAAATATTCTAGAACAGCTTCTCCCCCGCCCCCAGGGAGTTTGCGGGAGTTTATGTGTGGCCGCGGCACACCCAAAGGCGTGGCTCCATCAGTCCATAACTACTCTCGTTTCCTTCTCCTGGGGAGGCTGGCGGATGCCTGTGCACCCCATCTCCACTGGCAGCCCCCACCCCGCTGGCCTGAACGGGGCGTCAGACAACAGCTGTCTCAGGCCTTCACTTGTTTAGACCTTGCGTCCCGCCAGTGCCAGCACGTCACCGGAGCGGAGGGGATGGCTTCCTGCGCACGGCCGGCGCCTCTTCTCTCTTGGAAATAGGCAAGGCCATTTCCTGGCCACTTCCTTGAAACATAAGCAAATATAAACTGTGGAAGACCAGGGCGTGTAGATCGCTGAGCACGACGACATCTGCTTACAGGCAAGCGGCACCTGCTGTTGAGTTTTTTATGGAAATGGCAAACAGAACACCCATCGCGTTCCCAGAGCGTGAGAGCAGCAGGAGGGGGAGCTTTGCCCTCCGCGCAGGTGCACTTCTGCTGTTTTCCTGGTCACGGGAGGCTGGGGCTGCTCGATGGCGCCTTGCTTTACCCAGTTCCGGAAGCTGGCTTTTGCCCCTGGAGGATCCTTAATTAAGGATAAGTCAAGGGATCCTCCAGAGTTGATGGCAGACCCCTGATCCAACAAGGGGTGCTCTTAGGAGAAAAAGGAGTGGGGTTTAAGACACACAGGCACAGGGAGAAGCAGGGCAGTGGGATGTGAGGAAGCACAGGCAGAGATGGGAGGGATGTGGCCACAAGCCAAGGACGCCTGCTTTAATGTCCATGAAAAACACAGTCTACAACTTGGGAGCAACCCAGTGACTGTCTCAGGAAGCTTGTTGAGAAAACGGAAGGAGCAATTATGTGTAAAGGACTGAAACACATCTCTCCCCCAGCTCCCCCTGCCCCGCCACCCCTTCACCCTCTTGCTCCTCTTCCTCCATGAGCAGCAGCAGCAGCAGCAGCATCACTATCATCCTCTGATTCCATCTGTTCCCCTTTCTTAGGTTTGGGGTGCAGTGTGAGGGGCTGATTTAGAAAATCGGACAAGGAACCCCGGGTGCTTGAGCTGACACTCGGGGTTCTGAGTGTGACAGGATCCCTTGACATATGTTGGGTGGAGCCATTTTTGAGTGTGGGGTGAAGCTCACCTGTGGTCGTGCTGCCCGCTGTGGCCCAGCTCCTCTCCGCGACCCTCGCAAAGGCTGGCAGTGGGATTTCCCTCCGAGTCCCTTTATGAGCCTGCGCGGTGGCTCCTTGATCCTTTCCTGAAGGAAATTTTTAAAACACCCACTGTAATCGCCGCGTTTATTCAATTCTCATTTGCTCATCACATGCCGGCGCTATTCGAAGCTTTGTACCTAGATTGCCCATTTCATTTCCGTAAGTTCACTCCACAACAGGTGCTTTTACTGACCTCATATTTCAGATCAGGGAGCTTAGGCTCTGGGGAAGCACCTTGTGGCAGGTGCTGACAATGAACTTGAAGCAGTAGCTCGTAAGCCCAGCTGTCCACTGCCAGCTTCCCGGTGGACGCCCGCTCTGCCTGCCTCTGCAGGCGGGCCACCGTGTGCAAGGCCCGATGTCCTGAGACAAGAAGCAGGTGCGGCAGGTGTGCTTCTCCCTGCTAGGTGGTGGAAAGATGGCCGGAGTCGTGGGCACCCCTCGCTGCTTCAGGAAGGGGCCGGTAGAGCTGCAAGAAGCAGCCCTGACCTCGCCGAGTCAGGACCGGAGGCCGCAGCCACTCTCCTCCAGACTTCTGGCGACACTGGACGCGTAGAACACCCATGGCGGGTCATTCCGCTTGAGTCAGGTTTTCTGAAACTCAGATCCACTAACCGGCGTGGAGCCACGTGCGCGGCCCCGCCCCAGGCCCGGGAGCTGACCTGGCCTCTGCTCCCCGTACCCCAGGTGCCAGCCCAGAGCTGCGGTGGCCGTGGAGTCGCGAGCTCAGGCGGCCCGGGCCCTGCGGTGTCCGGTGTGATGAGAAGACAGGTTCAGCGTCTCCGAGTAGATCCGGAGTGAGCACTGGCGGGGATTTCCACGCCGGGCAGCCTGGGGCCGGGCTGGCCATCTGCCCCCCCGCGCCGACCCAAAGCCCTGAGTCCCTGAGGAAGACGTGCGGCTGGGCCGGGCCGGGGAGGGGGCGGGGCGCTGGGTCTGTAAGAGCAGAAGGCGCAGATGAGCCGGCGCTGGGAGAAGAACTTGGGGCCCTCACTGTGGGGCTCACCTGGGGGGGGCAGAGCGGGGAGGGCAAGGGTCAACCCTGCTGGACTTCAGCTTGAGAAAGCTGGAGCTTTCCAGGGGATTCATCCAGGAGAGGAACGATCTGAGTTGAAATAAAGACGCTCACTTGGGCCGCTGGCTCAGGGGCCGCAGGAAGGCGGGCGTGCGTGTGAGACGCGCCGCTGCGAGGGCGGGCGGCGGGGAGGGTAGGAGCTTGACAGACGGGGCCAGAAAGCCACGGGGTCCTCAGAGGACGAGAGAAACGAGCACGGTGTGGGCGTCGAGAACGACCCGGGCGTGGGGGGAGCCTGGGTGCTCGGAGGCCTGCGGGTGGCGCCGGGCCGCCCAGTTCTCCGTTCTCTGTGCTCTTGTCCTCCTAGTCCGTCCTTCTCAAACATCCTAATTGCGGTTCCACGCCAAGGCTCTGTTCTCCATGTTTGCGTGCTGTGGAAGCAGGTTGCCGCTCGCCAGTGAGCTGGGCTCTGGAAAAAATCAAAAAGACCCCTTGGCAGTGCAGAAGTGGTGCCTGCAGGCCTGGATGGGGGGCGTGGGGGAGGCGGGGACCTCGGGCGCTGGGACCCTGACCCGTGGCCCCTGGGGCCTGGGAAGCCTCGGCTGCTTCTCTCGTCCGGGATGGACCCAGCGGTCGGGGGTGTCCAGCTGCGGCCTCCGTGCGCTCGCCCCTCTGGGCTGTCTCAGATGGCGGGGCCGGGACGAAGGTGGGAGGTGGGGGGCCCTCGGGGGGCCCTCCCCTGCTCCCCCGCGCCCTTCCACCAGCGCCCTCTCTCCCCGCAGGACACGGAGGTGCTGAACACGGCCGTCCTCACGGGGAAGGTGGTCTCGGTGCCGGTCAAGGTCGTGGCCGTGGAGGAGGATGGGTCCGTGGTGGACGTGTCCCCGGCCGTGGAGTGCAGGTCTGCGGACGAGGACGTCATCAAGGTACCCGCCGCGTCCCCGCCCCGGCTCCTGTCCCAGACCTGGGTCCTGACCCGGCATCGCTGCTCAGGGCGGGGGCGGGGCGACCCGCTCAGGGGAGAGGGACTGATGGCAGGGCCCCCCGGGATCAGGAGCTGCTCCCTCCTGGCTATGGGGCCTCATCAGAGCCCTGAGCAGAGATTATTTCCTTCCTGTGCTCCGAGGACGAGCTTCCCCCGTGTGAGCAGTTCACTTGCTGCCTCGTCCACTCCGTCAGCTCGCCACGCCCAATAATGTCATCTCTTCAGTATATTTTCCTCAAATCCCTCACTTTTGCCAACTTAAATGCTAACTTAGCCTCATCACTAGAACCCGTGCACGCCTCCAGGGCCTGGCTGGCTGGTGCGCATAATGCCGCAGCGGTGCCAACCGGCTTGCAACGGACTCGGCAGGAGGCAGGAGCCTGGAGCCCAGAGTCAGCGCTGCCTCCCCCTCCCCCGGCGTGGAGAAGGGGCTGTATCACATCTGGGGAGCTGGGGTTCCAGGGAACTTGGGAGCTGAATTCCTTTGGCGGGGAGAGGGCTGGGGGCACAGGGATGTGAGTTTGGCGGGAGGAGGCGGGGCAGGCAGGGGACAGAGTTGGCAGAGGGCCGCCTGCGGTGCGGTGCGGGGGCCCTTGTCCACGTGTGGGGGGTGGGACCCTCCAGCAGTGGGGAGCCTGACGCAGACCGGGTCCAGGTTGTTGGGGTTCTTTGACCAGAGAAGCAGAACTGCTTGGGAAGAACAGTCGGTCCTGCTGTGGGGAAGAAGGAGCCGTAAGTTGGCTGCTAAAGTGGCCAGGCTGAAACAGCAAACAGAATTAGAATGGGCTCTGGCCACCCTGTGGGCAGAAACAATACGGGGCTAGTTTGGGGGTTGGTTTCAGCTTTGGGGGGCTGGTTTCACTAACTTTTTGTTAATATACATTAAAATGAATGACTATTAAGTTAAAAGATGACTGAATGAAAAGAATCCCTGCGCCACCTGGACTGAGTCTCACCAGGGGCCGCAGCTCGAAGTTGGGGAACCAGGTTCTCCTTTCTAATTAGCGTATCTACCACCCCCCATTCAGCCTCGCCGGCTCCTGGCTTTCTCGGTCCTTTGCAGGGATCTGTTTGAACCACCAAGTTTGGCGTTTCTGCCTGTTTTTCTCTGCATATTGTTTGGCTGTTCCTTTTGCAACGGCGACCTCGGGGAGACAGGCCTGACAGGGCTGAAATCTTCAGGCTTCTCCTCCCTCCTGAAGTCGCCATGAGAGCCCTCACCCAGGAACGGCACTGCTGGTCCTGTCCTTCCTCACGCCATGCGTGAGGCTGCAGTTGGGGGGTAGAGGGGACCCCACAGGCCTTCGCGGTGGGCTGAGGAGCCGGCAGGGTCATGCTGCAGTGGCCGAGACCCCGTCCGCTGACCGTGACCCCGGCAGCTGTGTCGTGAGCCGAAGACGCTTTGGCTCAAGAAGTGCTGTGTCTGTGCGGCCTAATTAAGCCAGAATTAATCCTCAGGAAACCCAGACTTGGCACCGTCTGTTGCCCGGGCTTGGAATGCTAATTCTCCCTCCGCACAGAAGGTGGACTCACTTCAGACTCCAGCCTGCCCCGGGCTCGGCAGACACCCTTGGGGCGGCCGGATTAAAAAGATCTGAAGCCTTGTGATCCGGGCTTGGGCGGGCCTGAACCGGGCCGTGGGCATCTGCACAGCAGCAGGACTGGCCGCTGCCACCCAGGAGCCTCTGACAACCCACTCGGCGTCCACCCCCGCCTCCTGCTCCAGCCACTCAGGAGATCTGGGGGCCCCGTGGAGGCGGGCGGGTGTGAGGTTGCCGATATGGGCGCCTGTCATGACCCCAGAGTCTGCCCCCAGCCCCCGGCTGGGCCCCTCCTGTCCTGGGCTCTGCCCTCTGCGGCAAGTGCGAGTTCTGGCCTCCCTTATCCCTGGGTGCTAGGCTGCCCCCGCCCCCACCTACCCCCCACAGAAACGCACCAAGACGCCCTCTGCCCCGCCCCACCCGCGCGTCTGGGGGACAATCATTTCTTGCTCAGCTACCCCTCATGTGGCCTTGTGATATGGGGTGTCCGTCCAGTGAGTGTGGCCCTGTGCTCAGAGGGACCAGCATGTGGGGGTCTCCATGCTCAGGCGCTTTGTGGCTGAGCTGCGGGTGTTGGGGTGTTGGGAGGGGTGAGCTGAACACTGCGGGCACTTGTCACCGCTCGTGTGTTTGTAACTCTTGCTGCGACTGAGCTGAGCGGGGCCGCCCGGGCCTGCCAGCGCTCGGGGTCACCCGGGGCGCCGATGTTCATACCCCTGCAGAGTTTGGGGCGCCCTGGGAGGGTCTTGCAGGGCCATCAAGGTCTTCACGCGTGGAAGCCCCGTTCACAGGGCATGGTTTAGGTAACGGGGTGTTCAGAGAGGCGCGATTGTGGGGACAGACACACAGACGGCTTTGCTGATGTGGGGTCATGTGGCGTTTGGGGACCTGAGGACAAAAGTCAGAGAGGCCGAATAGACGGGGAGGCCAGACGCCAAGCTTTAAGTTGACAACCCTTCTACGTTAAAAGCAGCAACTCAGCGGAGGCTGCCTCCTCGTGGTGTGTGTGGGGCGCGTGGGCTTTAATGAACGTGTTACTACCAGCAGGTGAAAGCTGGCAGGTTCGCAGTCATGGACGGGACCCAGCTCAGCTTGGCCTCTGCGCGGGGCAAGGGCGACTCCAGGGCGTGGCCGCGGGAGGACCCGGGCTGACCTGCTTCCCGGCCCTGGGGAGGCCGCTCACAAGGGGAGCAGCGGGTGCAGCTGTCCCCAGGCTTCCGGCGTCCCGGACCAGCCGGCAGAGCCCCGGAGGCCCCGGCAGGGCGTCTCCTTCGGCTGCTGCCCACGAGGCTCCGGCTTGGCCGCAGGGGCGGGGTGCAGTGCGGGCAGCTGCTCTATCGCTGGGGGCTCACAGGCGGCCGTGGGCAGGAGCAGGGCCGCTGTCGCCGCGCGGGGAGCCTGGTGTGGCGTGCCCCTAGCTTACGGCGCCGCGTCCGGCCGGGTTGTTCTCCTGCGTGGGGGGTTTGTGGGAGGGCGAGCTGGGATGGACGTGTCCTTGTGTCTGGGATCTCTATGGTCTGGGGTGGGGGGCCCATAAAACCTGTTTGTGGTGTGTGTTCAGGACTGGACGTGCTCTCCCCCAGCAGGAGGCCCACGCCCCTCCCGTTCTCTGGTCCCTACTCAGACGTCCCCGTGGACGGCGCCCTTGTGAGTGCTGGGAAGAGAAGCCCCCACGCCCCACGCAGGCACTGACGCCGCTGTCCTGCAGCAAGAACTTCCCGCATCTCCTGGGGCAGCTCTGGAGTCCAGGGGGGTGTCCAGCTGCGGCTGCGGGCCATGCCCAGGGCTGTGCCCTGTGACGGGGAGTTGGTACCACTGTCCACGTCACACCCCTGCTCAGCCCAGCGCCGGCACCCCTCTGGGTCTCTGGCGGGAGCACGGAACAGCCCTACCGTGCAGGACGGCGGCCCAGGGGTATGGCGGCCACAGGGGGCTGGAGTAAGCTTCGTCCACTGCACATCCACGTTCATCACCTTGAAAAGTAGATCAGCGACGCCTCTGTACAAGCTACGAAAGCGAAAGCGCTCTCATTTAAGACGGGTGTGTCTGGAATTTAGATTTTTATCTAAGATCTGGGGCTGTCAGATGTGGAGAATCCCCAGCAGGAGAGCTTGGCCCAGGCCTCGGTGGAACTGCTTCGTGGGGTGCAGCCCCGGCCCCCTGGGGGACTGAGGATGTTGCAGGACCTGAGGGTGCTGATGGAGTGGAGGGCGCGGGCTGGAGCGTCTGTGCGCTCGCGTGCCTGGAAGGGCCCCTGCAATCCGGGGCCTGGGGGCTCCCGGAGCAGCTTCCAGGCTGGCCCGGCGTGAGGAGGAGACGAGGCTCAACCCACAGCGCTTGAGTCTCTTCCTTTCTGCTTTTGTACCGCTGGGAAGAACCCCCCAGGACACCACTGTTCTGTCCTGGCACGAATCCCCCTCCCTTCGCCCACCCTCAGGGGCCTGGCAGCCAAGACAAGCCTGACTCGGCCCCGCGCGGTGACGGGATGTTCCGAGTCCGCCCTCCCCGCAGACGCATTTCCTGTGGGCCGAGGAGAGTCGCTGCTTTCTCAGCGCCCCATGCCTGCCGGCTCGCTCTCGGCCAACACTAATTAGCGCCTGTGTTCACTTCTGTCTTTGGCATCTCAGAGTAAGAACCAACATCCTGGAATTGTTTCTGTGTGACGCAGAGAGATCTTGGGGTGCGCCAGGGAGACCCGTACGTCCCCCGCACCCTGCGCTGGGCAGACATCGCCAGAGCTGCCCCTCCTCCCTGCCCGCTCTCATCGCCTCCTCTCCGCCCAGACCCCCTCTGGGCCAAGGTTGGGGTCGATGGAGTCCCGTGACTGGGTTTTGGGTGTCGGCCGGGTCGACCGCGGCCCCTGTGCTGTGTCGTGTGTGGCATTGTGGATGTTTGTTGCTTGGTCCATGCTTTAAACTCCTGCCACGCAGTTTCATCGTGGCCAGAACGTACCCGCTTCATATGCAAATTCATGGGTTTCCCCGTGAAACTCAAATCAGTCAGGCAAACACTTACCTTTTCTCTGCACCCGAAGATTTATGTTCATTTTCTAGAATTTCGTACAAATGAAACGATACGAAGTAGCTTCTTCTACTTGGTGTAAATAATTGGAGATTTGCCTGCATTGCCCCGAAGACCAGCGGCTGGTTTGTTTTACTGCCGGGGAGTGCTCCCTCGGCGGTGCTCCCCTGCTTCTCCATTCGTTGATGAACGTTTGTGTGGTTCTTGACTTTTGGCTCTCGCAGTGAAGGTCATTAGAGGTGTGCATGCAAGTTTTCTCTGGACTTCCACTTCGCTAGCACAGAAAAGCTGTATCATGTGGGGAGTGTATGTTTAGCTTTTCAAAAAAATTGCGGGGCTGTTTTCTAAAGTGGTTGCTCTGTTGGGCATTCCTACCACTGCGTTTTGAGTGTTCTGGTATCACCCTGTCCTGTCAACACTCGAGAGGGTCAGCTTTTAAAATTTTAGTCGCTCTCATAGATATATGCAAGTTTCCCATTTTGGTTTTAATTTTGCATTTTCCTAAAGGTGAGTGACACTGAGCATCTTTTCATGAGCTACTTCCTGCCTCAGGTGTTCGATCAAGTGGCTGTGCGGGTCTTTTGTCTGTTTTTTAAAATTGGGTTTTTTTTTTTTTTTTATGTTTCAGTGTAGGTGGTTCTCTTTCTGCTGACAGGTCCGTTCTCAGATATATGGCCTGAAAATACTTCCTTCCAGTCTGTGGTTTGTCTTTTCATGTTCTGCACGTTCTTCTAAAGAACAGAAGCTTTTCATTTTGACGAGTTCCAATCTATCAAGTTTTTCTTTTATAGTTCACATTATTCTTATGGTAGTTAAGAAATACTAGCCTGTCCACGCAGGGGGAAGGGCACACGGGCTGTGGGGGTGTGGGGGCGACCTGCACGGGGTGGGGTGACCCTGGGCCCGGAGCCACACAGTGTTATAAACCAGTGTTACCCCAACAAGAGAAAACGAAGGGAAAAGGAAATAAGAGCCTAATCCAAGTTCACAAGCCTTTTCTTGTATACGTTTTGTACAAGTTTTATAGTTTTGTCTCTTGCATTTCCTTCTGTATTCCATTTTGAGTTAATTTTTACGTGTGATGTCAATCGAATCTTTTACACGTGGCTGTCCGGTTGCTCAACACCGTTTGTTTTAAAGTCTGTTGTCTCATCAGCCTTTTTGAAAGTCCGTTGCCTGGGAATGGGGGCGTGTGTGCATCTCAGTGCTGTCGGCGACCTTCGTGTCTCCTGCTGGGACGCCCCTCGGCCTTGCAGGAGCTCCGGCGAGCTCTGTGACGGGTGGGTGTGGATCCTGAGACCGTGGGCTCACGATTGTTTTGACTAGTCTCAGCCTCTTGCATTTCCAGATAAATTTTGGGGTGAACTTGTTAATTTCAGCCAGAAAGGCAGCTGGAACTTGGGAATTTGGATAGACATTCCGTTGAATCTTTAGAGGGAATTGGGGAGTTTTGCCCTCTTTATAGTCACGGTCTCCTGGCCGTTTCTGGGGTGCCCCTCCTGGATGAGGCTCCTCCCAGCAAGGCTTTTGGTTTTCAGAGCACACATTCTGCACCTCCTTCTGCTATGTTTGTCCCTGAGTATTTATTTTTTGAAGCCATTCTCACGAATCATTTGCGTGATTTCGCCCATTGCCTGCTTGCGTGCGGACAGCGGGGCTTGTGTGCTGGCCTCGTGCCCTGAACTTGTTATTGGTTTTCATAGTGTTTCCGGTGGATTCCTTAGGACTTGCGCTCCCGAGGCCATGTCCTCCGTAAAGGGCTTACTCCTTCCTACCAGGCTGAGGCCTCTGACTCCTCTGTCCTGCCTTGATGCCCTGGCGAGAGCCCCGGGAGATGCTGGGCAGTGGCCGTGAGAGTGGACGCCCTGCCGCGTCCCCCATCTTGGGGAAAACGTTCACGTGTCCATGAAGTATGATGGCGGCTGCTTTTTAATACAGGCCTTTGTCCTGCTGGGAAACTTCCCCTCTGTTTCGAGTTTGTTGAATGCTTTTGTCATGAGGGGGTGTTCTGTCAGATTTTTTGGGGGGTGCCTGCTGAGGTGATCGTGGGATGTTTGCCTTTTATTCTAACGATACAGACTTATAAGGCTATTTTAGAGGAAAAAGAAAGGGTTTGAGTGATTTTATAACTCTTGATGCCTCTTAGGTTGGGAGCGCATAACTCTCTGGGCACCTCTCTTGGGATTTGCTTTAATTTTCACGCCTTAGGTTTGTGAATCAGCTGCCCTCGGCCCCCTGCGGCGCGGCCGGCCGCGGCCTCCGGGTGGGCGGTGGACGGGGCTCTGTCCACGCCTCCCTCGGTGGCCCTTCCCGCCTCGCGGGCCCCGGAGAGGCGGCTCGGGACGGGCCCGCGGGGGTCGGGGAGGGCCGGGCGCGGGCTCCGGCAGGGGCGACGCGGACCCCGGGGGCCGGCCCCGAGGAGGGAGCCCCAGGGGGCGCGGGCAGCCCCGCGCCGGTGCCCCTGGGGAGGCCACGGCCGCCTGGGCGGGCTCGGGAAGGCCCCGTCGCGGCGGAGGACGGTCTCGGGCGATGCGCCCCGCGAGGCCCGCTCCCTGCCCCCCCACCCCCCGGGCCCTGCGGCGCTGCAGGCGGCGCGTCTGACCATCGGGGCGCCTCTGACCATCGGGCGCGCCAGCAGCGCCCGCGCCCCGCGTCGGCCTCCCCCGCGGGTCCTCGGGAGCATCTCGGTGCATCTCCGGGCCCCCCCAGGTCTCCAACACCTGCGACGCCATCTTCGTGAACGGGCGGGAGATGAAGAGCAAGGTGGACACGGTCGTGAACTTCACGCACCAGCACTTCACGGCGCAGCTGTTGGTGACCGTGTGGGCGCCGCGCCTGCCGCTGCAGATCGCGCTCTCGGACGCGGAGCTGAGCCAGGTCAAGGGCTGGCGCGTGCCGGTGCCGGCGGCGGCCGACAGGAGGTGAGGGGCGCGGGGGGCGGGGCGGGGGGCGCGGGCGCGCGGCGGCTGAGCCTGCGCCCCCCAGGCCGGCGCGGGACAGCGAGGACGAGGACGACGAGGAGCGCCGCGGCCGCGGGTGCGCGCTGCAGTTCCAGCGCGCCAAGGTGCGCGTGCTCGCGCAGTTCGCCGCCGAGGCCGGGCCGGGCCCGCCGCGCTTCCTGCTGGGCCCCGACTGGCAGTTCGACATCACGCACCTGGTCGCCGCGTCCATGAAGGTGGAGGAGCCACGGGTCGCGCAGCTGCAGGAGGGCCGGACGCTGGTGGGCCGGGAGCCGGGCATCACCACCGTGCAGGTACGCGCGGCCGGCCGGCGCCCTGTGCGCGCGCGCGCGAGTGTGCAAGTGCGTGCGTGTGCAAGTGCCTGTGCGTGCGTGCGCGCTGCGAGCCCGGCCGGTGCTGTGTGTGTGCATGTGTGCACGTGTGTGCGTGTGCAAGTGCATGTGTGTGTGTCTGCGAGCCCGGCCAGCGCCGTGTGCGCGTGCGTGTGTCCAAGTGCGAGCGTGTGCAAGTGCATGTGTGTGTGTCTGCGAGCCCGGCCAGTGCCGTGCGCGCGCGTGTGTGTCCAAGTGCGAGCGTGTGCAAGTGCATGTGTGTGTGTCTGCGAGCCCGGCCAGCGCCGTGTGCGCGCGCGTGTGTCCAAGTGCGAGCGTGTGCAAGTGCATGTGTGTGTGTCTGCGAGCCCGGCCAGTGCCGTGCGCGCGCGTGTGTGTCCAAGTGCGAGCGTGTGCAAGTGCATGTGTGTGTGTCTGCGAGCCCGGCCAGCGCCGTGTGCGCGCGCGTGTGTCCAAGTGCGAGCGTGTGCAAGTGCATGTGTGTGTGTCTGCGAGCCCGGCCAGTGCCGTGCGCGCGCGTGTGTGTCCAAGTGCGAGCGTGTGCAAGTGCATGTGCGTGCGTGCGCGCTGCGAGCCTGGCCGGTGCTGTGTGCATGCATGTGTGCACGTGCGTGAGTGTGCAAGTGCATGTGTGTGTGTCTGCAAGTCCGACTGGCGTCGGGGTGTGAGTGCGTGAGATTGTGCATGTGTGTACTGAGTGTGTGTGTGAATGTGCGTGAGTGCGTGTGTGTCTGAGTGTGCACCTGCATGTGTGTCTTGAGCACTGTGAGTGCATGTGCTTGAGTGTGCCTGCGAGTGCGTGTGAGTCTGTTGAGCGTGTCTGAGTGTGTGTGTGTCTGAGGGCATGTGTGCATGTGAGCATGTGCTTGTGTGAGTACGGAAGTGTGTGTACTTGTGAGTGTGCACGCAAGAGAACCACGAGGAGCCACAGCGCATCCGACACGCTCCGTGCTCTCAGCCTCGCCCCAGCATGGAGAGCCGCCTCAGCCAGGGGGGCTGCCCGCAGGCGACCGTGTCCCCCAGCGCCTCCCCTCCCACGTGGGCCTTGAGATGCTGGCCTTCTGTTTTCCTAACCTCCAGGGTTAACCACTGGTTTTCGCACACCGTGAGCCGTGGCAATATGATTTTTACGAAACTTCTACTAAGAATACTTAAAAAAAACCCGCAGTTAAGTGCTCTTTTGTTAGTAGCAGTATTTTTAGCCAGTTTTTTAAGGCAGTTTGACAGGATAATTATGCAGAACTCGTGCAGCCTATCTTTTTAATAAATTTTTTAAATGTTACAGTTCATAGTTAATCAGGTTATATTTTCATTGTTACTGAATTACTGAAGTGAACGTTTGACAGAGCTGGAGTAAAAAAAAAAATACTCTGTTGAGGATGCGCTGGCTGACGCCATCCCGCGCAGGCCACATTGTGTCCCCACGAAGGTCCTAATTCCGTCGCTCGTCGCACCCCCCACTCCTGTCACCCGATTTGTCCATTTCTTCCCCTCTTCTGATAACGCTTTTTGGCCTTACAGTCTAAAAGGTGATTTCTGTTTTACTTCGGTCACTTGTTTTTGTTTCTTACCTTCCACGTGTGCGCGAGACCACAGGTGCTTGTCTTTGTCTGACTCAGGTCACGGCGGCCGCCCCTCCGGGCCCCTGGCAGGCACTCGGCCTTCTTTCTTGCCGAGTAGCCTCCCTCGTGTCTGCAGAGTGTCACCTCACCCGCAGTGCTGGACTCCTCACGCTGTCGTTTGGGGTTCCTCTTAGTGCTGGGCAGACTTTTTATAATCACCATAAGCTTAGCCACTCAAAACAACATTAACATATTAAGTCAGAGCACAGCGGGCCAGAGTCCAGGGGTCCAGGGGAGCTTACTGGGTTCTGGTCAGGGATGAGGTGGGTGTGAGCTCGTGCTGGGGGGCCAGCGTCTGCCCCTGTGTCTGCCACCCGGGACCACTCTGCTCCCGGAGCCCCACCTTGGCCCTCAAGGGCCCCCTCGGCCCTCAGCTGGTCCAATGCTCCTTTCAAGGGCTCCCCACGGTCCTGCCTCTTTCCCCCCAAGTGTCCGTTGTTGGGCAAATGTCACTCTTGGCTGCTTCCCTTCCAAGGTGCGCAGTTTTGAGCGTCTGCCTTTAAATCAAATCAGGCTCCTCTTGGAGACTACACGGCTGTGATCATCGCACGACACTGGGGTGGGGGGCTGCTCGTGACACCCCTGCCCCGGCAAGTGTGATGAACACTCGCTCCTGGCTCGCGCACCCAGAGTCCACCAGCTGGTTCACGTAGCAGGGGACGGAGGGGGCTTTGGCGGAGACCGCGGTTCAGGGGCTGAAGTGACTGGCACCTCTCTGCTTCCTCCAAGGTCCTCTCCCCGCTGTCTGACTCCATCCTGGCGGAGAAGACGGTCACTGTGCTGGACGACCGTGTCACCATCGTGGACCTGGGCGTGCAGCTGGTGGCCGGCCTGTCCCTCTCCCTGCAGCCTCACCGAGCTGACAGAAGGGCCCTTGTCTCCACGGTGGCCGCCCAGGACACCCTCCAAGCCCCACAGCAGGTGGGGCTCCCCAGTCCTTTAGTCCTCCCTGCCCAGGCAGCTCTCCCCCGCCCCCCGCAGAGCTCAGGGGCGCCCTGGTTGCTGGCGCTGGCCAAGGGACGCTCCTCTGGCCTGGCCCGGCTCAGGGAGAGCTGGCGGGCACTGATGCATTCTCCTCTAAACGCCCCTAAATGTCCAGATCGCGATGTGCCCTTTGCTGTGCGGCTCCAACTCTGATACTTTCATCAGGTCCTGCTTCCACGTCTGCCCGAGCAGGCGGTTTGGATGCTCGGAACTTCCATTTCGGTTGCTTGGAACACGCAGTGCCAGTGGGCACCAAACCGCTCCTGACGCATGTCACCAGCTCCGACGCGCGTCTCCATCTCAGTGACGCCGGCGGTCAAATCTGGAGCTCCCTGATGTGGTGCCCCCGAGCCGGCCAGGGTCCCCATCCTCCCAGCCGGGCGTGCTCTGCTGCCTGTCAGCGCCGGCCTCTTAATAAAGGATGTTCTCCTCAGCAGTGGCCTGATGAGTGGCACCCGACGCTGCTTCAGATGAATGGCCTGGTCTTTCGGGTGTTTTGCAGAAAGGTCAAATTCTGTTGCATACCGTGCAATGCATTAATACAGACCCGACGGCTCCATTAAAGTCCATTATCTTTCCCGCGCTGCAGCAGGCCCGGCCCGGCATGGCCCCTCGCTCAGGGCAGCCCAGAGCCGCTCAGGATCATAAACCACGGAAGTATATTTTTGTCGGCCTGTAGATTTAAATGACCCAAAGAAACCCTGCTTGTGCCGGCAGAGTCGAAGCAATCTGTGGTAACGTGACGCTTCCTTTTCCTTTTTCCCAGGAGGCCATCGTCAGCGCTTGGATTTTGTTCAGTGACGGTTCGGCGACACCCTTAGACATCTACGACCCCAAGGACTTTTCGGTCACGGTCTCGTCGCTGGATGAAATGGTGGTGTCCGTCCCGGCACACCTCCAGGCCCAGTGGCCGGTGGTGGTGGCAGAGGGCGAAGGGCAGGGGCCCCTGATCAAGCTGGAGATGGTGATCAGTGAGTCCTGCCAGAAGACCAAGAGGAAGAGCGTCCTGGCCGTGGGCAAAGGCAACGTCAAGGTCAAGTTTGAGCCACATGTGGGCGAGCACCCAGGAGGCACCAATGACATCCAGGGCATCCACCGGGAGTACAAAGACCAGCTCAGCAACTCCATCGAGCGCGAGGGGAGCCAGGAGCGGAACATGCAGCAGTGGCCACAGCCCGGCGCCCCCTCTGGCCACGAGGACCGCACCAACAGCACAACCGGGCAGCCGACCGGGGAGGGGCAGGGCCGGAGGCCCCTCAAGGGCGGAGGCCCTGACGCCTTCACCAGCTTCCCCGCGCAGGGCAAGTCCCCGGAGCCCAACAATCCTAGTGACCTCACCGTGACCTCCAGGGGCCTGACCGACCTGGAGATCGGCATGTACGCGCTGCTGTGCGTCTTTTGCCTGGCCATCCTGGTCTTCCTCGTCAACTGCGTGGCGTTCGCCTGGAAATACAGACACAAGAGGTCGGCGGTGAGCGAGCAGGGCAACATCCCGCACTCCCACGACTGGGTGTGGCTGGGCAACGAGGTGGAGCTCCTGGAGAGCCCTGCAGACCTCACCCTGCCTTCCGAGGAGTGCGCCGGCGTGGGGGACCGGGGCCTGCAGTTCGAGGAGCGGAACTTCCTCCTTAACGGGGGCGCCCAGGCCTTCCCTGGCGCGCTGCTGCGGCCCTCCGACCGCGCCTACGACGAGGACGTGCGCGACGAGCCCCTGCACCCCACGGGGCCCAGGCGGAAGCGCGTCAAATTCACCTCCTACACCACCATCCTGCCCGAGGACGGCGGCCCCTACACCGACCCCATCCTGCTGGACGGCGAGGACAGCGTCCAGTGGGTGTGCCCGGACCTGGCGCTGGGCGCGGGGGACTTCCGGGACTACGTGGGCCGGCTGCACGACCCGCTGTGACCGCCTCGGTTCCCATCACCTTTATGCCTTCTGTGTCTGGCGGCGCGGCCGGGCCGCGGGAGGGGCGGGTGGGCCTGGGGGCCGTGGGGGGCCGGGGCACAGTCCGCCCGGGGAGCCGGCGCCCGCGTGGGCTGGAGAGGCCGGCGTGGGCGCTTCTACTCCCAGACCTCTTAAAGCACAGTGGACGCTTCCTGCCCTTGGCCTGAGAGTGGACAGACGGCGGCCGCCCGTGGGCCCCTCACTTGTTATTTTTATATGCTTTTGCACCTGCACCCGGTTCCTCTGACCTCCGGATGGCGAAGGACAGAAACATAGACGTCCATGCGGGCCCAGGGCTCTGCCGGCGTCCACCTGTCGGCCGGGGCCTGGTGGCCTGCGGCGCGCGTCCTCGCCCTGCCCGTCCTTCTGTCTGTCCGAGAAGCTCTACTTCAGCTTGGGGCGAGGGGCTCACAGGGCAGGGCATCGTGAGCCCGGGGGGCAGACTGTCCAGGGTCACGTGAAGGACGGAACCCCAGGAGTCCCGAGCCGCAGACGTGGAGCTCCCCTCCTGCGTGTGAAGCTTCCTGGGGCTCCCCCTGCACCCTCGGACCGGAACGCGGGGGAAGAGCCGTGTTTCCCCCGTGGGCCCCCCCCCCGTGCTACACCGGAGCTGCGCGTGGAGTCACCCCGCCGGGGAGGAAGTCCTGTGGGGTGTCCCGCTGTCCCCGAAGAACGTCTGGACGTGCCAGGCGCGGGGTCCGCCGGCGAGGGGCGCCCCGAGGCGAGCCGCCGGGCGCGGAGGGAGGGCGCGCCCCAGCGCCGTGGCATAAGGGGCCGCCAGGTCTGCGGGAGCCACGCGGGGCACAGCAGCCCGAGCGAGCCGGGATGCGGTGACGGCGCCCCCGGGGCGGCGCTGCCCTTGGGGGAGCTCCGAGGAGCGGGCTTGCGGGGCCTCCTGGGTCCCTGGAGGGCGGGGCTGGCGGCGGAGTCCGGGGGCGCCGCTGTGTCGAGGGCCCCCCGCCGCTTCTCTGGGGTCTGCGCGGCGCCGCCTCCTGCAGCCGGACCCACAGGAACGCGCGTGTGTGGAGGGCCAGGGTCGGCCGGGGCCGGAGCCGGGCGGCTGCTCTGGCGCCTAGAGGGAGGCGGGGAAGCCCGGCTGTGGAGCTCTCGGGGTGGGGGGGCTCCGGGGGCGCGGGCCGGGACGCTCAGGGCCCGGGGCAGCGCCTCCCAGGGGCCCCGCGCCTCCCCGGCTCCGCCCGCCCCGCCCGTCGAGGGTGCCGGCGCTGACCCGCGCCGCCGGGCTCCGGGCTCGCTGCGGGCTGCGCGCCGTCGGGCCCCCTCGGCTCGCGGTACCAGGCGGGCGGGGCCCGCGCTGGGGTCCCCGATGGGCCCGGAGGGGCCGGCCCCGCGGAGCGCCCCCGAGTCGGCTCTGAGCGGCCCCCGCAGAGGAGACGTGACACCCCGGTTTCGGGCCCCTGTTTCCTCTCCCAGGTGGTGACAGGATTGAGGCCCCGCGGGGCTTGAACCCGGGGCGCTGCGTTTGAGAAGAAGCTGAAGGAAGGACGGAGCCCGCGGAGCCCCGGCTCCGGGCGCAGCCGCGGCGCCTCCCTGGCCTCCCCGCAGCCCCCCGCGCCCCCCGCGCCCCGCGGTGGCCACGGAGGCCCGCCCCGGCGTCTGCGCACCCGAGCGGGGTGGGGGGCGGGCCGGGGGGCCACACCGACGCCCGGAGCTGCGGCCGCGCCCCCCAAATCAGAGCGAGCCCCGGTGGCGGCGAGCACGGGCGCCCCCGAAGCGCCCCCCGGACGCGGGGCCCCGGGCGCGGTGAGCTCACACGTCATGACTTTGGGATTTTTCCTTTTTCATTTTTTCTGGAAACACCGCAGAGACGAGAGGCTTCATTTTCCAGCATAAAGTATATTCTAACCGCAGGTGACGCGTCATTTTTAACATGAGAATAAAACATTTAAACGTTCGTCGGAGTCGCGTCGTTCGTCCGCGGGGTCCGCGGGGTCCGCGGGGTCCGCGGGGTCCGCGAGGTCTGCGGGGTCCACGAGGTCTGCGGGGTCCACGAGGTCCACGAGGTCCGCGAGGTCTGCGGGGTCCGCGAGGTCCGCGAGGTCCGCGAGGTCTGCGGGGTCCACGGGGTCCACGGGGTCCACGAGGTCTGCGGGGTCCACGAGGTCCACGAGGTCCGCGAGGTCTGCGGGGTCCGCGAGGTCTGCGGGGTCCACGAGGTCCACGAGGTCCACGAGGTCTGCGGGGTCCACGAGGTCCACGTGGTCCACGAGGTCTGCGGGGTCCGCGAGGTCCGCGAGGTCTGCGGGGTCCACGGGGTCCACGGGGTCCACGAGGTCTGCGGGGTCCACGAGGTCCGCGGGGTCCACGAGGTCTGCGGGGTCCGCGAGGTCCGCGAGGTCTGCGGGGTCCACGAGGTCCATGGGGTCCACGGGGTCTGCGAGGTCCACGGGGTCCGCGGGGCCCACGGGGTCCCGCCCTCGAGCGCCGAGAGCCCCGGCGCCCCCGCAGCGCGGCCCCCTCGGCCACGCGCCTCCCGCGGCGTCTTCGTGTCTGCGCGAACCCGCTTCCCTCCCGGGCGCAGCCCTGCCCGCTCCCCCGCGCCCGCCGTGCCCTTGCTGTGGCTTTGGGTTTTATTTATTATTTTCCCCGACCCCTTATTTGGGTCCCCCCCATTCCTCCCACTCGCCCCCCACAACAGACCAGTCCTGCCCTGGCGGCAGCGTGGCCGGAGCTGCTCGGACGGCGCCGTGGTGGCAGGCCCCGCCCACGACAGGCCCCGCCCACGACAGGCCCCGCCCACGACAGGCCCCGCCCACAGCAAGCCCCGCCCACGGCGTCTGGTCGGTCGGGTCACAGGTCAGCGGCCAGAGGGTGGGGAGGGGTGAGGAGGGGCTGGGGGGTGGGGGAGGGGGGTGAGGGGAGGGGGGGTGAGGGGAGGGAGAGTGGGGGGGTGAGGGGGGTGGGGGGGAGGGGGGGTGGGGGTGAGGGGGAGTGGGGGTGGGGTGAGGGGGAGGGGGGGTGGGGGTGGGGTGAGGGGGAGGGGGGGTGGGGGTGGGGGGAGGGGGAGGGGGGTGGGAGGGCAGGAGCGAAGCCGGGGGACTGTCCGTCCTCCTCGGCGCGTTTCCGCCCAGGCCCGCGGCGCCGCCTGGGATCCGGCGAGAGAGAGGGGCGCCCCTCCCGGGTCTGGGCCGCGCAGCCGGGCCTCGCCCTGCCGTGGGGCGCAGCGTCCCCTCGAGGGCTCCTGCCGCACCTCGTCTTGGGCTCCCCGGGGTCCCCCAGACCCTGCGCCGCCCAGAGCGGGAGCTGAGCTGGGCCGGGGAAAGGGGCCGCCTCCTGGGGCTCCCCCCCTGCAGGGCCCCAGGGGGGGGCAGGACAGCGGGGGGCGGGAGCCGCAGGGCGGTTTCCTGCGCTCTGGGGCGCGTCAGGGGGGCCTGGGGGGGCGGCGGGGGGTGTGGGGGGCCCTGCGTGGGCCCCGGCGTCCTCCTCCCTTGAGGGCGACGCCCGCCCGCGTCCGTAGGGTCGGAGCCTCTGCGGGCTCGGGGCGGCCCGGGCGGGCGGGGGGTTGTCTCTCGGGGCTCGGCCTGGCCGTGTCCCCCGGGGCCCCAGACACCCCGCTGCCCCCTGCCCGGCGTCCTGGCCTCTGGGCGTGGCCCGCCGTCCTGTGGGGTCCCCCGCCTTCGGGAGGGGGCGCAGCCCGGAGGCCAGGGAGCAGGTTCTGAAGGGGTCCCGGGTCCCGGGTCACTCAGCAGCCCCGCACCTGCTGCGGCTTCCCCGGCGCTGCCCGGAGCCGGGCCTGCCAGTGGCCTGGGCGGAGGGCGCGGCGGGAGGGAGCGCGGGAGGGGGGTGCTCACCGCGGTCCCGGGGCCAGAGGACGCCCACCGGGAACATCGGGGTGGCGGCCCACCGGGAACATCGGGGTGGCTGTCAGCTGTTCAGCTGAGAGGGGCTGGGCGGGCCAGGCGCCTTCCTCCTCCGGGCGGACATGGGGGGCTGGGAAAGCTGGTCTGTGTGCCCTGTCCCTGCAGATCGTCCGCCTGTCCCGGACGGAGTGTCTAACGGACTCTCCACTTTCATCAGAAGCCGAGACGGAGGGTGTTCTGAGGGGTGTATTCTGAGGGGTGCATTAGACCCCCTGGATGCAGGGGTGACCCAGCGGCGGAAGGGGCGTCTGCAGCAAAGTGTCTGGGACAGGTGTCAGCCCCTCCTGAGAAAGGGTGGAGTTGCTGAAGAGAAAAGCCCTTCCTTGTATTCACAGTTGACTAATGGGGCTTGGAACTTTTTATAGGGTCTCTTATCAGACCGATGCTGGATATTTTCCTTGGGAATTGCTGGCAGATGGGGGTACAGGGCGACTGCACTTCTCCATCCCGTGGGCAGGGAAGGAAATCAGCCAGATTCCTGGACTCCTCGAAACTCTCCGTAAGTGCAGGACGGAGCTCTGGACTGTGAATAGCGTCAGAGGTGACTGTCCACTTTCGTGTCTTGTGCAGCCGGAGGCCGGGGCAGCCCTGGGAGGTTGCCCCGGGAGGCAGGACAAATGTGCTCTGGTTAATTTCATATAAGCCACATACTCAACACCGCATCTTGACGTGCAGGGCTTTGGGGAAGGCCACGCCCAATCCCAGAAATTCCTTGACTTGCACTTATCATGGGTCTTGGCATTTCACAATTAGCATATCCGTTTCTTTGGGCTCCTCAATGCTACCCGATACTGATGCCCAACAGCAGATTGTTCAACCAGGTGACTTTCAACAAGGATGGTGGTTGTCTCAGACACCAGAGAGTCTAAAGCTGGGCAGTTTTAGGGCTAGCTCAGGAGTTCTTCCATGTTTCCAGACTGTCTTATCACTACATGCATATTGGTTAGTGCTTAGTCTGCTCATGGTCGCAAGGTGGCTGCCAGAGCTCCTGGCATCACATCCTCATCCTTCACGTACAAAAGCAGGAAGAAGTGTGTGTGTGTGCGTGTGCGTGTGCGTGTGTGCATGTGCACGCGCGAATCAGTTAGTGCATTTTCTCATGTAACATAAAATCCAGAAATAAGCAACCAAACAACACCTTCATCTCTCCCTGTGTCATCCTTAGCCTATCCCCGTCATGTGTCGTGTCCTTGGTCTGTTTTATAGGAAATAAGGAACGAGGCACAGGGGGAAGGGTGGAGAGAAGATGCCAGGTGAGTCTTGGGTCCACGAGCACTCGGGGAGCCTCGGCTCCTGGCCCTGCCTCCTTCCCGTCGGCCATCAGAGCTCAGGGAAGTGAGGAGGAGTCGGTAAAATGCTGCTAGCGAGACCAAAACTCGGCAGGAGGGAGCTCCGGGAGCTTGTCCTGGATGGCCGGGTAGGGGCTGACCGCCGGGTGCACGGCCTGTCTGAGGCGCCAGGGACTGAACCGGAGGACGGGCTCCCTGGGCCCAAGCGGCGGGGACACCGGCTGCCCCCAGGGTTCTCCACAAGTGGCTTCAAGGCAGGTTGTTCCCCCTAGTACACAATGCAGACACCCCCTTTCTGTGACTTCCCGTGACGGCAGCCAGCCTGCCCGCTGACCCGCGGGAGGCCTCTACGAGCCTTGACCCTGGCAGGGAGGAGCACCCATCGGGAAGGGGCAGTTTGAAAGTTTATTAAAAAATACTTGGTAAGCGAAGACGTGCCCAGAGGGCAGCACGCATCCGAGCATCCGTCTCCTCCGTCACGGAAGGATGAACAGTGGCCACTGTGTCTCCCGTTTCCACCAGCCTGACCCCAGGGCGCTTCATGATGACCCCCCCGACGCCGAGCCCCCGCCTGCCAACATTGCTCAGCTTTCCTTCCCGCACACTTGCCGGGGATAACCTCAGACCCCCTCGCACATCCCTGACTGGTGTTGGCCCAGTGTCCCCGCCCTGCGGCATCCTGACCTGGCGTTGGCGTCGCCCTTACGCCACCCCTGCGACGCCACCATGCTGCCCCATGTCACCCCTACGTCACCCCTAGGTCCCGCCTGAGTCGCGCCTCCCGCAGCACCACGTCGCCCCTGCGTCACCCACGTCTTCCCTTCGTCGGGATGGGAGAGGCTCCGACGTGCTTCTCCGACCGCGCGACAGTTTGCTTTGAAAAAGCAAATAAAGTTTAGTTTTCCTAGAAAACTAAAGCCACAGGCGATCTTACTCCGGCGCTTGTCACATGCCGCCCACTCTTCTGGAAGAACTCGTCTTTCGGCTTCCGAGGATTTGTCCTTTGCTAGAACCTCAGGTCCAAGATTAAGGAAGAATCCGAAGCTGCCGCCGAGGTGGCGAGGCGTAGACGTGCGTCGTCCTCCCAGCTCCGGAGAGCCACACGCTGTTTTCACGCACGTGCTTGCACACGCTGTCGTGCCCAGGAGGCCCCGACGGCGACGAGGCGCTACCCAGAGGGGCCCAGTGGTTTCCGCGTGGACGCAGCAGCAGGGCGGATAAATGCCAAGTGTTACACCTGTCACCCGGGCCCCGGCCTTCTCCTTGAACCGGGTCTGGACCTCTGCGCACATGTCCCCGACGTCCTCGAACTCAAGCTTTTCCAGGTGTGTCTCATGCAGGACCTTCGCTAGGCCCCCTCGGCGAGCACCCGCTCGTGCCGCCATCTTGGTCTGCATGGTCTGTAAGTCAACCTACTGCTCTACTTAAAAAAACGTCATTTAAAGATAAATCACATGGCGGGGTCATGAATGTATAGCTCCTGACTTGATCTGTCATCATCATTCTAAATTTCAGCACAAAATCAATGCATTTTGAATCACGGCGCGGCACACATCAGCGGTTTTCAGAAAGAGCTGGGATGGTGGCAGCAATCAATAAGAAATGCCAAGCCAAGGGGGCATCCAGTGAGTGACGCGACCGCCCTACGTCTACCCAGACAGAGACCCACGGTGACTCGCGAGGCATCTGGGGGTCTTTCTGGAGGGGCAGCGTGGCCGCCTGGACACAGCCTCAGGTGTCGGGGATTTGACCTTCAGTGTGTGTAGATGAGCTTTCATTTTCCCTTTAGGTCCAAAATTGTCATAAAGACTTTCCCTTTCGGTCCAACATGTCACCCCATGTTCTCGCCACTCCTTTTACCCAGCTCCCACATTTTTAGTCTGTTATGGACACCCTTGGGGTGGTTTTCATATTTGCCACTTGCAATGTTAATAACTTAGTATTTTTCTTTGCAACTATGTTGCTTAAGTAAAAGTGTTCAAAATGGAAGCCACGCGAACACTCTGGCTGGAAAGCCAGGACCCTTTGCTTTTATAACCAAAAGATACTAAGAAAAGAGCAACCATGAAAATTGGCTTGGCCACTCTGGGTCGTTCACGCCTCCACGTCCATCGCGGGTGTTGAGAAGCAGAGTGTGACACACAGAGGCACACGGAGAAGACTTGTGGCGTCCTGCTCGGGGGATGTATTATGAGAGTTCGGTGCTCGGATGTGTGGCAGCCATCTTGCTTCTATGAGGCCCAAGATTGCACATCACAGCCAAGGACTGAGGGTGGTGGCGGCCAGAGGACGGAGAGCCAGCTCCGCTGCTCTCCAGTGCTTCGCGCAAAGTAACGCATGTCCTTCTGGATGAAGGAATTATTCCTGAATCTCCTACTCCAGCTAAACACCTTGCTGGTGGATACAGTTGGTCCTGTTTACTCCTGCTTGGGGCCCTGGGAACCACACACGACTGGCGGCCTGGCCCTCTGCTTTGGGGTGTCCTGCTCCTCCCCGCATGTCCTCCAGGGTCCGGCTCTCACCATGTCACCCTCCTCCATGGCCCCAAGTCCCCCTGGGGGGTCCCTGTTTTGGGTTGGGGGGCTGTAGCCAGTTTCCAAGTAGATTAGTGATTAGACTTAGATCAGCAATTCTAGAAACCACCACCAGGGCCTTGGGAAGCAGGAACACAGGAGGCCGCGGGGCTTTGCTGCCATAGTTGATGTTGGTCTGGACAGACTGGGGACCCGCGTGGCGCCTCTGGGGCTGTAAGCGCCAATGGCCCTGCAGCCCCTCTCACACCCCCCAGCCAGCCTCTCCCCATCCTGCCCCTGGAGATCCTCACTCCCCGCTACCCAGACCCCTTCCCAGAGTGGCCGAGATCTGCTAAGTTATTATTAAGATGCTTTTCTTCTTTAAAATAGGTCAACTTTTTCTTAAATAAGCTTATTTCAAAGGAAACTTGAAGCCACTCCCATCAGTGCCAAGCCAGTATTATTTGCCACAAAATGCCGACAGCCCCCCTATGCCACGAACACAGAAAGGTGGTTGCGTTCTAGGGGCCCTGAGACCCTGAGCTCTGTGGCTGGGCGGCCTTTGATCAAAGGAAGGTTCTCCCGCAGCCACAGCCTGGACATCGCAGGATTTCTTCAGATTTGTCAGAGAATCAACAATAGAGCAGCAGGTCCCCATCTGTGTCAAATACTGGAGAGGGCCGGCCCCTCCAGACCGGTGGGGAGACCCTCCGTTTGCTCCTGAGGGTAAAGAGGGTTCTTGAGTGACACTGGCCCCCAAATGTGACCTAGAGGACGTGACAGTGCAGGTCTCCCACTCAGGGCAGCAGGCGGCTCTGGGACCCTTGGGGACCCCCAGCCCACATTTCCCGTCTCCAGAACAAGGGGCCCTTGGCCTCCTGCCGCCTGGGAGAAGCAGCCCAGCGCAGGCGTGGGCCCCGATGAGCGGCCCGGCAAGGTCACGCCAAGGTCACCTGCTCTTCCAAGCCTGCAGGAGCCCGACGGGCGGGGCTGCGGTTCGCGTCCACGCTGGGGAGCTGCCGGCCCCCCGCCCGCGCGTGCACCGCAGCCCCGCATTTTAAAAGTTGCTGAAAAAAAATATTTCCTGGCGAGCGGAGACGGCTCGGGGCGGAGGTTCGGCGTCTGCGTGGGGACCCGCGCGTGGGGGGGGGCACTCCCGGGGCCCGCGCGGGGCGTGGGGGGCCCTCGGGTCCTGACCCGCGCGCACCTGCGCTTCTGGACGCCGAGCCCGGGGCGCCCGCAGCCCTTCGGGGCGACGTCCCCACGCCCCTCGCGAACCCCAGGCCCTTATCTTGCCGGGCCCGGCTCGCGGGGCGGTTTGCTACCGCGGGGCCCGGGGAGACGCACGCGCCTCAGCAGGTTTATGAAAGGGCTTTTAATCCACGAGGGCTTAGCCCGCCCAGAGGGGCTGCAAGCGCGTCGCGCCTTCGCGGGCACGCGGGCGTCTTTCCTAATAACCGCGCTCGCTGGAGTGAAGATTCTGGACCGAAGCTGATGAATCGACATGTGTTTCTAAAAATCTGTTTCTGCCGATGGCTCCGGACATCCGCAGCCTCCTTCACCCCTCCTCCTCCTGGGGCCACGGACGGCCCGGACGCGGCTCCCGCCCAACCCGCCGGCGTCTGAGCCGCGGCCTGTTCACCTGCACGTGGGGCGCTCAGCCTCTCCCGCAGGCGTGGCGCGGGCCTGGGGGGAGTCTCTGGGCTCCACTGTGCTCGCAGAGGGAGCTGCCCTGGGCAGCCTTTCACGCAGCGCATTTTCTTCTCCATTTGTCTCGGGCAAAAATTGATATCAAACAATTTTATGTCCATTTTTCCTTTTAGGATGAACACTTTGTCCTACTGCCGGCTTGACAGAAAGGGCTCCCGTATGAGCCTGCGAAAGAATGGCTGATGAAGATAAAGATGATAAAGATGTGATGGTGGTGGTGATGGTGGTGGTGATGGTGGTGATCGTGGTGGAGGTGGTGATGGTGATGGTGGTGATGGTGGTGATGGTGGTGGTGATGGTGATGGTGATGGTGGTGATGGTGGTGATGGTGATGGTGGTGGTGGTGGTGATGGTGATGGTGGTGATGGTGATGGTGGTGATGGTGGTGATGGTGATGGTGGTGATGGTGGTGATGGTGATGGTGGTGGTGGTGATGGTGATGGTGGTGGTGGTGATGGTGATGGTGGTGATGGTGGTGGTGATGATGGTGGTGATGGTGATGGTGGTGATGGTGGTGATGATGGTGATGGTGGTGATGGTGATGGTGGTGATGGTGATGATGGTGATGGTGGTGATGGTGGTGATGGTGGTGATGGTGATGGTGATGGTGGTGATGGTGATGATGGTGATGGTGGTGATGGTGGTGATGGTGATGGTGGTGGTGATGGTGATGGTGATGGTGGTGATGGTGGTGATGATGGTGATGGTGATGGTGGTGATGGTGGTGGTGATGCTGATGGTGGTGGTGGTGGAGGTGATGGTGATGATGTGGTGATGAATGTGATGTGATGATGAGAACCTTAGCAAATATTTAGTGGCATCTCACCTGTTATCAGAATTTGAACCTATTTCAGATTGAATTTCACACCTAACAGAAAAGTAGCTAGTGCTTATTAGATCATGAGCAGACACAGAATTAAATCCATTTTTAGGCTGAATTTGTGGTTTCACACAGCTGACAAGGGAGAACCACAGGATGGGCTTCAGGTAACTCTTGATCAGAGTGTCATTTAATTTCCCTTGAGACTCTAAGGTGAGGTTCTCCTGACTTTTTCCCAGTGTTACCTTCTGAAGGCAACTGGCTGGAGTAAGGAAGAGCAGAAGCCTGAATTTCCACCCCAGCCTCTCACATCCAGACTCAGCGCCCCAGAGAGGAGGCTGTACCCAGGTTGGATAGGATGCACAGGGTGAATCCCCCACCCCCCCAACAAGAAGCATCAGCATGTTGGAGATGATCAGAAATCGGATGTAGCCTGGCCTGGGATTTCCTGATAAATGTCAATAGTAACTGCAGGGGATTCTGGCCAGTTTTTCTATCTCTTAATCTATTTCTTTTGGTTCCTGAAATGTGATAGGAGACAAGATCTGGATTAGAATGAGAACTGAAGGGGGACTTCATCCCCAGGGACTGATCCATGATCCAGCCATTATAAGCATCTTTCCTGGTGCCTGTGAGAGCGAGGCTTGGCTTACAGCTATAGGAGCAAGTAGACTCGAGACTCAGGCACGTTTATATTAAATCACATCTAAGAGTAAATGTCAGATCAATTTTTCTGTTGTTGGCTTAATACACAGTAAAATAAATGGCCCATAAAGAAGAAAGAAAAAGATTTCTTTAACAAGAAAAGGTTTAAACATGCAAACATTTTGCTAGCCTCCAGGGCAGGACGCCAAAGGAATTTGATGCATTGTCCTGATAGGGGGTTCGTGAGCTTTTTTATAACTGTAATTCCCACCTGTTAATATTAACACTCTTATAAATATTAGAGAGCACTGTGATGAAGAATGGATACCAGAAAAAATTTAAAACTCTTAATAACTAGAAGTTGGAATCCCTTGAACAATTACTGGAGCCTTTGCTTTGCTTAAAAGGTTTAGGGGTGGATGCTGACTTTCATATGGAAGAAACACGACTCTGCAGGGCTAGCAAACTAATGGCTAAAGGTGGGCCAGTGACAACGAAGCTGGTCTCAGCAACAGATGCCCCATCTCCTGTCCCCGCGGCTGGGTTTCCTCTGTGGACACGGGAGGTTTCAGACTTTGAATCCGGCTATTTGCTCTGCGTGTCCCTGAAGATGCGGGAACAAACATGCCCATGAGGAAAGCCAGGTCTGGGGGCTTTGCTTCGTGCCTCTTCTGGGCTCCAAACACCGGCGCCCAATCTCCAGAGGTAGGTGGGCACTGCTGTCCTGGTCTTCGCGGTCATCCTGGGGGTCATCCTCTCCGGCCGTAAGTAGGATCCATCCGGGTCCCGGGCAGGCCAGGGGCAGGCAGTCAGATTCGCTTTTAATTGTTTCAGGAATGGCTTTTCTAGTTTATCAGTTTAGAACAGACTTGTTTATCAAAGTCCACTGGTCTGTGTAATTCACTACCCAATTTAAATTACTTTCTTTCAAAACAGTACGATTTTTAAAGGTGGCCATTTAGTTACAAAGTACCCACGGGAGGAAGCGATAAGCCTAATAAATGCATTTTATTTTGTGGGTAGGACCATCTGGGAGATAATTTTTGGTGGAGATTATAAAACCCTTCCTGGATGTACCTACTCCTACCCTTGCTGCCTCTCAGTTTGGCTGTTCTGCAAAATTGATCTCTGCCACTCGCCCAGCCTTCCTCGCTCCCCACGCTGTCTGCTCCTGCATCCACATTGCTGTACGTGCCGTTCTGCTGCCAGGAGCACACGTTAGCAGCTCAAGGTCCCGAAGGGATGAACTGTACCCGTTTGGCCCCTCACTTTTGTAGTCATGGAAAATTGAATTCAAATTGGTTCAAAGAATGAACTAAAAAAATTAACTTTATGGACGTGAAGTTTTGGAGAGCAGGGTGGGGTGCAGGTCTGGCTGAACCCAGGTGTTCACTAGTATATATTTTCTTTAAGCTCATTTCTTGCCTTCCCCTGTGTGCACCCTTTTGTTAGGCATTCCCTAGTGGCAACTGGCTCATGTCCCTCCAGTTGATGCCAACAGAAAATAGCCCTTATTTTCTTAGGAGGTGCCACCAAACCCAGGGTGCCCTCTGGCCACAGCTCGGGTAGGTGGGAAGGTCCTGGCTGGGCCTCTGGATTTAGCTGTGCTGGGCATGAAGCCCATGATTCCTGTCCACAGAGCAGACGTTGTACCTTGTAACCAAGCAGAATTTATACATCTCAACATACTCCTGTTGCTGATTTTTGTTCTTGTTTTGGGATGTTTTCCACTTAGAGTCTTTCTTCCCAGTCACTATTAGCTTTGAGTTTAATGGTTTTGCCACATGGTGGCGAGTTTCCAAGTCCTCTGTGTACATCAGAGGGCGACGGAGGGTGTGGCCTCCGAAGCCGCGCTTGTCCCGGGGGCTTCGCTGTAGAGGGTCCCTGGGAGGCTGGGTGTAGACGCGGAGTCACCCCGGGGCTGAGCAGAACAATGGAATACTATTCAGCAATCAAAAAAGATAAACTTATGCCATTCGCAGCAGCGTGGATGGCACTAGAAGGAATGATGCTCAGGGAAACAAATCAGAAGCAAAAAAAAAAACTATCGGCTGGTTTCACTTATAGGAGGAATATAAGGAAACCAAATAAGACATCAGGGGAAAAAACAACAGCACAAAACACAACACAACACAACAAACACAAACAGACAACTGGAAACCAGAGCCACCCTGCAGGGGAGGAGGGAGCGGGATCCGAGGGGGGCGGGAGGAGCACAGGGGACTGAGGTGATGGTGACGGAGCGGAGCGTCGGGGAAGGAAACTCTATGGGGACTGCACCTGGGGGGGAAGCAAACATTGTTTAAAAACGAACAATGATGTGCGTGTGCGCGTGTATATTTGTATATAAATATAAAAGAACCCCCGGTGGGAGAGTCCACCTTCTTCCCTCGACTTCTTCCCACAGCGCTGGGGGGCGGCTGGGGAGCAGGTGTGCATCTGTGCCCTGGATAGTCCTTGCGGGCTGGGCCGGAGATCCTGCCTCACTGATGCCTGGAGTATCACCTGACCGACCTTCCCGCACAGCCCGGCTCCCTGCACGGCGCGCCTGCGCCAGACTCTCACTTCAAGGCTCTGTTCTCTGCCCCTTTCTCAACTCACTTTTGGAGGTACCTGGTGCTAAGTTCTCCTGAGCTTTGGGGTTCTCTGAGGCACACATGGGTTAGAGTCCTTGTTTCCCGGATGCTGGCTAATGCCCAGTATCCCAAAGATTGTCCCGGAGAATGTGGGTTCAGCCCCACACCCCTGTTCTTGTGGGTGTAGGCCGGAATGAAGGCCTAGAAGGTGAACGTAAGTGCTGGTGTCCCGCCCTGCTGCTAAAGCCTAATAAAGACTCTGAATTTTTAAATGCTGGTTTGAATGATTTACCATTATGCAGACACTATTATAATCTGGCACAAAATTCAAACTTTTGAGAACCAATTAATTCAATTGAGAGTCGTGTTTAGTCCCAGCAATTATTCTCTGGCTTTTAGTGTTTTCTAGTCAGTTTGAAGAAAAACCAAAAAACAGAAACATAGATTACTGATGTCAAATGTGTCTCTGTTTCTCATTTCTTATTTTAGGAGGTTGGAATGAAAGCTAAGGGTTTGTGCAACTGGAAAAGCTTGGAATAACTGAGCAAGAGAGTAGAGAGATATCAGCTGTGCTTCCCCACCATTTCTTTTTGCTATTCCATATTTTAGATTTTAAAAATCTCTGTTGAAACATTCACATAGTTTTGTTTCCTCCCGGCCCGTGGGAGAGGCTAGTGGTGATGAACAGGCTAACTTTAACCTTTGCTTGGAAGCCATATTGAGAATCAACAGATTCCTCTGCCAAATATTGATGAATAATCCCCGAGTGTTCGTTTATCAACACTGGGTGACATTAAAGATGTCCTGTGCTCAGAAGGTATTATTCAAATGTTTATTTTCTACACAATCAAACCAGTGGGGAGATCGTAGAGAATGCCTGATATTTAGCTTGGTCAATGAAAAAAAGGATTTCCTTACATCGAAAATTCAAATTACTCCTCGATGCCCCACGTCACCCTGCATTCTACCCTCACAGCTGGGAGGAAAATTCTGTCCTTCTCAGAAAATGATAGAATCTCCACGTGCTATGGGACCGGGAATGATTTGTGCGTGGAAGTCTAAACCAGCTCTTCCTAAAGGATGCTGTCTTTTCTATGATCACAATGAGAATTAAAACTTTTCGGAAAATATTTCTCTTTCTTGCTTGATTTTTCATACCTCCCAGTATCCGGGGAAGGGAGGAGGGAGCAAAGGGAACAAATTACACCATCAGCCGTGGTGGTTAATTTGCCCCGGGGTCATCAGCTTTAATTTTATCTTCTATGTTTGAATCACTTGAAGTCACACAGTGTCTTGCTGTATCTGCTGTGTCCTTTTATTTTCTTAAAAGCTGCTTTTTGCATATTATGGAAAGGCAAACTTTTTCTTACTGTTACAATGATTGTTCCAAAAGACAAAGGATGAAGGCAACAGCAGATGAAAAGGGGATGAAATCACCTTCCAAGAAACCAGCACAGCAGGCTGAGGGCGTGGGGCAGTGAGGACTCGTCAAGATGCGGGGCCTGGGGTGGGGGTGGGGGTGGGGGAGCTGCCAGGGCTCAGGTGGTGGAAACTGCCCTCGGCATTGCAGTGTCAGTGGGAGCAGAACCTCTGGGAGATCCCGGTCCAGCCCGGCGCGTCTCCTGCCAGAGATCAGCTTGCTTCTAGGGTGAAGTCATCAGGCGCCTGAGAAACTGCCCTCAGCACCTGCGCTTCCCGTGCAGCAGCCATGAGCCAGGGCACTGGGAGAAATAACTAGAAATAAAAAACACACTGGGTCTCCCTGGTGGCCCAGGCGTTAGTCTCAGGCTGTCACCACTGTAGCCTGAGTTCATCCCCTCCAGGGAGCTACCCACATGGCGCAGCAGACCTCTCCTGTCTCCCCGCTGCTCCCCTCAGCAGTGGATTTCAGTGGATCCACCTGTTCTGCTCCCCGCTCTGTCTCTGGTGAGTCCTTTCACCCCCAGCCTCTCTGGCCTGCAGCCCAGCTCTTCTAAGCAAAAATAAAAACAAATTAAAAAACACGCCCAGAGCTTCCAGTTCCCCTGTCTGGAGACTTAAAATAAATCTCAGTCTCATCAAAATATTTTGATGTCTTGAGTCACAGACTATCACGATCCAAGAACCCAAACTTAGGCATTTTTGCTCAAAGGGCAGCCTTGTGGCTTCTGCACACATTTTGGTTATTTTCCTCACTCTGCGCTTTTCCTTAATGTGCCACTAAGTCGTCTGCATGTTAAAAAACATGACGAGCAGTGTCAGAGTCAGCACCGGAGAAAGCCCTGAAATGAGCTTTATTGGAACTAATCACTAAAGAGGAATCTTTTTCTTATCCTAACAAACTTTGCACTTGACAGGATTTAATGCCTCGAATTTCCGTCACTGGGGACCGTGAGTTATTTGCAGGAGCGGAGCCAGGCGAGCGCAAGGGCCTGGCGCCCAAGTTAGGGCAAATTGATGACAAATTTGATATCGACCAATAATATTTTAAAAGCCTTTCAATTTTTTCAGCGCTGTTGGTTACAAGGTATTTACTAGATCAAATATGCTACAACATAGTGGAATAGAGGAATTTTCTTTTTGGAAACACCGGTAGCCAGCAGCCGACGGCACAGCGAACATCGACCTTCGCCTTTAGAGTCTTACTGCGAGGTGTGGGTGGTATTCTTAAGTTTTCCTGTCCAGAGGCACCCCAATTTTCAAAATGCAAAGGCTAGCTCTCACAGAGTTCACAAAAGGTGCAAAGCGGGATGCTGAATGAAATCCTAATTCCTCGGGTTTTTGTCTTAGGACGTTGCACACCTGACTTATTTGGGACGGTTACCCCGGGCCAGCGGCGAGGCGACGTGACCCCCCTCGACTGACTTATTTACATCACAGCTGCGTTTGTTTCTGTCCAAGTTGTGTGGTTTTTCTTTAAATGTTAGAAGCAGTTTGCTCAGAAATGATTCCCCCTTTGCGTGAAGGCTGGAGGTCTCAGACCTCACGTGGGCTCACTTTCGCCCCAAGTTAATGGTGTTCTGGATCGTCTCTATTTTATTCATTGCTTTAGCCGCTTCCTTGCTCCGCAGACACATTCATTACTGCCCCAGAGATGGCTTCAGACTTCCACTTAGGAGGCGCGAGCTGAGGGATGCACATTTATCTCGCGCTCAGCAGTCTCGGGGGTCATTCTGGGTGACCCCCTTCACCCCTGTGTCTAACTAGCTCCTTCAGTGCTGCGCTCCGGGAGGACCTGGCCAGTGCGTCTAAACAAGCCCCCACAGGAGACCCAGACAAATGACGACTATTGTTATCTATTTTCCCCACAGAAGTCCACGTTTCCGCCACCATCAGCAGACATCAGAAGAGGCGGAGAGATGGGTACACGGGGGATCTGGTCTCATTAGTCACCTTCATCTACATAACTGCACCCTCAGCCTGGGAAGCTGCAAAACTCGGTCAGTCCAGAAATTTCTCCCCGGCTCCTGCTTTGAAATGTTTTCTCCTGATCAGCTCCCAGCAGACAAAAGCTCGTGCTGTCAAGACAATGGAGAGCGATGGGGCCTCAAAGTGCTGGTAATTGATTTTCTCAGCCTCTGGTCTGCAAAAAATAAGGGAGAGAGAAATTCCATTTTCTCTCTCATTAGGGCAAAGAAAAGATGGTTTGTGCCCAGGCTGAATTGGAAACAAGTGTGTGTGGTCCCAGACTCTCAGCTGTGATAAAAATGTCGGGGAGGATCCCCCCTGCCCCCCACACCCGATCTTCAAGAACTAGGTGGCTGGGGGTGGTCTGGTCCATCCCCTCTTGCCTCTGCCTCCTGGGCCTTGGACAAGGGGCTGCTGACTCTCTGGGGCTCCGCGTGTGCGGCTGCAGGAGGGAAGCGGTAAAGTGGCTGCTTCGTGGCGCTCTATTGCCGTGACATTGTTTGACCTTGAGGTTCCTGCCCCCCAATCAGGGCTTCAAGACTGTCCTCTGACCTGCAGGAGGCCTGGTCTTTGGGACGGGTCTCCTGCGAGTGAAAAGGGAGGAGAGCCTGGCTCCTGGGGTTCCGCTCACCTCCAAAGCCCCATCCCGCCCCCCAGGCCCACGCGCCCGCCGCCCTGGTCAGGGGTCTGAGCTCCGATTCTAAGTGCAAGTCACACCCACCAATTTCTCCCCTTGATAGTCGCCATGGGGGATTACTAACGTGGGCATCCGTGGCGTGGAAACACATCATCAATTCCTGCTGACTCGAGTCACTGGGAGCGTCACGGATTCATTAAGAAGGGCCTGTTGGAGCCTGTGAAGCATGGGAAGCGCCCCCGCAGCCCAGGTCCTCGTGATTTTCTATTAAAAAACAAACGGAACAAAACAACCGGTATCGCCATCCAGAGGGCGCGAAGGCCTGGCGGAAGGGCTGACCTCTAACGCAGGGAGACCCGACCCCCAGGCCGGAGACTGTGACCTTGATTGAAAATGGGGTCACTGCACTGCAATTAGATGGGTGACCCGGGAGGAGGTGGGCCCCTGACCCGACATGACCGGTCCCCTTTCAAGAAGGGCACTGGGCCGAGGTGGACGCGGACCGGGGAGCAGGCTTTGTGCAGACCAAGCCAGGCGCCGTGAGTGGGCCACCTCGATCTCAGACTTCAGGCCTCCAGAGCGAGGGGACGATGTTTCCTGCATGGCCCCGTTGATGGGGCTCTGTGACGGGAGACGCGTCCGTAGGGCCAGCCCATGGCCCTGCAGCCCCGCCTGCCCCTCCCATACGTGCCATGACCTTTCTCCAGACCCCACCGGTGTGGCCCTTGGCTTGCTGTTCAGGCCTGGGGACTCCAGCAGGAAGGTGAGTCGTGGCCTCAGGCCCAGCTGCTGCTTCTGCCCAAGGGGGCAGGGGCCCCGACCTGGGGGTGTTGGGGGAGGGAGGCCCCGCCTGGAGGCCCTCACTGGGGAGCCTGCAGCCACGGCCTGAGCAGGTGGCTCCTTGCCTGCTCCCCACGCAGCTGTCGGGTGACTCGGGGCACGCGGTCACGTCCCGCCATGGTTTGGCAGCCGCCATCACCCACGGTCCTGTGTCCTCACCCGCCAAGTCAGGAGGGGCCCGGCTCCCGCCGCCTCGTTTGCAACTTGGCCTTCCCCGGGGTGTGGTCTGCGACAGGCCCAGCGCTGCACCCTCACAGCCAGAGATGGGGGCCAGGAACACGCCCAGGGGAGACCCTCGACCATTGTCCACAGCAGGGAAGCGGGGCCATGCCTGGCTGCAGGGGGTGCCCAGAAATGTAGCCTTGACCTGAGCAGGCGTCACAGTGGGTGTTCAACTGACAGAGGGGAGCGGGACGGGGGGTGCTGGGTGTCTCCATCCCACCCTCGCAGCAGCCGGGTGGCAGCCGCTACAACGCGGCAAAGGGGACGTGACGTCTCTTACTGCGATGGCGCCATGAGTCCTGCAAGTAGGGCGTCTCCAGCGATGAGGGGTGATTTCCATACGGCAATTAGAGGTTGCCCAGGGCCAGCATTTTTAATAAAGCGAATCACTCTGCATTAGAATTTATTTTGCAAATATGGCGAAGTTATTTCCCCCGGTTCAAATTACAATCATCACCCTTAGGGTCCTGCTGTGGTTCTAGACTTAGGGGCTGTCCTCGCCGCGAGACCCTTCCTGTTGGGGCCCACAGGACCCCGGGACTCAGCAGTGCCCTGAGGCTGACAATTCCCCTCGCTCTCTCCTGATCATCGTCCCACTCTGTGGCTACTGCTGAGCCGTGTCCAATAATTTAAAACTTTAATTCAAAAATATAAATGTATATTCATACTTACAATTTTAACTAAAATATAGAACAATAAATAAGCCTTTAGCGGCTTTGTATTCCCCATCCCAATACTTGGGCAAGCTGCCCGGTCCTTCCCAGGCCAGCGCAAGATGACAAAAGAGGAGAAAGTTAATACGAGAACATTCGAAGTCTGGGTTCTCCATCGATGCCTCAATTTGGTTTCCTAAATGACCCCAAAAGCTATTTGTTGAAAAATGGGCTTCTGCAAATGAGCCCATGTTTCTATCTGATCCCTACTACTTTTAATTTTTATCATCAATGCAAAATCTGATTTGTATGCTAAATTATTAATGCTTTTCTTGCTCTATTTCAGAAAATGTTTTAATTTTAAAGATGAGACAGCGTCGCGGAAACGGGAGCCCCGCATCACTGAGCGCACAGACATCCGCGGCCGGGGCGCCGGCTCGCTTATCTGCCGGAGACACATGCCCAACATAAGCAAACATATCAAAACAGCTAATTCACCTGTCAGATTCATATTTTTGATAGGCTGCATGTTGTTAACAGAAAAATAAAGCAAGAAGTATTTTTTAGCTCCGGGTGAGTCTGTGAGTTTCATGTCCCCGTCTGTTGTCTGGAAACATCATTTCCCTTCGCGGGACGTGCACAGTCATTGCCAAATCACCTTCAGTGATGCTAATAAAAGCGTGTCAGGTGCAAAAAATCACCCCTTCTCCCTCTGCCTGATAGGCTGGTTAATGATCAAGTCATCAGAAAGCATCAGGCAGGTTGATGGGGGCGGGGAAGTAAAAGAAAGTTTAATAACACAGACGCCTCTTGGGTCCAGCGGGGCCGCGGACGCGCCGCTGGGGCTCCTGAGGCCGTTGCCAGTAGCTCAGCCCAGCCAGGAGGATGCTGGGAGGGAGGGAGGGAGTTTCCAGCCGGCAAAGGTCTCAGATCAGCTTCTGCCTTCTCTGCTGAGAAGAGATAAGGAGATTAGTTCTCGTATACGCCCTGCGGGAGCGCACAGCTATCCTGAGTCCCTCCGTGAAATCTGCCTGTGCCAAAGGCATATTTTGGGGTGGCAGATTTTTGCTCCCTTATAAACTTCAACCAGAAAAAAGAGTGAAAACTGCCCCTAGGCAGCCCTGGGAGGAGGCCGGCTCACTCCTCCTCTGGTGGGGGCACGGCGTGGGGCTCCGGGGACCCCTTACAACAGAACCAGAAGCAGGAATATTGGCCTCGAGGAATTTCAAAAGCAGCCAGATCAATGCAGTTGCCCAGGTGCTGGGCGGTGGAAACGTGGGTGAAGGAAGTGGGGGGCTTGGGGCTTGGACAGATGTGTGTCTCTCACTCCAGAGTCCCAGGGGACCCCAGGGAGCCCTCAGGAAGAGCTTTCCGCTGGGGTGGTTGGGGTGGGGGGTAGTTACCGTGGCCCCGGAGGCAGCGTGAGCCGCAGGACATCTCGACTGGGCGCGGGGCGTGTGCCCCTGAGAACTCTCCCGGGGCACTTTGTGTCACCAAGCTGCATGAGCCCTGGGGTGCCGGCCCCTCCCACCTCTGCCCACAGGGCCTGGAGCAACCCCCCACAGCTGTGATGCCACAGACGCCTCCTGACACCTCGTGTGTCCCTGGACAGCAGCACCTCCCGGGGGTTGTCACCGGGCTGCGCCCTAAGACGTCAGGCTGGTCAAAAGCAGCCAGATCAGGACGACCCAGCCGGAGGGCTCTGCTGCTCAGCCCGGTCGGTGGGAAGCTTTGGGGTCTAGAAGTAGTGGAACCTGTCCTACCCAGAACACTGCTAGGCTGGGAAGAGCAGAGCAGAGGCGGGACGGACCAGGGCAGGATGTGTCTGTCCCTACCATCTGGTCTCGCCAAGCAGAGGTCAAACGATCTGATGACTCTGGGCCCACGGGCCAAGCGTCCTTGGTCCCTTGTGGCTTTTCTTTAAACTAATTTGTCCCCAGGCGGGGCCTCCTCAGCTCTCTGTACAGCTCAGCAGGGTGCTGAGGCGGCTGTTGCAGAAGCAGCTACTGACTGGAGACCAGCCCAGGCCACGCCGGAGCTGCGGTCAACGGTCGGCGTGAGACTGTCACCCCGAGACGGTCAGAGTCTGCAGGACCCCGAGCCGCTGCCGGGGCTCACAGCCAGCAACGGGACATGGAGCCTCTCGGTCGGACAAGTGGACCACAGCCAAGTCCACACTCCTGGCCGTCTCAGCCACAACAGTCTAATCCCTTTGTTCTCAAACCCCAGCCCGCAGGTCTCAGTAGGCCCCGGCCCGCACCTCAGAGAGCCTCTTTATTTAAGGAATTCTCCCCGGGCTCCATTTCTTGCTCTGTCATCCTGGAGCCGTCCTCTGGAGTTCCTCATGCTAGTGTTCGTCTCAAGGTCCTCCAGGGCCTGGTTGTCCTGGGAGGTGCAGGCACCAGGGCTTCTCGGCTCCCAGGGGGAGACCATGAGCCGAGGCTGCATCTCGTGGCTGGGGACCTGGGGGGACACTCCCCTGCGGGTCACCGAGGGGCCTGGGGTGCCCAAGAGGGCTCCAAAAATAGAGTCTGCTTCCAACCCCGGCAGTGCTGGGGTGCAGCCGCTCCTTACGGTCTCACCCAGGAAGAGCCGCCGGGCTGAGCCTCCCTGGGGTGCAACAGCAGCCAGCAAACTGGGGGGAGGAGGGGAGCCCCACCTGGGAACGGGAAAGCCCTAAACAGAGAGAACACTGCATTTATGGCAAGTTTAGAACTTTGATTTATATAATTAACATAATTATTTTCAAATTACACATGGAGACTGTGTTATCTTAAAGATCTTGTGTGATTATATGGGAGTGGATTCATTAGCGTGACAGTCACGAGTGTCTCGAACAAGCCCCCCACCCCGAGCACCCAGCCAGAGAACTCTCTGCTCCCGCCCCCGGCTCTGGGACGACCCCCCAGAGGCCAGTTCCTTGTTGCTCTGTGTGCAGGGCTGGGGTGGGGGGAGCCCCCAAGGTGCCTCAATCTGAGGCCCACATATCCTTTTTATTTTTTATTATTGGGTCCCAGCTCTCTTTGTAAGACTGGCCTGACATGCAGGATATTTCAGAGAGAATGCGTGAGATCAAGCACAAGCCTACTGGAAAATTTGTCTCGACGCGACAGTTTTGGAATTCATGAAAACACAGACAGAAAAGAACGGCCATGCACGACAGGGCCTGTGGTTAAGTCAATTTGTGTTTCTCATTTTTGGGCAGCAGGAGGCTTAAAAATAAGTGAGCTAGAACAGTTACATTTTGGGTCCCTGACAAGATTTCTGAACCAATATCTCGATTTTGTAACTGGATTAAAAAAAAAAATAGGATCTCTTGTGCGTGAAGGATATTTTAAGCAATTCTCATTCTTCCAGACAGAGCCACACTCCCTGCACTTTCTCCTCCTCCAGGAAGCCTTCCCTGACTGCTGCAGACCATCCTGGGTCCTCCCTCACCTTGGTTCCACTGACTATTCATATGCTAGAGCCCTGAGTCACCTCAGGTGGGGACATGAGGTGTCCATGGCCTCTGCTGCTCCCCATCAACCCGAGTTGCCTTGTGGGGACATAGGCCGATGTTAAGGGACTCTGACTTTTCACTAGCGGTCAGGAAGGCAGATTGCTGGAGACCAGCTCCAGCTAGAAGTCGTGTCAGGGATCTCAGAAAGGAGAGGACGGAGTCGGTGAAGTTTTTCTCTCGGAGGGCTGAGGGGAAGTGGCGCGAGGTAGGAGTGAGGAAGACACGGACATCTTATTCCGTGCAAGTGTCTCCTGCTGAGGGTCTCAGCGGGTCTTTATTTATACCTTAAGGCGAGCGGTGGGATTCCATCAGTGCAAGCATCGAGGCAGAGCCAAGACAGTCAATACATATTTTCTCATGAACATGCAAAGACTCCCCAGGTCTCACACCTAAAGGGCAACTCTCTGGTAACCTTAAGAACAATTAGTTTCCTGGGTACAGCTCATTTACTGACAGGATCAATCATACAGGACAGCACATTTGGCAACAATTAAACTTTCCCAGTTACTAAGTGGGTGTAAAATTCCTATTCTATATCCAATTACTAAAATCAATCTATCTCCTAGCGCTCAATTTACTTGGCTAATATATTGATTACTTCAAAGTGGTCTGAAACAACTCATCAAATCCAAGTAAGTTCTCCTGAAGTCTAACTCTTAACTAGAAATTCCTCACCTCCACACGGCTGCCAACTATTGAGCTCTTGCAAACACCAGGAGATGCCCTGCTGCCGCAAACATGTACCCCCGTGTCAGGCTACGGCTTCCAAGCACAGCCGGCTCAGGGCAGCTTGTTCTCCATAGTGCTCAGGGCCGGAACATTTCTTTCCTAGCTATACCGCTAGCATTTTTCACTTTCTTTGATACTGATTCAAATCTAAGAATAACAAATCAATTAACGTCTAGGTCCGAATTGGGTTTTCATACGCCAATGCCAATTAATGACTAACTTCTGCATTAACCAAGAACAAAGAGGAGAGCAGGAGCAGGCGTTGCCATGGAGACCCCCTAGTTCAGATCTTCTTTGGGAAGTGCAAGAACTCCCCTCTTCTGGGAAGTACAACTTTCCCTCTTCGGGGGAGCACAGGAACTCCCTGCTTCTCGGGAGTCTCCCCCAATGGCCGACCATGTCAAGAGACAGCATGGGAGGCGCAGCCTGCAGCAGCAGATGGTTTTCTGTGAACTCTCATTTAAAGAGAAAGTTACCCACCATATATTTTTTTCCAGTAAAGGATTAACTCCTAAGGTCTGGATTGTCCAAACCCTGTACTTCTTTTTTTTTTTTTTTTTTTTTGTGGGACCCTCGCCCGGTGGCCGGGGATCGAACTGGCGCTGCAGAGGCTGCGGGCAGCTTCGCAACCCAGCGCTCAACCGCTGCGCCACCGGGGGTGGCCCCAAGCCCTGTACCTTTTAAAATGGAATTTGACCCTTGACCTGCCACAGGGCATGGTCTATGATGACATGATTCCTGGTGAGGGTCTGAGGTCAAATGGTGCCAGTTTGAGCTTTGGAGGACTGAAGGGGACAAACGAGTGGCCAGACCCTAAATAAAATCTCTGGACAAGAGCTTCTGGGAGCCTCCCGGTGGGCAGTGCTCAGTCTGTGCTGCCGTCCTGGCCGGAGAGCTGGCGACACCGGGCGCTGAAGCCAGGCTCTGCTGGACGTGCCCTCTGTGCTTTCTGCCTTGGCTGAAGTTCATCTGCGTCATTTCGCTGCAGTAACCCATGGCCATGAAATAATGGCCTCCATGAATGCTGGGAGTCCTCGAAAAATCATTGACCCTGAGGATGACCTTGGGGAACCCAACCACATTTTTAAAAATTCTGTATGAAATAAAAAAAAAATTGTCATTGACTAGAAATCCATCTTTGCCACTTTTTTTCTAGCTGATTTATAGTCTCAGCTTGTTCTCAGTTTCTCCCTGGTGGGTCCCAGCAGAGGATGAGCACATTAGAGGCTTTAACCGCCTTTGTGCATCTCCTCCCTGGCTGCCCTGCATGCAACTGCACCCCCGCAGGGAGCACAGAGGTTAATAGGTGTTGATTAAACAGTAGATTGTTTCGTTAAGAAGACAGTGCCGGTGTTGCAAGCTGGTAGCCCCCGGGGCTGCCCCCAAATCATAGACATGTTTCATTTGATCTGCACACACTATACTGGTCCCTCAAAGTAGATTTGTCATTCTCAGTTCATGACAGTCACCTTTTCCGTTCATTCACTCACTCACTCACTCCACCTGCATTCACTGGGCATCTCCCAACTTGGATCAGACCCAAGACACCTGTGTGATCCCTGGACTGGGACATTGAACACATGAAGGTCCCCCACCTCCAGAAGGCTTCCATTCTAGATGGGTGGCAACGGGTAATAAATGTTTGAGTAATTAAATCAGTGATGTTTCAGGTGCTAGTAATTAAGGAGAAAATAAGAGAGGGAACCATTTGTTGGGGAGAGACAGACAAGCAGGCGCGACTCACATTTGCATAAAGATCTTCAGGAGTGAGATGGAACCAGTGGCTCTCCGGGTGGATGAAGGTTCTAGATGGAACATTTCGGGCTCATCTGGGGATGCAGAAGAGGCTGATGACTGGAATCCAGTGAGCAGGGTGGGGGGGGAGTTGATGGAGGTCAGAGATGTTGGGATGGGGGGGGGTCAGAGCCAGTGGGTCTGCTTCAGGCTGCTACTGGGAATTTGCTGCTTTTGTTCTCGTGAGATGGGGGCCTGGACTGTGGGCAGACTGTGACCGAGTCTAAGTTGACTTCCCTGAAATTTCTCTCCCCGCGGGGGCTCTGACACCGGGAGCAGGCTCACCGTGGCCCTGCAGTCTCTGACGCAGGCCTGACACCCCTGTGCCTTCACCTGTGCAGCTGGCCATGTAGCCCTGAAGGGGCAAAGGCATCTGGAGGTGAAAACCATGTCTTCCAGGGTCTCCTCTTAGGACCCTTCCTTATTTACAGACTTTTCAAATCGGGGACAACTTAGCTCACTGTTAGTACTTCCATATTTTCAAAGAAAAATCATATGACACAAGCAAAGGTCATCCCTTAAGCGCCTTTGTTACTTTATGTTACTTCTTCCCCGAGGATTTTAACTAAAGGACCAAGGATAAGCTGTTACCAAACAATACACTTGCTGCCCCAAATGCCAGAAGCCAATACTATGGCTCGGCTTTTGAGAAAAGAAAACACTTTACTGCAAGGTCAGCCTTGGAGGAGACAGGCAGGTCTCACTCCGCCTGAAGTGGGCGGAGCTTTTAAGGGTTGTGATCCAGGCTGGAAAGAGGAAGCATGGAAGGAGGGTGGCAAATTATAATTAGTCCCAGTTTAGTCTGTAAGGGGGGATGCTGTTTCCTTCTCTGGCTTGTCCTCACCGCTGCACCCTTTGCTGTGGAAATGATCCTGTGCATTCGTCTTCTGGTGCTTCCGGTTCTACTGGGTTGAGATTTTGTTCCCACCAGCTGGGGTGTCACCTAAGAACAGGGTCCACCTGCCTGCATTTACCTTGCAGCTTAGCTTATTTGCATCTGTAGAAAACAGACTTCCACAGGGAAGTTAGCTAAGTCAGGGTCTAGGGATCTGAGGGCAGATCCGACCTTGGCTTCAAAACCACTAGGGACCCATCCAATTCTCAGAAAAATTTTGACTCACTGGTGAGATTCTGAGAAAGGCACCCTGATGATGCCTTAAAGTTCAGGGGAGACGTAGGCTCAGGAGCACGCGCCACCTCCCAACAGCTTTGCAGCCTTCTGTGGCCACATTTATTAGGGTTTAACAGACTTAAGGTCAGCCAGAGGTGGGGGCATCCACCACCAGCCCCTGTGTGTGCACGGGGAGCCCACGTCCTGGGTGTGCACCGGGAGGTCAGTGGGGGCTCACCTGGCACCTTTGGGTCCCACTGGTTACGATGTGACATTTCCTGACCCTCCCTGTGTATTTGAAAGTTCCACCCATTCACCAGCCCACGCAAAGGAGGCTAATTCTAAGTCCCCAACCCAAGCTGGAGTGTCTGAGCTATTAAGCAGGTTGAAAAGGACAAATTTGTTTCATGAAACTGTATTTATATGTCTCTTTACCACCTTTTGCTCCAAGATTGACTAAAGCAGCCTCTGGCTTTCGCGCTCAGGTCTCACCGGCCTCTCTTTGCTTCTCCTGCCGCAGGGCCTTTGCATGTGCTCTGCCTGCTTCCTGGAAACCTCCTCACCCAGATTTGGCACGACAGAGTCCTCCGCAGCATCACCCTCTCCCCTCAACTGCTTGGCACCTTCTAAGCAGAATTCCAGTCTAAATATCCGACGTGGCCACTTCCTATCACACCGTTCTGTAATCTTCTCCACGGGATTTGTCTCTGTCTGGAATGACTGTGTGTAGTTCATTGTTAAGTGCTGATGATCCTTTTCTTCCTGTTATGATATGAGCTCCAGGAGAGAAAGAATAATATGTCTTGTTCAGAGTAACTCGGGTGACAGGAGCTATTCTTGGCTCCTAACAGGCCTTCAATGAGTAGCTGTAATGGAATGAATGAGGACCCAGTCACGACACAAACAGCCGCCATTTCCGCCGAATGCCTGATGCTGCTTTATGTGAACACTCGTGCCAGGAGCATTTTTCTCAAATGACACGGCAATTAATATTCTTGCGAATTGAGTTTTGGTTGTGTGTGAAACGTATAAATGAGATTTACTCCTGAATGTAGATGAGCAGGTACTTGAAAGTTTTTATAGATATCAAAAGCCTTCAAAAAATTCAGCTAATTTTCACCCTGTTGAAAAGGGCGTGGGAGAGCCCGTTCTCCCACATCCTGGGGAGAGTTAAATGCTGTCAATGTCTTGACCTTTCAACTGGAGTTGGGATGTGTGGGGCGATGATCTAGGGAATCCCCTAGAACATTGGTCCCAGGCTCAGGGTCATGGTAGCAACTGAAGGGGGTTCCAGTTGTCAAAATGTGTCTGTGAGTGTCTCTATGTATGAGCCTTAGTGTGTTTGCATCTGTAAGTGTATGTGTGTCAAGGTGCGTCTGTGCGTGTGTGTATGTGTCTAGTTATCAGTGTGTGCCTACATGTCCATGTGTAAGGGTGTAGCTGCGTGTGATGTGTCTGCATGAGCGTGTCACGTGTTTTGCAAGTGTATGCAAGCATGTGTGTATAGCAGTGTATAAGTGTGTCTATGAGTGTGTCATAAGTATCTACACACATTCTGTAAATGCATGTGTGCACATGAGTGTGTGTAAGTGTGTTTGTAAGTGTGTGTGTGTGTATGTGTGTGTGCAAGTTACTTCTCAGAAACACCTAGAAGCTCCAGGGTGGGGGCCTTGCTGGCTCTCAGTGAGCCCCCAGGTAACGTGGGAGTTCACACAGGACGTATTTCTTCTGGGTCCTCTGAGGACTTGGGGTTTGCGAGGTCCCCATCAGCCTTTTAGCAGGAAAGAGAATCCACAGCCTCACCCACCTGGACATGCCGCCCAGGGGTGAAGGGAGGTCCTGCCAAGGTCGGGGCAGCCAGGTCAACAGCTGGGTATTCAGAGGCGACACCGAAGCCCTGACGGAGTTAGAAAGGCGTTGGGGGCTTTAGGATTTGGTGCCGATTTGAATGTCGGTAGTAACAACAGTGAAATGTAAATATGTTAATGCGATTCTCCATTATGCGCCCGCTTTAGAAAATAGTTATTAAAAAGGAAACCACTACAATGACAGAACTTTGAAATGTACGGACGCTGGCGATGTCACTTTAACTGATAAACAGGCCCACCTGCCACTCTCCGCGCGAGGACTGAGTTAGAATTATGCAAATTCGGAATTATTTCCCTCCCTGGGAGTGCACTCTCACGAGACAGGGCCGCTCGCGCTGAAGGCCCCACGGGCCTCGCGACTCCTCGCCGGGGATAAGCTCGGAACGGTTTTAAAAATAGCATCGGCTCATCACAGAAAAGATGAGGCGGGTAGAAGTAGATGAACTATTTTAAAACCCTCCTAATCAAACAGATTTTTGCTGGGTCCTCACCACGCAAGTGCCGTGTGCTGGGACGCGCGCTCCACGCTTTGGGGGCATCTATTCCTGTCGACGTCCACCCGGGACGCTGGAGCCTTTCCTGTCTCCCTTTCACCGAAGAAGAGCTGAGGCTTGGGGAAGTCACTTTTCTACGTTTACAGTGAGCGGGTCGGGGTTTGAATCAAGGATCCGCGTCTCGGTCAAGGCCTGCCCCACGACTCCTCCCTAGAGAACGACAGTCTCCAGCCTGCAGGGCGGGGACGCAGATGCTGTCCCCTGGGCCCAGGGGAGACCCTCTGTCTCCGGGGAGTATCAGAGAGAACCCCTCACCCCGGAGAGGGGAAGGAAAACACCCCGAGCAAAGCGCAGTGGACGTCTCTGTCATGAACGCCCTGGTCAGCCCAGTGAGCCAGGCAGATGTCAAAGATGGAAAGGCCTAGAAAACAGCTATTATTTTCTCACAGTTCTCGAGCCTGGAAATTCCAAGGTGAAGGTCAGCAGCCCCTTCCGGCGGCGTCCCCACGCACCAGAGAGCGGGAACTCTGGTCTCTGCCCCTTCTTCTCCTGTCTCCTCCCTCCCCCCCGCCTTTCTCTTCTTCTTCTGACGCGAACCCCATCCTGCCACCTCCTCTGACCTGGTTCCCTCCCCAAGACTCTCCCGCCAAACACCGGGCGCTCGGGGCCAGGGCCGTGCCTGAGACTTCCCCGAGGCTGCGGTCACAGCCCTGGACGCCGAGACAGAACAGAAAACGCCGCCTGCGGGCAGAGGCGTGTCCACGACAGAGGACGGGCCGGAACCCAGGGCGCTCCTGCCCGCCACCAGGAGGGACCAGCAGAGCAGCTATTCCCCAGTTTGGGGGCGCAGGACCACGGAGGGGAACACCCGGGGCTGCAGGCCACAAGGTAGAGGGGGAGAGGCGAGAAAAGCCCGGGGCAGACCAGCCTTCCCGAGTGCGGGCTGGCGCCACCAGGATTTGGAAGCAGCGGTGACCGCAGCTGCAGGGAAGCCCGAACCCAGCCCCCTGTGCCTGGTGACCCGCACCAGCCCCGTCCCCACAGCAGAGCAGGAGCCGTCTGTGCGCGGGGACACCTGCCAGCCCGCATGGCCTTCGGAAAACGGACGAGGGGTTCAAAATGAACAAATGAACAAAAGCAGCCCCTCCGAAGAGCCCGAGGCGCCAGCAGCACCAGGCCCAGGGGATCTGAATGCCGGAAGGATCAAAGACAGAATTAAAAATAACTGTGACTCACGTGCTGACGTCTCTAAGAGCAAACGTGGACGACGCGCGTGAACATACGGGAGAGTTTCAGCAGAGTCTGAGAACTATCTGCATCCAATATAAATTCTAGAGATGCTTTTCAAAGGGTAGCAGAACCGCCTGCAACGTTTCACTCATCAGAGTGACACAGCCAAGAACGGGCGACTTGAAGTCAGAAATTGAGTCAAGAGAAGCTCCTCAAAGTGAAACACAAAGAGGAGGGAACACGGGCGTCTGACAAAGTCACACTTGAAAATGGCTTGAAACCAAAACGGAGAAAACACCTTGAAGAGAAGCAGAGGGAAAGAGAGATTACACGAGGAACAAAAGGAAACCCATGCGCAGGCTTTGCCTGAGAAGCCACACAGATCAGAAAACAGTGGCCTGACATCTTTGAAATGTTTGCTGGGGTGGAGAAAGTGAGGGGGAGAAGCTGTCAGCCCCGGAATTCTCTGTGCAGAGACCATGAATTTTCAGACATGAAAAGTAATGAGGTTTTTTTCAGGGAGACAGAACCATAGAACGAATCGTGAGCATGTCTTCACCACCAGAAATGTAAAAGAAAGTTCCTCCAATAGGAAGAACCAGAGACCAGACAGAGCTTGTATAGACAGGAAGAAACGGAGCCCCGTGATAATGTGTAGGATAAGGCTAATAAAAACCTTTCCTCTCTTCATTTTCATCACCCCGAATAGTAATTTTCTGTCTAAAGCAAAAGTGGCGGCAAGCAGCACTGTAGAGATAAATTGTGTGACAATAACACAAAAGATAGGACGCAGGGCTTGGAGGTGTCCCATTGTGAGGCTCACACCGCGTGAAGCCATGTGGTAGCATTTGAAGGCGTGCGCAGTGACGGAGTTTGTGTATTGTGGACCTCTGGAGAAAGCACCAAGGCCACTGTAAAAAGAGAGATGAATCGTGAGCCAAGACTGATGACAGGAAAATTAACAACATAAGTTCTGGCAGAAAATGAGGAATAAGAGGACAAATGAGGGAGAAAACAAATTGTATGTAGGTCGGAAGCAAACCAGACCAATAATTACATTAAGTGTAAATGATCTAAACATGTTGAAAGACAGAGTGGATTAAAAAGCAATAGATGCTATTTGCAAGAAGCCCACGTTAACTTTTCAGACAGGGGTATATTACCAACAAAAAAGATATAAGCCCATAATGAAAACATTAGTGAAAAAAGCTACAGTAGCTACACTAATGTCAGCAAAGCATTAGGAATGGGGACTATTTCCAGGCGTAGAGTGAATTCGATAAAGAGGTCAATTTGCAAGAACACAGAACAATTAAATGAGGATGGCCCTAAAAACTGGCCTTCAAAATGCATAATGCATCAGTCACAGACTGGAAATAAACTGAAAAAAAAAAAGAAATGCAAAGATCCACAGCCACAGATGCAGACTTAACACTCCTCCTTCAGCAACGGATAGGAAAAGTGCACAGAAAATTGGTGAGGATTTTGAAGGCCCGAGCAAAGGTTATCAACCCACTCGACACGCTCGGCATTTATTGAACGTTCTACTCCACAACAGCAAACGATTTATTCTTTGCAAGTGGAACATTCGATAAGATAGATGGTAGTTTTGGGATCAATATAAGCCTCAATATTGCTCATGAACATAGAAGCAAAAGGTCCCCCCCAAAATAGCAGGCAAGTAGTCTAGCAAAGTGCACTGGTGGTAATAGGACCGGGGCGGGGGTGGGGGGCATCCTTTGAAATGCAGGTTGTTTCAGCCCTGAAATGGATGCTTTTGCTTCGTCATGCCAAAGAAAAACCCTTTCGTTATCTACATGGTACCCAAAGCAACCTATTTAGCGTAAGATTCCTCCACTCACTGGGAAAAGAAAAGGAAATCTTGCTGTCCTATGAAACACCCAACAGCGAGGGCTACCATCACCCTTGCAGAAGGAAGTCTGGACGCCTCGCCCTGAAATCTGGAGCAAGCCAGACCCCTTACTCCCCTCACAGGGGAAGTCTCTCTGCCAAGAGTCTCCTGGGGAGAGGTGAAGACTGTCCACAGGTCGCGTCATCATCTACGGCGAAAATACCAGAGAATCTGCAAAAGCTGTTGAGCTTCTAAATGCATTTACTGTGGCCACGATAGACAAGGTCAGTGTACAAAAATAAGCATGTTTCTCTATTTTAATAATGAGCACTGACAATTAAAACTTGACCAGCTGATTCTGGGCCTTACCTTCTCCTTTTATAGTAGCCCAGAATCATGGCTTTTTAAAAAAGGTTTACAGGGGCCCTCCCGGGTGGTGCAACCAGTTAAGACGCAACCTGCAAAGCTGTCGGCAGCCTCTGCAGCACGAGTTCGATCCCTGGCCAGGGAGCAACCCACAGGGTGCAGCAGACCCCTCCTGTCTCCCCGCGGCTCCCCTCAGCAGTGTACTTCAGTCCGTCTGCCTGTTCTGCTCACCGCTCTGTCTCTGGTGAATCCTCTCACCCCCACACCTCTGGCCTGTGCCCCAGCTCTTGTCTGCATAAATAAATACATCTAGAAAATATGGGCAGGTCCTGAAACTGAAAATGACAAAACACTGATGAAAACAAACTGTGGCCCCCAAGCGGACTGAGGTCTTTACCACGTTCACAGATTGTGGAGGCACCAGCTCTTCGCCACAGAATCTGCCTCTGCCAGGCAGTCATGGCCAACATGCCAGCAGAATTTTCTGAGACATCTACAAAGATGTAAAATTTAAATTAAAGGGCAAACCAATGAATTGTAAAAAATTTCCAAAAATGAACAAAAGTGGCACATTCAGGCCAGAGTCACCACGACAGCGGCATTTGCAGGAGAATGTATATGCTGGTCATGGAACAAAACGGCTCAGCAATTTATGAAAAATTGATTTTTGTCAAAGTCTCCAAGGCAATTTAAAGAATAAAAAATGGCGTTTTCAACACATGGACTTTGGAGCAATTCAGCGCTCGCAGGAAAAAAAAAATACCCCCAACTCTCACCTTCTGGCCCATAATAACAGAAAATGGGCCCGAGTGCGGAGGTCGGGCCCCGAAGCAGCACATTTCTAGAAGGAAACAGAAGAAAAACCTCCTCGTGACCCTGGGCGAGATGGAGACTGACGCCGATGCGCGGCGAGGCATCAACAGCATCAACGTCTCCACTCGACGGGAGGGCGTCTCCCCTCCGCGGGCCTGCCGAGAAAACGGAGAACCAGAGAATATTCTCGAAAATATGCGATCGAGGCTTTGCGCCGGGAACGCGCCGGGAACGCGCCGGGAGCTTCCACCCCCAAAGTGGAGAGCGCCCCAACTTACAAACGACGGACATGACGGATGCGCGTTCTGCCGGGAGGACGCGCTCTGGGCAACGGGCGCAGGAAGCCGGCTCCGCCCGGCCCTGACCCGGTTCCAGGAGGTTCCGAGCGAGACGCCCGCGCCCCCGGGGCCTCGCGTCCAGCGGGGAGAACGCCCGGCGCTGGGCGGCCGCGAGCGGCTCTGCAGCTGCTTCCCGCGCTCAGGGTGTTTCCCAAGGCCGCGGCGGACTCCGCAGAGGCTGGGGGCGCACAGGGGCCTCGCCCCGGTTCTGGGCGTCGAGCGTGGCCGGACGGGGCCCCACGGGCGGGCCGGGGCGCGGGAGGCGCCGGGTCCGCGGGTCTCGGGGCGGCAGAGGGCGGACCCCAGACCCCAGGGCCCGGTTCCGGGGCTCCCGCGCGCCTGCGCCCCAGGACGGCCCCGGGGCGCGAACCCTCGACGCCCGCGCCGCCGCCGCCTAGTTCGGGTGCAGGAGCGGGGGTGGGGGGGCGGCGGGGCCTGCGCTCTGCACTCGGGGTCGCGGCCCGGGGGCGGGGGTCCCCGTGAGGAGAGTTTGCGGAGCTGGGGCAGGGGCAGCGCGCACGCGGGCTCCGGGCGCCCACGGAAGGCGGGGCGGGGGCGCAGCCAGTCCGCGCCTCCTGCTCGGGGCACCTGAGGCGCCTCTGCAGGGCCCCAAGCCCGGCGCCCCGGGACGCGATTCGCAGCCGCCGAGCCCTAGGCGGCTTCACCCTGACTTCTGCCGCCTGCACCCCGACTCCCGAGCGGCGGGAGCCCCGTCCACAGGCGGCGGAGCTGCGTCCCCCTGCCGAGCCGCGTGCCGCCCCCGGTCTGGGGGATTTTCCTTCAACATTCACGTCCCTGCGAGCGGGGGCTGGCCCGGGGGAGCAGGCGCCCCACGTCCCGACTGGACTGTTCAGGGCCAGCGGAGACCCCGCTCCCCGACGGGCGCGGCGCACCCCGGGCAGGGCCCGGCAGCCCCCCCTGAGCAGCGCGCCCCGCCCGACCCGGCGCGCCCTCCAGGCTTCGCTTTCCTCGGGGCAAAGCAGAGGGGCGGCACGTCTGGGCAGTGCGGGAACTGGATCGAAATGCAAAATACAGCGATGAGGAGGAATCGAGGGCTGGGGGGCTGGGGGAGGCCAGGATGGACAAAGCAGGACGCCGGCCCGGCTGGCAGACAAGAGGGCAGGCGAAGCTGACTCTGGGCCCAGGTGCCCAGCGTCCTTGGTCCCTTGTGGCTTTTCTTTAAACTGACTTGTCCCAGGCGGGGCCCCCTCAGCTCTGTCCGGCGCAGCAGGTGGCTGAGTCTGTGTGGCAGAAGCAGCAGCTGCAGACCCCGGCCCAGCCCAGGCCCCGCTGGAGCCGCAGGCCCACGGTCACTGCGAGACGGTCACCCAGAGAGGGTCGCCCGCAGGGCCCTGAGCCGCAGCCGGGGGCTCACAGCCAGCAACGGGACCTGGAGCCCCTCGGTCAAACAAACCCACAGCCCAGTCTACCTGCTGGCCGTCTCAGCCCCGAAAGCCTAATTCCTTTGTTCTCAGACCCCAGCCCGCAGGTCGGCGTAGCCTTGGCCGGGCCTCCCTGGATCTGTTGCTCTTCAAGCCTTTCCTTTAACAGCCTCTTGAGTTCCTCGCGCTAGCCCTGGCCCCGGGTCCTCGGGGGTGGCCTCGCGTTCAGGTCCCTTCCGTCTGGTTACAAAAGAATAAATTAAGATGTAACGTCTGGACACACTGGAGTGAAGGATTAGCTTTATCTGTGCACTTGAAACAACGCAAAGAAAATAGATGAGATATCTCAGCGACATGTTTAAGATCGGGGCCGTGGGGTGCAGAGGACCATGACGCCGAGAGGTGGGCAGCAGAGGAGGGAGGCCCGTGGGGTCAGGGTCAGGGACCCCGGGGTCTCACCAGGCCGCTTTGCAGGCGGGGGTGCGAGTGGTCATGGTGCCATGTGGCAGCGGTCAGCCTGACCAGAGGAGATGGAGCTGGAGTCCCGGAGCCAGCAGGTGCCCCAGCTTCGCACCAAGGACCAGGGAGAAAGCAGCTGGGAGGGGCCATGTGAGAGGCTGGACTCCTGCATCCCGGCCTGACCCCCGAGGCCCCTCTGGCAGCCCCTCATTCTCCCCAAGGAGGAGACAGTGGCCGGTGCAGTGGTTGGCTGCTGTGGCATTTTTATTTTTATTTTTTGTCACTTTCTTCCTGTCCAGCGCTCCAAGATATTCCTGACGTGTCCATGCAGCTCCTGCCCGGCCCCGCGGTCAGCCTGTCCCCAAGCCCCTGCTCCTTTCACTGGAGCCGCCGCAGCAGTCAGGACTCCAGTGCCGTGTGCCCAGTGCCCCAGGGTCCCGGCCGAGGGCCTCCCTGCTGGCAGAGCAGTCGCACTGCTGCCCACCGCGGTGTAGACGGGAAGGTACACGCAACTCCAGCCCACGCTGACGCCGCTGGCTGGCGTCTACACCCCGAGGGTGATCTAGTCTCCTCCTGCTTATCTGTATGTTACCGCCCCACCAGGCAAAGCCGGGCCCCGCCCGCTGCCATCTGCTCGGTGGGTTGTTCAATCCTGCGCGAGGACTATTTTTAAAGACTTTGGCAATAATTTTAGACTCAGAGATGTCGCAAAGTTAGTGCTGAGAGCCCCCGCGCCCTGCACTCAGCGCCCGGGCTGGCATCTTACACACCCGCCGCTGGAACCAAGACACCAGCCGGGAGACACGATCGTGACCCTCTCTGTGGGGCCCCGCCTGCCCCTCCCTGCTCAGTGACGTCGGGGTCTGGCCCGCAGGCCCGGAGCCCCCGGCCAGCGCTTCCAGTGGGCAGCGGACAGGCAGGGAGAGATTCTGACCCCGTGCTTTTCCCCGAAGTTCTTTTGTTACCACGCTTCTGTGTCCCAGGGGAGTGTAGGATTTTCAAACCCCAAAGTCAGGTGAGTACGTTTGTTTCTCTCTTTCCATCCTGGAGGCACCGCACACAGCAGGATGCTGCTGCTTCCCTCACGCGGAGATGCGTTTTGCAGAGGCTGGTTCTGCCACGGAGACATGTTTTGGAAGACATGCGTGTCCCCAGGTGGAAAGAGGCGCCTGCAGGGAAGCTGGCGAGTCGTCTGCGATCTCATCGCTGGCTGTTCCTTTTGCGTTCTTGTTATTTTGCCATTTTCGGGACTTGAACGTTCCCAGAAGGTGTGATCCTGGGCCACGGGAAGCCGTTTCCACAGCTCCCCCAAGCGGTGACCGCGAGAAGCTCCGCCAGCAGCACCTCCATCACCCCAGCCCGGCCCTCGCTGCCCGCCATCCTGGGACGCCAGCGCTGGAGGGGCTGCAGGCCCGTGCTGGGCCCTGTCTTGCCTCCTTTTTCCCAAGGAGATGAGTCTTGCGGCTTTCAATGCCACCCACACACTCCACGCGCCCCGGCCTCTCAAATGTTAATCTGCAGCTTGAGTCTCCCCTGTTCTCTAGACCACAGATCCAGGTTTCCTCGGAGCATCTCCTGTGGCTGCACAGAGCGTGTGCCAGGTGGAACAGACAAACCAACCCCATCCTTCCAGCGCGTCTCCTACAGTTGCCTCCGCCTCCTTGGTGCCGGGCCACTGCACCAACTCTTTGGAACTCATGCCTCTTTCTCCAATCACCACGCATCCATCAGCCTTGTCAGCTTGACCTTCAAATAAGCAGAATCTGATGGCTTCTCTCCATCCTGCTCCCTGGTCCAAACCACCGTGTGTCAGTTGCCTGAAACGCCACGACAGCCTCCTCCCTCACGCACCTGCTCTGCTATTACTTTTGCAACAACCGTGTAAGCAGTGGGAGGGCAGACGCTGGGATCTGCTCACTTCTGAATCCCCAGTGGCCAGAAGAGTAGAGCCGTGCACACGTGTGTTGAATGAATGAATCCTTCACGTGGCCCAGCATTTTAGAGTTTTGTTTCCTACTGAAAATTTAAAGGACTAAAATTACTTAAAAAAAAAAAAAAACCAAACAAACAACTTGCCTAGGAAATTTAAGAAAGTGATTGTCTTAGGACACACTTCAGCTTCTGTTTTCCTGGTTCTCAAGTATCAGATGATGGGGTGCTGAGACAGTAAGTTCTGGAGAAAGGGGCATTTAGGTAAGTGATTTACATCATAACCTCGTCCCAAATCACAGACCGAGAAGACTGCATGCAGGACAGGGGCCAGGAAAAGCTTTCCAAGTGGCGTCTGATCTGGACCTCACGTTTTCTGTTGTTTTAAGGGACAGCCGTTTGCTCAACCAAAAACACACTGTTCCCTCGAAGCCACTGCTGCAGCAAACACTGCTTCAGAACACAGGTGCCACCTCCTATTTTTAGTTCTTGGCTTTGGATGAAGCCGGCAACGAGAGATTTATGTGCCTGTCAAGCAGGGATGAGATGGAGCATATTTTCCACCGCCTCATATATTTTTAGTTGTATATTTTGTTCGTGGCGCTGGTGACACTCCCTTCCTAGGTAACTGTCTTCTCACTCTGCTTTGATTCGTGTTAATTACTGGGAGACAAAGATGCCTCATTGTGGATGAGATTTAACGAAATTCACAGGTGATGGGGAAGGCCCTGTCCCCCTTGGGGACTCTGCTTTCTCAAGCAATCGATCATCAGACGCAGGCGATTTATGACAGAGGTCGGGGTCCCCAGCAGGCACAGTGACTGCACACACCGGGTCCTTTTAACTCCCCGGATCTGAAAAGAAACGGTCTGTGCTGTTCCTTATTGAGCGTCCCCAATGATTCAGTGCCGGAGCCGAGGGCTACTGACCTCTGAGCAGGTGAATGTTTGATTTGTGTCGTGTCCGAGCTTTCGGCAGCCGTAAAGACCTTGGGAATCATAGGAGAAATCAGTCTATAGATTGATGTGTTTGTTGTTCTAGCAATTGATATTGTCACCATTTTAATAACCTCATCAAACTCGAGCACTCAAGAATAATACGGCACTTCTACCCAACTTAACAACAAGCCAGAACAACCTGGGACTCCATTCCAAACGCTCCAGGAAGAGAGAAATAAATCATACAGGAATAAATCACCTTCTACCTGAAATGTGTGACTATTTGAGCTGTGGGAGTGGACATTCCCTGAAAAAGACTTGATGGCCGGAGCTTGTTTCCGATACTTGGTGCAACACTTCGCCTCTGTGTCCAGGCCAGATTCCCCCTCACTGTCAAGTAGGCAAAGGGCAGCCCATGTTTGCTAATTACTGGGCCCTGGGGTGTGGGGGGGGTCAGGATCCCTTCCCCGCAGGCTTCAACGATGCGTTTGAGTTACTGACCCCGGACAGTGGACCATCTGGCTTGGGCGGGGATGTTGGTAGCTAAAGACGTGATTCCGACAGACCCCATCTGTGTCCACATGGCTTCCAGGCGTTGGGTAAATAGTGTTAGTGCTGATCACATGGTTCAATTACTGGTATTCCGATATAGTCCTTTAAAAAACTCAAATGTGTTTTGTTAAGAAAACGGCATCTGTGTTTTCTCTCTGGTGTGTCGTTATTGCTCCTGGGTCGTAGTTGTTGGTGCTTCTCCGGGTCAAAGGGAGGCATGTTTCCAAGTTCAGGAAAAGTTTGGTCAAGGTGGGGTTGAAATAAATGCTCTTGAGGACGGGTCAGCCCTGCACCTTGCCTGCTGCCCGCGCCGTGCGGAGTCGCCCTTCACCATCCAGGCCCCGCACCAGGAGACTCGGTGTGTGCACAAGCATTTATTTTGTTTTCAGAGTCAAGTCCAGAAAATGTTGAAATGCGGGACTATTTACAGGCACACGTGAGAACTGCTTTCTCTCTCAGTGTTTCCACAGTGTTGAATCTTTCCACGGTGCGCTCTGGCATTAGTTCTGAGAGTGCTTCGCTACTTCTAGATCTTGAGCCCCTGAGGAAAAAAAATTTATTCCTTAGTTCTTGTCTCCCTGGACTCTTAGCCCATTTCTTCCATCACATAGTAGGTTCTCAGCAGTTTCGAAATCACTTGCTGGAATTCCAAGTGGGGGGGGGTGTTTAATGGGGCCCTGGGGTGCTGACAGATCTCTGCAAAGGAAGAATTCATATGGGTGTCAAAACAGGTGTTAGAAATGAAACTTTATCGGAAGCGATAGTGATGGGGTTTAGGTGTTGGGGTTGGGTAAGTGGGGTTCTTGAGCCCCTCTGATGAGTATTCGCAGAGTTCCTCCTTCAGCAGCCGACAGCACATTATTTTGGAAAAAGGGGTAAGACACCTGCCTTGACACAGGCTGGCAAAGGGCAGGGCTATTTAGGAGAGACGCCCACATAGGGCCCCCGGGCAAGCTCTGGGCTCTGTGGAGCAAGGGGCAACTTCAGTGGAATTTCCCCCTTTGGAGTTCAGCTGATTTGCTGAAAGGATTTTTAACTTTTTCTTCCCCACCTCTAGCTCCTGGCCTTGCCTGTGACCTTCTATAGCTGACATGACTGTTAATCACCCCCTCCATCTCTGGGTCACCCCCTCCATCTCTGGGTCACCCTCCAATCTCTTGGTCACCCCCATCTCTGGTGTCACCCTCTCCATCTCTGGGTCACCCTCCAATCTCTTGGTCACCCCCATCTCTGGGTCACCCCCCATTTCTGGGTCACCCTCTCCATCTCTGGGTCACCCTCTCCATCTCTGGGTCACCCCCATCTCTGGGTCACCCCCTCCATCTCTGGGTCAACCCCCATCTCTGGGTCACCCCCCCATCTCTGGGTCACCCCATCTCCGGGTCACCCATCTCTGCGTTACCCCCTCCATCTCTGGGTCACCCCCATCTCTGGGTCACCCCCATCTCTGAGTCACCCCCATCTCTGGGTCAACCCATCTCTGTGTCACCCCCTCCATCTTTGGGTCACCCCCATCTCTGGGTCACCCTCTCCATCTTTGGGTCACCCCCATCTCTGGGTCACCCCCTCCATCTCTGGGTCACCCCCCATCTCTGGGTCACCCCTATTTCTGCGTCACCCCCATCTCTGGGTCACCCCCATCTCTGGGTCACCCCATCTCTGCCCCTGCCCCCCGGGAGGCCGGCCGTCGGGGACAGGGTCAGGCGCGCCTTCCCCTGCAGGCCCCGGGCGTGCAGTGGCGCCGGGGGGCGGACGGGGAAGGGTGGGGGGCAGTTCTGAGAGTTCCCGTGGACCCCGAGGGGGGCGCAGCCCAGGGGCCGGCGCGGGCCGAGGCTGGGACGCTCGCACCGGGCGCCCCCGCGCGGCCTCGGGACCCGCCTCTCCCGCAGTGTACGGGCCCCGCACTCCCGAGGAAGCGGGGGGCATGGGGCGCCCGCCGGGCCCGGGGTCTGCGCGCACCGCGGGCCTCGCCCTCGCCGCGCACGTGCCGGGGCGGCCCTGCCGGGCCCCGCCTCCAGCTCGCCGGAGGCCGAGCGGCTCAGCGCGCGTGCGCGGAGCAGGGCCCGGGGCGTGGCTTGGGTGGGCGGGACCCAGCCAGCGACGTGCGCAGGCGCACAACAGAGGTCGGCTGGCGGGGCCGAGCGCGGACCCCGCGCGCAGGCGCAGAGAGAGGCTGGGGGGCCGGCCGCGCGCAGGGGCGGGGCGGAGGTCGGGGCCGGGCGGGCCCGGTGGACCCTGCGCGCAGGCGCGGGGCGGAGGCCGGGCGGGGCCCTCTGGGGTCGCCCGTTGGCTTTATCTGGGGGGGAAGGCGAACGTCATAGCTCTGCGGGAGGCGGCTTTGCCGGGGGTGGGGGTGGGGGTGTGGGTGGGGGTGGGGGTGGGGGTGAGGACGGGGGGGGGCGATTGCGTCACGCCCCAAGGCCGTGGCTCCTGCGCAAGGGAGCGGCCTGGGCCTCACCCGAGGGCCACGTGGGGCCGAGGCCGGGGCTGGTCCCCGACTCCGCCCGCTGGTTTTCCTTCCGCACCCCCTGAGCCCAGAAGGGTTGTCATAACCTCCAGGTTCTGGGGGGCTGTGGGACCCCCTAAGGGGTCCCTCTCAGCCAGGTGCCGGTTGAGCAGCCTCTGGGCAGCCCCCGGGCGCTGTCGCCGGTCCCTGCCGACAGCAGCCCCGGGACCGGACACCCCCAAACCCGAGGAGACGCCCGGGCAGGACACCCCCAAACCCGAGGAGACGCCCGGACAGGACACCCCCAAACCCGAGGAGACGCCCGGGCAGGACACCCCCAAACCCGGGGAGACGCCCGGGCAGGACACCCCCAAACCCGAGGAGACGCCCGGGCAGGACACCCCCAAACCCGATCCCCGGGGGCCGGGCCGGCCGGCGGCTGCGGGGTCGGGGGTCGGGCTGCCGCGGAGGGGCTGGGGAGGGGTCGGGCCCTCACGGAGAAGGACGGCGGGGCTGGGGTCGCCGCGGTGAGACGCTGATTAGGGAGAGCGTCCGCGTCTGGGCGTGACACACACAAACCCTGGGTAGGACGCGGAGACGCGGGGTCAGCTGAGCAGCGTGAATGCAAATGGGGGCTGCGCTCTTCATCGCCCTGCGGGGCCTCACGAGCAGTGATGATGATCTGTTCATCACACCTGATGTTCTGCTCCGGCATTAAATGGAAAGAGTAAGTGTGATCGTGTGATGATTTTGTCTTACCTCGGGAGTCCGAGAGTAGGTGCCGCTGAACCCAAGTCACGAGTGTCCCCTCCTGCCGTTTGGGCTGGTGGAAGTTCTGAACAGGCCCCAGCTGCCGCTGACGGCAGATGGCTGATGGAAGCGCTCGCTGCTTTTCTGCATTGTCAAATCCAAGAACTGTAATCTTACTATTTAAGGCATCATTATAAATACATGTGTATGCATAATTCTGTATATTTATAACATAAATATGCATGCATATAGTTGTATTTATTGTCAATTATACCTTGATAAAGTTTGGAGAAAAAGTGTGTAGGTTGATAGTAGAAAAATTCAAACTCAAAGACAATTAAGTAGAAAAGATAAACCATCTCTATTCTGAGTAGAAATAGCCATGGTTAATCATTTTGATATATTTAATTTCAGTGTTGAGTCTAGGCATGAAAGAAAAACACATATATTCATAGTGTTTATGACTGAAAAAATGGATCATACTGTGTTGCTTTCTAAAATATTGGTTCACTGTCCTTTGCAAAATCAGTCTATTTGTAAGCATTTCCCTTAGGTTACTTTTTGTTTCTTTTTTTTTCTTTATTGAGATAAAATTGGGCATCACTACCTGGTGGTCATAGGAGTGGCATCCTTCTGTCCTGGGGACCACACCACGCCACACCCACACCAGCCCACACCAGCCCACGCACGCCCACCAGCTCCACATGCTGTCCTGGGAGGTGCCAGAGCAGGGTGACTCAGGGCATCCACCTAAAGTAGAAAAACAATTTGTTTCTGCTGTTCAGTATCTTGGCAAATACAGACTCCGCCTCCCAGCACCTGCCCCAAACGCCTCCCAGCCAGAAGAGACACGACTACCGCAGCGGGAAGGAATTCCGGGGGCTGACGTGAATGCTGAGCTCACGCCCAGAGGAAAGGGAGCTCTCTGGTCAGTGTGCTGGGGTGCTCACGAGGGATGAGGCTTCCTTCTCCATAGGTGTCTTTTCCAGTGGGGGCTGAACTGTGAGCAAAGATGGCGCCAAGAGTTGGACATCCCGTCTCTGATTAAGAATAATTGGTCTTTGGTCTTTTGCATAATAAGATAAAGAAAATTTGACAGTCAAAGGGATCTTAGAAACCACCTGGCTTGACTCTTACAGTTCAGTTCATGCCTTGAGTGGGGTTCCCCGTGGCAGGCACATGACCTTCACCTGGGAGTCAGGGTACCGGGGCCCTAGCCCATTCTTGTGGGCCAGGACTGGGCCATGGGGGAGCTCCTTCTGCTGGTGACTCCCTCGGTCTGGGTTTCTGGAAGCCCAGGGTTACCCGTCTGACTGTCTGTTGCTGGTGGCTGCCTGAGGAGGACATTCGTTTCAGGTCACATAATCAGACGTGTCTGCACCAGGACCCGTGTCAGGTGGTAGTTCAAGGGTCCTGGTTGGGGACGGGTTATGATGACTCCCTTCCTCCCTCACTCTCCACTCCCCTTTCCCCCTTTATCATCTCCTCCTCTAGAAACCCAAACACCACAGCGCAGCGCAGCGCCAGCGCCAGAAGGTCTTCCGCTGAAAACAGAGCGCCGAGAACAATGAAGGGCATCCGTAGAAAGTTGGACCTGGAAGAACTTTCCTGAATACAGAAGACACGGTGGCCTGGGGGGTAAGAATGTGCCTCGTGGGAGGGACACATTTCAGGTGCTAGAGTGAGTTTGGAAAAGGATCATCCGTGTTGCAAATTCATTTCAAAGCAGACTTGGTTTCTAGAATCACACACTGAACCTCTCCCAAGAACTCCTAATGGCATCCTGGCCACTGACAGTCTTTCGTGGACTTAGTGGAGGGTCTGAAGGAGGTGACAGCCAGACCTGGGGCGGCGTTGACCCTGAAATGCACTTAGGAGGGTCAGCGCTGAGCCTGTGGGAGGCATTTCCAATCTCTGACGACGTCTGACTGGTTCTCTGAACTCTGACGGGATTTCCTCCAGAGGAAGTTTCCCAAACTTCGATTCTGAACCAGTGACAACGTCAGCCTCGCTGAGCACCAGAGGATGGAAAATTTCCCCACCCTAGGGGAGTCCACTAAAAATGCCTTCTCATCTCCCAAGGGCAGGGTTCTTGCTGAGTGACCGTCACTCGCAGTTTGGGGGAGACCGACGGGAGCTGTGCCCACCTCCCGACCCTCAGCACCTACCCAGCAGGGCCCACCGCAGAAGTCTGCCTTTAAATATGGCAATTATTCCTAAAATGTCTTTGTTGACAGCTGGTGTGGCACAAATAAACACAGGGCTATTTGCAAGTAAGCAAGAATTAGCATAATCAGCAGCTGCAGCATTGCCACAGACACAGAACCGTAAAGAACCCCGTTCCTTCCGAAACCAAGTACGCGCAGGGACCTGCCTGGAATAATGAGTTAACGGACACCTGCCCGGGCTGCCCTGAGCCCAAGGGCCCTTGGGCCCGCCCAGCCCTCCCTGGCCGGCGTTTTCCACTTAAAACAGAAACTCATCTATCAAAGAGGGCTCTGTGGTGATGAAGAGTAAGAGCCTCTGCAGAGAATAGAAAATTATTGATTTTATTCTCCATTGTCCAAAATGTAGCAGATAATGAATGGTCATCAATGAAGGACATTCCGTCCTCGCTGAGTGTGATGAAAATGCAAGAGCAGATAAGAAGGGCTCTGGGAAAATAATGGTTTTATTGTTTTGTTCTGGTGAGTGCCAGCCAGCGGGCCCCGGGCCCTTTTACCAGCCCCGGGCAGCCGGTGTCCCGAGTTAGACAGGGCATCTGGCTCGCTAGGCTGCTCCTACCTGCTGGGGCCGGCGCCCTTTTGGCATCATCTTCCCGCAGGACAAAGGGGTGACCTGTCCTGTCCGGTAGCCGCTGGAACCCTTCTTAGGAGATAGTGTTTTCTTGCTCAGAAATCTGTGGCAGCCAGGGCACAGGCGGGGCGGGAGAGCGGGACGAATCAGCCTTTCTTTCTCCCTCAAAGCCCCTCTCCCGAAGGCACTGGCGCTGGCAGCGTTGCTGCGCATTTCTGAGGTTTTGAAGCCTGTCATTCAGCGCCGCGCATTCAGGGCAAACCTGTGTGAAATGCACTTCTATTCTCTCCCCGTCCATTTAAGGCAGGAGCTGCCCTCAGAGCCTTTCTCTCGATGCTCATTTTGTCAGCGCGAGCTCGGGACCCCAGCCTGGCCTCCTCCCGCACTTGCTGGGCTTCCTTTATGCATTTCACCGAGCTGGGGTGGCTGGAGTCAGCGCGACCCTGCCTTGTGCACAGAATCGGGTCCGCAGCCTGGCTCCTGGCATTTTCCCACTTTAGTCCGGAAAGTAGGTCAATTTTAAAAATAAACGGATGGGAACCGCCCTGCCTCCAGGGTGCTGGAGCGGCTGAGGGGTGGTTCTGAAGTATAGAGGCCACCCAGCAACGTTAGTGTTGTCTGCGGCTTTGTTCCCCAATTCTCTGTGCCTTTTAGGTGCCAGACAATGAAAACTGCTTTAGCTTGTAAGAAAGGGTGAGGGTATCAGCCCGGGGGCTACAGGCCTGACCAGATCTTGATAACTATATTAAAATAGTTCATAAAATAATTTAAATGGGACGCTATTGCTTTGCTCCACTTTTATTTTTTCTTATTGCCAAATGAACACGTTCTCATAAATGATGTAGAAGCCAGGTAAGTGTGAGGAAGGGAATAAAAGTTACCAGTTATCTCAATATTCAGAGGACATCAGGGTTAACACTTTGGTGCAATTCCTTTCAGTCTTTGTTCTTTAAAAAAAAAAAAAAAAAAAAGCATCTTGGGACTCTCAGTGCCAGAATATAAGTTGGCTCCCTGGTTCCCTCCCATCCTATTGTAACAGGGGGTACCAGGGAAGGGGGGAAGTTCCAGGTTTCCCGCCCCACCCAAAGGAGGGCGGAGCTGAGCAGGGATTGAAGAAGCTGCAGAGGAGACTGAGGAAGGAAGGAAGCAGGATGGAGAGCAAGGAGGAGCCCCGGAGGAGGCACATGGAGCCGAGAGACACGTGGAGAAACTGCACTGCCTTGTGGTTGTGGACGGGGTGACACAGATGTGGGTGAGACCCGTGGGGAGGGGACAATGGCGGTTTTTGTCTTAATTTTGATTTTGCTCTTTTCCTCCCAGACTTGTCTGGTTGTTTCTGACCCTTTTCTGTGGGTCCCACTGGAAGGTGCTTCAGACTTGTGGCAGCTTTCGGGCCTTGCTCTGGGCCAATCCTGCTTGGGTGGACTTTCACCCACGAAGGGACGGGTCACTTTGGGTGCTTGATTCAGAAACTATATTCTTTGCCTTTCCTGTATTGTTTACTAATTGTTGAAGTTCCTTTTCATTAAAGTATCATAGGTTTGTGTTGATGCAGTGGATGGCAGAACCTATTTAGAGCAGGCAGGTTTGTGGGGTCTGGGGTGACCCTCTCCCTGCCCTGTAACACTTTGGAATTGTTACTGGGCGTTAAGGGGCATTAAAACTGGCCAAGGACATTGCCCAAATATTTCCCTTCACCCATGCACACAATTGCAAGAAAACTCAGGTTTAGGGAACAACAATAATGGAATTTAATTAACAAAGCGGAGGGCGGAAGAAAGACACTGAAGACACACAAGTGTCCATGTTTACAAGTCCTAAACAAAATGGTGGCCAAGATGGTGTCTTCCCGCCACTGGAGACCTGGACCACGTATTTGTAACAGAAGGCTGTGCTCTCAAAATGGCGTCTTCCTGCCACTGAGGGCCTGGAGCACGTGGCAGCCAGAGACAGCAGGCTAGGATGCCAGCAGGAGACACACCCGAGTTACCACGATGTGCCTGAGGCAACACACAGTATCAGTCAAGCAACACCGGAAGCAGCAGCCTCCAAACAACCTGACAAGTAGCCACACTCACTCAGCTCAGTGAGGTGCCCTGCTCTAGGCCCTCGCCTTCCCCTCCCAGCTGTAATGGCAGCCAAGTTGGGAATAGTTCCAGCCACCTGGCTACCTGTAAGACTTCTTGACTTTCCTCCTGAGAGGCTGGCTGTTGGAAGCCTCTCCACATCCATCCTTTGGGGACCTGCAGCATCAGTCTGGGAGATTGGCGTCGTGGGGACTGGAATGGCTGACCCCGGGGGCTGCTTCTGTATCCCTTATATTCCCCATCAGAGTCCCCACCCCCACTGATTCTTCCTTCCCCAGCCATATTCCACCTGGCCCTATTCATCCTCACCCACTCCTCCCATTCCCCCAGAGTCTGTAATAGCCTTTGGCCCCAGTCTTGCCCTTTAGTCCCTGCTCACAGAATGAAGGCCAGCAAAGCACAGCACAGAGGTGGCACTTGCCGGGAGTGGAAGGGTGTGGTCCTGCTAGAAGGTAAGCCTGGAACAGCTTGTGGTCAAATTTGCTGTGACATGTGGAGATCCTATCTGTCCATCCATAAGTCTAACACAGAGGGAAGTGTATCTGAGAGATCAAGAGATGCCTATGGACATAAACTGAGCGCCTGGATCAAGCTATACCTGAAGGCAATTGTGAATGTTCACTTTTAGGAATCAATGAATACCTGTGTGCTGCCTGGTAGCAGTGAAGTAAATGACATTCTAATCCAATGGCAAACACCAGCCCTGTAATTGTAAATGTTTAAGTCACCTGTACCCCATTTTTTCCTGCTTTCAACATATAACACTGTCTAACATCATCTCCTTTTGCCAGGTTCTGTGCTGGGGGCTGGGTCCTGCCTTCTCAGAATTCACCACTTATAGTCCCTGGTTGATGAGATGTGCCTATGTATACATATCTGCACCCTATTGGTCTGTCAATAAAAGCCATAAAGTTTTGGATATGTATTATCTATCTATCAATCTGTTATAGGACAGGGAGAGGGGCAGCCCAAACCCCGCAAACCTGCCTATACTAAATGGGTTCTGCCATCTGCCGCATCAACACAAAACATATAAGACTTTAATGGGAAGGAACTTTAATAAAACTAGGAAACAATACAGGTAAGGCAAAGAGTCTAGTTTCTAAATGAAGCACCCAAAGTGACCCGTCCCCTCGTGGGTAAAACGCCATCCATATGGGATCGGCCCAGAACAAGGCCCCAAAGCCTGCTACAAGTCTAAAGCATCTTCCAGTGGGGACCCACAGAAAAGGGTCACAAACAACCGGACAAGCCCGGAAGGAAAAGAGCAAAATCAACATCAAGATAAAAGCTGCCATTGTCACCTCCCCATGGGTCTCACCCACATCTGTGTCACCCAGTCCACGACCAAAAGACAAGCGCAGTTTCTTCACGTGTCTCTAGGCTCCATGCGCCTCCTCCAGGTCTCCTGGCTCCATCCTGCTTCCTTTCTTCCTCAGTCTCTTCTGCAGCTTCTCCTCTTCCTGCTCAGCTCCACCCTTCCTTGGGTGGGGCAGGGAACCTGGAACCTCCCCCTTTCCTGGGGACCACCCTGTTACATATCTATCTATCTATCTATCTATCTATCTATCTATCTATCTATCTATCTATCTATCTATCATCTATTCATCCATCCATCCCTCCCTCCCTCTAGCTATCTGTCTGTCTACCTAATATGTGAGGTGATAGATGTGCTAATTAAGTCGATCATGGCAATCATTTCATAATGTATACATTTATTTACTCATATATTATACACCTTAAAATATATAGATTTTATTTGTCAATTATATCTTAATAAAACTGGGGAAAAAAACCCTAAAAATACTTTATTGCTAAGAAGCACTAATCATCGCCTGAGCCTTCAGTGAATCTTAATCTTTTGCTCTGGAGGGTCCTGCAAAGATCTACGAAGTGTAATTAAACAAAGCGGGATAAAATGAAGCATGCCTATAACATGCACACTTCAGAAGAACGATGTAAAAATAGCCGCATGCAGGGTTTTATCTATCATATTCTGATGTTACTTTTAAATTATTCTCTCTATACTTGCCTCGACATCACCAAAATAATGTAACCTCGACATAATAAATAACTGTACTGTCAATATAAGCCACTACAAATCACACAGAAATAATGGGCTCCAGAGGTAAGTTTCTGACTCCAGATGACTTTTTCCTGCTCTTTCTGCCAGTGCCCTCCCTTATTATTATGATTATTATTGTTCTTTTTCTGCTGTCCCCAGCCACTGTGCAGGCTCCACAGTAATTAGTAAGCTGTCTGTCACACTTTTCTATCCTTAGCAAGGCAACCACGTCCAACTGCTTTGAAGTCCAATTTTAATTTAGATGCAAACGACTCCCGTAGCACTAATAGTCTAAAAGGCACCTCAGGCAGGCTGCAATTACAGAGCTGGTGTTTGCCATCTGATTAGAATGTCATTTCCTCTACTGCTGCCAGGCAGCCCTCAGGAGCCTCCTGACCCCCAGCAATCCCAACTCTCCCTCCAGTCCCAGCCCCGGGCCGCCAGGCGGGGCTGCGCCCAGCTCCTGGTTCATTGGCTGTTTATTTATATAATGTCTGGGGATGACACAGTCCACATTAAGGCAGGACATTTACACACACACACACACACACACACGGATGGTGTTGCTCAGAATTGGCTGGTGGTGGAGACAGACACATCTGCAGGAGGAACTGGAAACTGATAGCCTAGTTCTCCTTTGAGTCCAGAGGTCTGTGATGCCACCAGGCCAAGGCTGCTGTTTCTGACAAGTCTGAGGGTAGAAAAAGCCAGTGTCCACCCTCAAGCCCTGAGGCGTTGAGCTCTGAACAGGGGCCTGGGGCAGCCTTTTTGTTCTCTGCAGGCCTTGCATTGATTGGGTGAGGCCCACCCATGTGGGTGTGTGTGTGTGGGGGGAGTGTCTGCTTGACTCACTGTATCACTGAAATGTTCCCCTCACCCCAAACACCCCACTCCCCCAAATGCACGAGGAGGGGCGTCTGGCAGGCGGGCTCGGTGAATGAACCCACCCGTCGCCGAGCCATACCCAGTCCTGGAGCCGTGACTGTGCCACCTTACATGGCAGATGGGGTCCTCGCAGCCTGAGATGGGGGTGCCGGTGGGCCCAGTGTGCTACCGAATGCCGGCCTCAGCACGCTTGTTAACTGTACCAAGTGTGCCCATGGGGTACTTAGGGGGAGTCGGGCAGTGGGAAGAGTGGGAGGCGGAGACGCTGCTGGCTTCGGTGGAGGAGGAGGAGCCACTGGACAGGCCGCGGTGTGCCCCTGGAGCCTGGAAAAGACGAGGAACGTCCGGAAGGAACGCAGACCCGCTGGCCCCTTGATTTTGGGCTTTGGAGTCCAGAACTGCAGGTGACAAGCGCTGCTCCGCGCCCCAGAGTCGGCGGTGGTTTCACACAGGCCCTGAGCCTGGGATTCGGCCCAGACTATGGTTGCCACCGGCACCGCCCTCTCCGAGCTCCTCCACGCACGCTCCGTGGGGCCGGGCCCGATCACAATGAATTGCTTTGGGACTCATGCGCTGGGGCGGCTGTGAGGTCAGTGCCCCTTCAGAAGGGCGTCTCCGGGGCCGGGTGTGGCCGAGCTCCCTTGGGTGGGGTCCAGGTGAAGTCTCCCTTCCTGAACCTTCAGGTGAGAGTCAGGCCACACTTCCTGGGTATGTGGGTGGGGTGAGGGGGTTGGTGGTTAAAGGCTCAGGACCTGACGCTGGGCAGTTTGGCCACATGACCAAGCAAAGTCTGCAGGCCGTGCGGCGTGTGGGCGGCTGGGCCCGGTCAGCAAGGTGCCCAGGGCGCCCGGCTCACCGCCCTGAGTGACGTCTGCTCCGGCTGGACACCTGTGTGGGTTTATAACACCCCCAGCCCTGAAAGCGTGAGGCCTGGCCCCCTGGAGGCAGTTTCCCGAGAGCAGCTGACCCAGAGCCGCGGGGTCTCACCCAGCAGCCCTGGGGGTCCACACCGAGCACGGGGCCACTTCATGCTGCGGGATGTTGTGGGATTTGAGGGGGGAAATGCTCTCACTTGCTGGGAAGCAGGCTGGGAGCTGCACTGTTTTTTAAAGAAGAGTTTTAGAAGAGGATCAGCCTTTCTCCGATACTAGCTTTGGAATAAGTAATGGCTTGGGGGTGAGAATTGCTGGGTTTCCTATTAACGATAGAAGTTGCTTCCTCTGTTGTGAGGAGAGGCAGCAAAATGCAGCGGTTAAAGCGGGGTGATTTGGGAACCGGAAAGCTGCAAATTCGGACCCACCCTGGGGTCCTGAGGGCTCTGGCCCCACCTCCACTTCCTTAGCACCTGGACTGAGACCAGCTCCTCAGAGAGGGCCCCGAAGGGGGGAACCTGGTGTGGGGTGAGCCTGCCGCGAGGCAGGACAAGCATGTGGCAGCCCTGCTCCTCCTCCACCGCCCACATGCTCTGGCTCCCTCCCTTTGGATGCTCTTTGCAGTCTGAGGCGATGGGGTCTGGTCTGTCACCTGGTCCCCTCTACAAGGGGAATCCCCAGGTGCACAGGTGCCAGATGCTGCCCCAGGACCAGAGGACAGCAGGATACAGACCAGATGCCGCCGGGTGAGTGGAAAGACGAGCCAGAAAAGGGGGCGCCCTCTGCTCCATCTGCTCCTCAGCCTCTTGGGCTCCCTGCCTGGGCACCGGTGCCCCCCATCCCAGAGCCCGAGCCCACGCAGCCCAGCCCCTCGCCGTCCCCCCCACCACATGCCTGCAGCCGCTCTGTTCACACCTGGCTGTGGGCTGACTCCCACGTTTGGATCCTGGGGCTCCTAGGTGGAGAGTCAGAGCAAATGAAAAGCCCCTAATAGCTAAGCTTCAAAGTCACCCCCTGGGGCCTCAGGTGTTTGTAGGCGGGTGAGCTGCTGCTCCCAGGCTCCAGAGGACGCTTTGAGTAAAACCAGCTCTGGGCCCAGTGCTGGGTGAGGAGGAGGCAAGAGAGGGTCTCGCGGAAGAGCCCTCAGGAAGCACAGAGGGTATTGGGGGGCTGCGCCAGTCCAGCCTTGTGCCTTCGAGGCCGACCCCTGTGGGGCCGCTAAGTGGACCCAGGAAGTGACAAGCCCTGGGGCGTGTGGCTCATGGTGAAGCCACAGCTGTGCACATGACGTTCTAGGTCGTCTGCACAGAGAGGTCATTCCCAGCTCAATCCCAGCCCCTCCTCAGCGGGGCTCTCCCTCCTCAGGGGCAAGCTCGGGGCTGGAGAGACTGGACCGTCCCTCAGTCCCTGTGATGCTGTGAGTTTCAGATGTGATGAAATGCTCCCACCCAGCACCCATCTCTGGCTTCAGTTCACGCCTGGGGTCCTTCGCAGCAGAGACCTAAAAGCCGCTCACCCGCCAGGCAGCCCTGGCCCGGCCACTGCTCCGTCTTGCAGGTAGGGCTGGAACCCAGGACACCCGACCCCAGGCTCTGAGGCTCCCTGGTCCCCTTTCTATCTCCACTGTCCTCAGGTGGGGGGGTCTCCCACCCACACACCAAAGGGGTTTTTCTCTTCCTGCTTCCTGGCTGCTGTCTCCAGAATTGCCCCTTTGATCGACTCTGTCACTATGTCATTAATCATCAATAACATGCGGTCCACTCCGTCCCCTTGGTCGTAAAGAGCCAGACTGCAGCGATTAGCTGTTCACTGAAAATTCCCTAATGAGGTTTATCAGCGTTTTCACGTACTTAATACCTGGGATAAAAATGCATTAGCAATTCGACAGCAGCGTTTGGGGAATAGATTCCCTTCCTATAAAAACCAGATTAGGGGCCTCCCTGGTGGCTCAGGGGTTCAGTCTCAGCTCTATGAAGCTGTCCACAGCCACTGCAGCACAAGTTTGATCCCTGGCCAGGGAGCTACCCACAGGGCACAGCAGACCTCTCCTGTCTCTCTGCTGCTCCCCTCAGCAGTGGATTTCAGTAGATCTGCCTGTTCTGCTCCCCGCTCTCTGGGGAGTCCTCTAGGGAGTCCTCTCACCCCCTGCACCTTTGGCCTAGACCGCAGTTCTTGTGTGCACAAATAAATAAATCTTAAAAAGAAAACAGATTAAACTGTAGGACAGAAAGACGTGGGCTTGGTTCATCAGGGAGCAGAGAGATGCGGTACATACATTTGGAGACAGGAGCTCAGTGATCATCCCTGGGCCACAAACACGGACTTTGAGCACCAGTCTCCCTCTTTCTTTGCATTTCTGGAAGTGCAATCTCGGGGCTGCGTGGCCCCCATGGCTGGTGGAGCCGTGGCCTGGGGCATCCGCATCCCGATCCCCAGTGATGTGGTTCCTCCCTGGGGCTCTGCAGACGTGGGGCGGATCTGGAGACAGAGATTTTCCCTGGTGATGCCACTGGTCGGTGGGACCCCAGATGTTCTCGGGTGAGACCAAGGGAGCAGGTCAGAGTCAGAGAAGTGATGATAGAGGCTGAAGTCGTGGTCCTGCTCACCCGGCGCCCAGGGGCTGGGGCCTCCAGCATCGGGACCGGCCGGAGTCGCTCTCTGGTCCGGTCGGTGTCATCACTAAATTTAAAAATGCAGGCCCACCGCTCGCCCAGCAAGCAAGTCTGGGCTTGGCAGGATAAGGGGAGTCAGGCCTGGGAATCGGCCGTTAAGCTGGTGGTCCATGAAGCTGATGGGGATCATGAGTCAGGACACCCCCAAGACCAGCCCCCCGACCAATCCTGAGACATGGAGAATAACAGAGCGGGGGACCCCCACTCTGCGCAGCAGGCCTCTCGGTCTCTGTTCTCCCCTCTGTATGTCAGGAAATCCGCCTTTTCCCTTCTCCGACTGGTGACTTCTTCACCGCGAGCCTCTGGCCGGCACTGAGTCTGCCCCGCAGCCGAGGACCCCTTGCTTCTCGGCCCGTTGACTCGGTGTTCCTGACTCCGGCGGGAGACAACACAGCGTGTGACATGCTGCCTGCTGTCGCGGCGGCTGGGGAGCTGGTGGCCTCGGGCGGCCATTCTCCCAGGACCCGGTTGGGTGTCCCTCAGCGACCTCGGGAGACCTCGGGAGGGGGCCGTGCCTGGACGCCAGAGGCCTCACAGCACACGCGCCCAGTAGCCGAGCAGCGAGTCTGGGCTCCGGGTGACCGAGTCCCAGCGCCCTGGCCACACCCCTCGTTGCCTATCAAACATGGCTCGGCCTGAGTCTGTGTGGGGGCAGCGGCATCTCTCGTTTCTCCAGACGCTGCGGCTCCATCACGGGGCTGGGATGGATGGGGGGCGCCTGCATCCCCTTCCATCGGGCCGTGCAGAGTTTACTCCCACACGCCCAGGACACAGGTGACTCATCAATCACACTGTTCACCGGGCGGCGCTGTTTCAGAACCTGCTCTCTGCAGCGCAGGCTGCGAGGGCTTGCATAGAAATGAGAGGTCATGGACGGAGGGTATTTGCCACGCGTGCTGGAGCAGGGGCGCCTGCAGACAGGGCTCAGGTGCAGGTGCTCCCCTGCGCCCCCCAACAACTCTGCACGCCCCCGAGTGTCGTGAAGAGGGGCGGCAGGGTCCCTCACCCACAGTTACCACATCTTCGCTTTCTTCTACACGAACACGTTATTAATTCAAACAGAAACCGCCCCAGAAAACAAACACTGCCTTTAAATTAAACATCAGAATGCAGCACAGAGACTGAGCCGGGCAGCAAAATGTAGCATGTTGATCAAGACAATCAAAAATGCAAACTAGGAAATCAATACGCAGGAGCAGCTGTCATCAGACCGAACCCCAGGCAGCAGCAGGGCTGATGGGGGGGCGCCCTGCACCTAGAGCTCAAGCCTGCAGGAGAGGGTGACCCCCGGCCAGGCACTGGCTCTGCCTCCTTTTGCAAAATGCATCTTTAAAATTCATCTTAAAAGAAAAAGATGCTTCTGTTGGGAACACGCCACTTTGCTGTCACCGTCTTTTTCTAAAAGCGAAGGGAAGACTAGTCCGTGTTCTGTGCAGCGCCGAACTCATCCCGAAGGACAGGACCTTGACCTCCCTCCCGAAGCCTCTCTCAGCCAGGGTGGGGGCGTACGCTGCGAGGACAGGCACCCTGACTCCGTCTCGGCTGTCGGGGGGTGGTGCGCGGGAAGCTGAGAATCCGCCAGTGTCTTTGCCAACCACTGGAATCTCCATTCCTGCCAAACTTCAGCGAATCTTCTCTTTGCTTGTCTGCTCCTCCCTTGCCCGCGCCAGCCTTTCGGTGGACCATGAGTCGAAGATGAATCGGGAATCCGTGGTCCAGGACGTCGCAGTCCCAGCTCCACGGCCACTACTGGGCAGGAGGACAAAGCCCGGGGCCTCCCTCTAGTCTCCCTCGCCCACCGCCTCCCCTGTTTTCAAGTCCCGGCACCAATCCCCAGAGAGACATCTGGTGCCTCCCCTGGGGCTGGACACCACCTTGGGGGGCCCCTCCCACCTCCTGGCCCCCATTCTTACCACCTGCCAGGCTCCCCCTGGGCTTACTGCCCTGAGAATTCTGAAATTCTAAATGTTCCACCTGTTCCCTGCTATAAAATTCTGACTTTAACAATAATAATTCCAATGTTCTAATTGAATATAAAATTCTCGTCCGCAGAGAGCAGCAGGTCCAAGCTCCTGCTAAGACTCATTCCAGGGGCCGGCCTTCCCCCGGGCAGCGCAGCCGGCCCTTGCATAGCGGAACTCTTTCCCCATCCCAAGAAGCCCGTTGAGACGGAAACTCTCACTAGCGGCCCAGGTGACCGAGTCACGCGAGGGATTCTTCTCATCTCAAAACACGGTTCGGGGACCAGGAGCGTCAACCCCACATCATCCATTTTAGAAAACACCACGCGTGCAAGCCAAGCATCTTGCATCTTGCAGACTCTGTTTCCCCAGACCAAAAAGAGAAGCAAAGTGGCACTGACACTGGGATGGCTACGCTGGGAGGCCGTTCGGCACTTTATAACTTGAGGCCCCCCTAGATACGCACCCGGCGGTGCGTGGCTGCGTGACTTGTACCAGCCAGGAAGGGGAGCAGCGTGGAAGGCCGAGTTCTCGGGTGGAGGTGGCTGCCCCCAGGCCGCTGTGCAGGGGTGGGGCCGCGGGCTCCTGGGGGGCGGGGTGTCCTGCCTGGCCGTCAGCTCGCTTTCCCTCTTGTGCGGCCGATTTCAATGAAATGTTTTTAGGCCTTTAAGTGATTTGTCTTCGGTTCGTGCTGCTCCTCTCACTTGGTTTAGTGCTTCCTTTTGGTCTCCCTTCTTGAAAATTCAGTGATGTCCAAAGGAATTATGTCTTCTTTGCCGTTTTCGTGGTTTTTCTCAAATGTTTCTCCGCCTTGGGACCAAGGACGGCTGCACTGGAGCTGACTTGGTGCTGACTCGGATGGGCCCGAGCTCAGCGGGCTGGAAGATGCCGCTTTTCTCCTCTTCCTGGTGTTCTGCGGGACCAAGTGTCTCCAGTCACAGGAGACAAGGCTGAGCGGACTGCTAACCCCAGGGACCTCCATGCTGAGCAGGCCGGGGGAGTCTAGCCTATGGGGTTCAGCCGGCGCTATTCTGCAGGTAGCTGCAGGGGGAGCTTCCTGCAGGTCAGCTTGTGTGTGGGGGGAGGACTCGGTTTCTCCCCCGTGCTGGGAGAGCAGGCGTGGGCAGGTCCTGAGAGGGGCAGCGGTGAATCTCCCATCCAAGCCTTATGCATTTTGCCAAATTCCATTTACGAAAATTAGGAACGTGATCAATCATGGTACCCCAAAAGATTGTGAAGATGGAAACACAGAAACCCGATTAAAAGGAGGCGGGGAGGCTGGAAGTTGGCGATCAGCAAGCACAGAGCCCACTGGCCTTCATCTCTCAGGGTAAGTGAGGTTCTTCCCGCGCCAGTGGGAGAAACACGGTGCCTGTGCCCAGCAGGAGCCCCCTCTGGAGGGCGTGTAAGGGTGTTGGCTTTTGTTCTGGGGAACAAAAGTGTGTCTCCTACTCACTACCAAATTGCCCTTTGACACTGTTCCGCCGTGTTGGTGAAATGATTGATGCTTTGGTCTAAGGTCAACAGGTTTATGACAGGACTGGGACGGAACATCTTAAATGCCCCTTGGCAGGGGTGTGCTTCAGCATGGTCTGCCTCACGCTGGACTGCAACAAAAAATGATGCTGCAGAAATGTACTTAATGACATGGGAAAATGGCAATTAGAGCTAAAGTTAAATTAAGTTACAGTGCCGGGTGCACAGCATGCTTTTAAAAAATCTATAGCAACTTTAATATGCCGTTGAATGAAATAGAGAATTTCCTTCATAGATCATATTAATTCTCCTTTAATCTTAAAATTGCCCTGGAGCAGGATAATGGTTTTAGGAAAAAAAAAAAAAACTATATAAAAAACCCTATATATCATTCTTCAGTAGAGCAAGTTTACTATCTTATTCTTCAAAAAATAATTTTAAGATAATTACAGATTTACAGAAAATTACAGAGAAACACGCAGGGAGATTCCAGATGCCCTCCACCCAGCCTGCCCAGCTCAACATCCGTGTGACTGTGAGATAGGAGCGAAAGCAGAGAACTGGCAGCTCTGGTCCAATCCAAAAGTTCATTCAGGTCTCACCAGTTATACACGCACTCTGTGTGTGCACGTGTGCCTGTGTGTCTGTGCACACGCACGCATAGCTGTTTACCATGCAATGTGCTCCAGACACAATGTGCATCAGGGCTGATACCATGACACCGGGTTTCGAGAAAAGAAAGAGGCTTCACTGCAAATCGATTGGCAAGAAGATGGGGGTGAACTCCCACCTCCTGCCTCCCTGGATAAGAAAGGGAATGAGGCTCTGTAGAGTCATCAGCACGTGATGATCAATGAGGCCCTGTGGGGGACTGGGTTGAGCACAAAGGGGTTCAGTTTTATGGGCTCAGGGCCAGTTCATGTGGCCTTGACCACAGCACGTTGGCTAGTCACAGGGCGGTTCCTCGATGGGGGCGTAGGAGGAGACGCGGCCCTTCTCTCTGCTATGTATGTCGTGGTCCTGGCCCGGCTGGCTTGCAGCGCAGCTCCAGGTGGTCCTGCTGGGCTCAGCCTGGGTCGCGTGCTGATCAGCCTCCAGGCTCTGCAGTCTATGAAAGTTAACTCCAACAGAAAGTCAGGTGAGTGTTTTTTCTCTTGTGCTCTGGGGTCCGAGAGCAATCGAACACTTTCACGCGGGCTCACAGCCCCTGCAGACAGAGCCCCCTGCTCCACAGCGCTCCTTGGTGTTCTCTCTCCTGTCCTTCTCCCCGCTTGCTTCTCCCCTCGCTTGTAGAAACCGCCAATCTGTTCTCTTCCCTACAATTGTGCTACTTCACCTTTGTTATTTGAGTGGAATCTCCAGAATGTATCCTTTAGAGATTGACTTTTCCACCTGAGGTAATGTCCCTGAGGCCCATGCCTTTTGGTTACTGACCAGAGTTCTACGGCATGATTGATTCAACCGCTCACCCGGAAAAGGACTCAGGGCAGCTTTCCCTTTGGGGCACTCAGAAATAAAGCTGCCAGGGACACTGGCTGGATTAGCTGTGAGATCAAGGGCTGGCTTCAAGCACAGGTTTCTGCATAAAAACTGCTTTGCATTTCTTTGAAGCAAATGCCCAGAACTGCAGTTGCTGGGTGTATGGTGAGTCCTTTGTGGTTCCAAAGTGACCTATCAACTCTGTCTGCCAACTACATATTCCCACGATGCGTGGAGGATGCAGTCTCTTCATATTCTCATAGGAGTTTCTGTCCACTGTGCTCTTTTAACATCCATGTTTTCATGAGAATAAACCCAAAAGGCCAAAGCCGCTGACAACAGAAGACAAACTGAAAATGGTTAATCATCATGAGTGGGAGGGTTGCTACAAGGCTGCATGTGATTCCCCCTGAATTTTGGACTCTAAATATATGTTGTTTTTATGTTAGGGAATAAAAGGTCAGAGTTTTACTGGCCAGGGAGTTACCCACAGGGTGCAGCAGACCTCTCCTGTCTCCCTGCTGCTCCCCTTAGCTTACTTTGGTCAATCTGCCTGTTCTGCTCCCTGCTCTGTCTCTGGTGAGTCCTCCACCCTCAAACCTCTGGCCTGCACCCCAGCTCTTGTATGCAGAAATAAATAAAATCTTTAAAAAATCATGAAAAAAAGCATTGGGCCATTCTCGCCCCGGAGCCGCAGTGAACAAGGCATCACCCCTGGAAGTCAAGCCCGGCAGACAGAGACGGGCAGGGCTTATCGGTGCACCGAGCCCGCGTCCTCCCGGCTCTGTTTTTGAAATCTCATTCTCCATTGATTAGCTCCGTGCCCCACTGTTGTCGTGGGTAGAGATAGTTTTAATTGAACCAATATGTAGCTAAGTCAAACACAGTGTGAGCTAGATTGACATGCTTTGGTATTTATAAATGAGTAAAAAGAAGAGATGCTGTGAAAACCACAATTTTTAGCTGGCAGTTGAAGGAAAAAATCACTAGCTGGTGGCATATGGGAGATGAGCTTTCTGAAGGAATCTGTTCATTTCGTCCCTGCACCGGCATTGATCTGAATTTATCATTCCTTGCAGAAGCCAGTCTGCTGGCCCCGAAGGCGCCCAGACAGAGACCGGGCTCAATACTGGTTTGTCACCCACGCTTGATATTTTAATTGACATTAACCAGAAACAAAGATTATAAATTGCTCTGTTTATTACGTCTTGGTCTACCCAGGGGAAGTCATTTTAATCAAAATCATTTTTTCTTAATCTTGAAGGTAAAATTAATTAGAACTGTGCACAGACTGAATTTGTTCTTATGAGTTCTGGAACTCCTGGGAAGCTGGTTGCTGCGGAAAAATTGAGCCACAAAAACCTAAACCCTGATCCTCCCTGTCACAGAGAGAAAATCAGACCACTTTTGGGATGGCAGGATTTCCCATTTTTCTGGACTCCTGAAATTTTCCTTCCCTTATCCTGGGACACACGGAGGCCTGCAGACTGCGCGGAGACACAGCAGCAGCCGGGCAGTGTCACGGCAGGTTTGTGCAAAAGGAATTAACACGTGAACCTGGAATTCTCACCTCTGCCCTCAGAAGACAGGGGAAAAGGCCAAACATCCTAACTGTGCTTGTAAGTCCTCTGCCCAGAGCTTGCTGCACAGGGAGGGGAGGGCCCCCCTCACCGCCCCCCGCCCCCCACCCGCCAGCCCTGGCCTCTCCGCTCCCCTGAGATTCTCTGCAAGCCGGCAGCTCTCCTGGGGGAGCCGGGGGGAAGGGGGCGACCGGTCATTTCTTTGGCCCTGCAGCTTCTTGCTGCTTTGTCAGACTGTCTTGTATTTTCACGCCTTTGCAATCAAGGCTCAGAAACACACCGGCCAGGCGGCCACAGCTCCCCTCCCTCCTCGCCCTGCTTGTCCTGTGGCCACATCACAAAGGTCATTTGCTCCGATAAATGCTGAGCCTGTAGCCTGGGCACAGTCGGCAAACGAGTAACCTAGAAGGTTCTTTGGTTGCCTCAGACAGAATCTTTTCAGGAACAGGGGCCACAATTTCCCAGGTTTTGAATCCTGCTGGCTTTTCTCCAGCAAGATAGGGTGACAAGCAAAGATGGGGAAAGAGACTCACAAGGTAGCAAAGTCAAGGCACGAAATTGGATTCCGCTGTGGAGACGCTGCCTTTCTAAACACTTCCCATGCCTGCGTGGCCTCAGTAATGCGCCCCAGGCTAGGGGCAGACGCTGGCTGCCCTCCCGCCTGGTGCAGCGTCAGCATTTCGTGGCCTGGGCGGAGGGTGACTTGACATCACTGCTGCGCTCACCTGCGCCTTCCTAGCCCCGACTTCCATAGGCGACGTGAATGGTCGCGAAGGACCGAATGGAAACACTAGCATCCCCTTGTGAAGAGTGACTTGGGCTGGGAAGCTGCGCACGATGCACTTTCAAGGGCTGAGAGGCAGACGGGACCTGCCTATGGGGTCTGCTACCAGACAAGGCTGAGACCCCACTCCCAGGCTGAGAACCCCCAGGCAGAGACGCCCCCCAGGCTGAGACCCCTCCAGGCTGAGATCCCAATCTGCCTCCTGCGACACTAAGTGACCTTGGCCAACTTCTTTAAACTCCACTTTTGTCCTTCATCGGCGGGAGCTCGGCGACAGGGTGCATGTAGGGTTGGGGCGATGAGCCAAGTAGACGCCACAGTCGTCTAAGGCTCCTCCGTCATGACCCACCGTCTTCTGCGCCATCTGCGTACTCTGGTGACAGGGCACGTCCTCACAGCCACTGTGATTTGGGGGCGCAGAACAGTGAGAGCTGCATTTGGGGGCAGATCTTTCTGCTCTAGGAGGTGGTGCCCCTGAAAACGAGGGGTGCTGCCGACAGCTCACCAGCTGCTCTGCTGGGGCGACCCGCTGGTGCGTGGGTCGGGAACACGGCCCAGGCAGCTGTTCCTCAGCCTTGCCTGTCCTCCGGCGGGGCCGGCAGGGTCAGCGACTGCGCATCAGTCTCCATGTTGAGGCTTCCCTGCCTGGGTGTCGGGGGTCCCCAAGGCCATTGCTGCGCTGGGCCTTGCAGGCGTGCGCTGAAGGTGCTTGGGTTGCAGTGAGCACGCAATGGTCAGAGCCAGCCTCTGCTTGTAGCCAGAATGGGACAGGTTCTGCCACTTGCTGCAGACAATCAGAAAACAGACAAACATACATGAAACCACAGAGATACGGTAACAAGGACAGAGAATCAGGAAACACAGGGGTGAGCCTGATGCCCCTTCAAGTTACTGGCCTTGAATGGAGGAGGGGAGCCAGCAGCTGGGGACGCCTAGACCAAAAAAACAAAAAGGGGAAACAAGAAAAAGGAAAAATACCCGTCTCCCTGTGCCCTGCAGGAGCCTCTAGAGGCTGGAGTCGGCAGAACAATGGCTCTTGCTCTGTGTGAGGAACCAGGGGAGACACAGAGCAAGCGGCCGGCCTCAGCCCAGCCCCTGAGCTGCGAGTTGCAGGAAGAAGGAGCAGGAGAAACAGCCTGTCAGCTCTCCGCGTGCTTTCAGGACGAGAGACTCAAGTCGCCTCTGCCCTAGCATGGTCCAGGCACAGAAGTGTGCTGGGTTGGCTGTGACATCGGGGGCGGCTTGGCAGTGATGGCCACGGTCCTCCTTTGTCACGAGCCAAGGGCGCTAGAGATCAGCCTCCTCTAGTGACTGGCAATGCTGGAAACCAAGTGGCTGTCTTATGCCCTTTGTCAAGAAAAAACAGTTTTATTTCTGTGCATGTGACTTACCCATAAAAATGGAGGCTCGAAACCCCACAGGGACAGGGGATAGTCGCTCAGAGAAATCTGGAATTGGTCTTCAGTCCCGGAGCCTCAGTTTGGTTCTAAATAAAATCTTTAGTAAATTTCTCTTTCACTAGACTTTGAATTTGCTTCATAGGTGTGGTTAGTTCAGGTCACAGCTTGGAGGACAAGAGGCCAGACAGAGAGAGTTGTGCAGAGACAGAGCCCTGGAAAGGTGCCTAAGGCCCTCGTGCATTCAGCGTGTGTGTGTGTGTGTGTGTGTGTGTGTGAGAGAGAGAGAGAGAGAGAGAGAGAGAGAGAGAGAGAGAGAGAGAGATTGTGTGAGAGAGAGATATTGAGAGAACAGATCTAGTGCCCTTGCAGGGCTGGGAATAGTATCTGTCTTACCAGCCAGATGAGCAAACTTCAAGATTCACAGGGCTTTGGGGAGAGAACACAGAAGGGGGTTCCTCCAGCAGTGGGGAATAATTCACTTTAATTTGAGCCCCATTCCTGTTCAGCCTAGTGAATCTTTAAAGCAAGACCTAAAAGGATCAAGCAGTTTCCAAGAAATCAAACTGCACCCACCACCACCAGCTCAAGAATATTTATAAGGCTACCAAAATCTCAGACAGTCAATAAAGTCAATTTCCAGTGTCTGATGGCCAATCAAAAATGATCAGGCATGTGAAGGGCCAGGAACCCCTGGCCAGTAGTGAGGAAACCAGCCAATCGGTCACCCCAGCCGGGAGCGGTCACGCTATTATCGCAATTAGCAGACAAGGCCATTAAAACAGCTGCTGTGACCGTGTTTGTTTGGTTCAAAGAATTGAATGTTCTTTTTTTCTCATGTGCCAACATGAAAGTCATTGTGACTGTAGGTCATTTTTTCAATACTGCTTTCCAGAGAGCCCTGGACATTTGTTTTGGTGAGTGTGGCTTTATAGATGGCGCCATGGTGTCCAAGCTTTCCAAGGTCGCTCATTTTTCCCCTCAAAAGAGGCTGGTGTTTTTCGATTCCTGAGTATCTGGGCATTTCTGAACTCGCAGCTTTCTGAAAGCCTCCCTGACTGATGTTCAATTCACCTTTCTGTTACAGATAAATCACACTTCACTGGAAATCACACTTCAAACAATCGCTTCGAGGCTAGGGTAGCAGCACTGCAGAAGGAGACTCCGGCTAAAAGTGAACCCCAACAGCAGAGGCATCTTTATTTTTAAAAAAACAGGTGATTAGTTTTCCAAGTTAATTCTGCAAGACAGCAGAAAAATAGGCTGCAAGTGACTTGTGTGGCTTTGATCGCACCCCGAAGTTACCCTGATCCGCTCTGTGAAGTCCGAGGTACCGAGATCAATGGCCACGTGTTGGTTTCCAGGGCACGGACTGAGTCCCTGGCTGCCTTTATTGTTTCCCTCTTGCTAATATCACTGTCAAAAATCCAGGACCGCAATTGACCAGATTAAATCCAGAGGATTTGCAAAACGCCGAACTTGAGTCCTACTTTATTCTAATATTAAGGCTCATTTGCTACCGCTGCAGGATAAATGCTGTGCTCGTTGCTCCAGGCATGTCTTTCTGTCCTTCATAAAAGCGAGCGCCGAATCAAAGAGAGCTGTTTGGGGCTAGAGCGAACATACTGCGAAATTAAGGAGCCAGGCTTATTCTTCTCCATAGTCTTTCTTTACCCTTTGAACTTGAAGCCCTTGCCTGAGCCCACATAATCCTTGAATTAAATTGCTTCAATATATTCGTCCTAAAAATAAACACAGGAAGAGTGGAGGGCGGAACACCTTCCAGTCAATTCGTTTAAGAGACTGAGCTTGCGGGGGAAGATGAAAATAACAACTGGGGGATTTCTGCTTCCGGCCGTGACACCTGGGTCACTGGAGAGAGACTTGTGCCTGTGAGGTCACGTCACAGGACATCTGAGCCAGGGGAACGAGGCTTTGTCGCCAGAGCAGCATCTCAGAGGGTGCTGCGTGACTGGTGCTTTTGGATCGCCCCATATGAATAGACTTTTGTACCTGCCGTTTGCCTGCAGAACCCCACCGCTAATTCACGGTGCGTTAAATCACAACCAAAAACCTCTCCTTTGTGATCAGGCGCAAACGAGCAATTATATCAAAAAAGACAGTGGGTCTGGAGAAAGGAACCCCCTTTTCACCTGTTTTCTTGGGAAATTTCAAAAGGCTTTCCATCCCGGCTGACGGAGTCCCCGCATCCTCCCAGAGCACCCCGTGGCTGTGGGCGTGACCTCTGGGTCTGGCGGTTGGGGTGATTTAAACAATAACCTGCAAGCTTCCAGCCCCCGGTCAATTCCAGAGCCAGCCAGCTGCAGCCACCACAGCGTGGCCTGATCCTTTGTGAGTGGCCCCAGGCCCGGGTTCTGCATCATCTGGGGCGAAGGCAGAAGAGGATCCCTTCCCTGCAAAGATGCGTCACTGCGGTGCCAGCGGGTGGGCCGGACAGCGGGTTGTTAGCTGAATCCGTCGCCGCCCTTGTGCTTAGAGGGGTATTTCGGTGCAGCCTTTCAATGCTGACTAAAGGCTCAAGAATCCCTCGGCGACTCCACTGAGACCAGCCTGGCAGAGCCTGGGCCCAGGGCCGGGTCCCTGATGCCAGCTCTGGCATGGAGAGCGTGTCCCCCATGGTTGTGAGGTCAGAGAGATCCGCTGCCTTTTCATGCACAGGGGAGCCCATCCCGGAGCCCCGGCGGGGTTGGGGAGTCCCTGCACTCACCCCCACCCCCGGGTGGGCCCTGCTGATTTATGGAATACTTCATCATTAGACACACTAATTAATTAATTGCATAATGGTCTTAGGACAGAGCAATTGTCAAGGTGTACAGGGAGCTCCCATCACCCCCGCAGCCGCCCCCTCATCCTGCGTTTCCATGGCAACTTCGTCGTGCGTGAGCCAGCAGTGTCCACTGTTCATGACGCCCATTGTTTACCGGGAGCCCCTCTGCTCTGCCCAGGGTGCTGGTTCCGCTGGGTCCTGCTTAGCACGTGGCTTGACATCCATCCCCGGTCCCCTCCAGGCTGAGCCCGATCCTCAGCGCCTCCTTTTTTTGATGCTCTAATAGCTTTGAAGACTCCCCACCTGGCGTGTTAGAGAAGGTCGGCTGTTTGTCTCGTGGTTTGGCATGACGTGTCTTTCTAACTGGGGAGAGCATTTTTGCATCATTCATGTCCACAGTTTACTACAGGCAGTTGCAAGAGACAAGCCAGCGTCCCCTTTGCTGAGGACCTGCCTTGGAAACAATGACAAACCTGTAACGGGGGATCCCGGCTGGGGTGCTGGGTGGCATCCGCAGGTCTCAGATGTCACAGGTCACGTGCGCTCACTGTGTGCAGAGCGCGTGAAGGAGGGTCTGTTGTCTCCCCTCTGTGGCTTCCTGCAGCCCCCTCCCACCTGCACCCCCACCCTACGGTTGCTCTATTGTCAGTGTCACACCACAAGGACCCCAGGGCGACATTTTGTAAGCAAACCTGTCTCCTTGTGACTATGAAGAACTCCTGCCTCCACCTTCCCAGCTCCCCACAGCTCCCCGCCCCCCTCCCCGCCTCTGCCTGGCCTCTGCTGACAGCTTTGTCAGTTCCGAAGCATTATACACACGAGCTCCCAGCATCTGCCTGCTGAGGGGCTTTTCTCTCGACGTAACATCCCGGTGATTCCTCCAGGGTGCTGGCGTCGCACTGGGCTGTGACTTCTCCCGGCCGCGTGGGCTCCGGGCCGGGACACGCTGCTGCTTGCTGCACCGCTTCCCCGGCGGACGACGCCTCCCTGGGCTGGTCCTCGATTTTGCTATGACAAGTGATGGTGCTGTGGACACAGACGAGCCGTGGGTGAGGTTTTCCGGCTCGCAGTGAGATCAGCAAGCTCTCGCCAGGACGAAACTCCTTTTCTATGATGCCTGTTTTCAACTTCTAGGAAAGGCCTGCGTTTCCGATGGACATTGTTTTCGGTTAAAAAAGCCCTTCATTCTCCTCCAAAATGGATCATTGTAAACTGACCCTCAAATATAGCAAGTGATTATTTTTTGAGATTTGGACCTTAATAGCTGCTTCCTTCGTCTCGGAACTGTTTGTTTATTTAAAATAGATTTTATGGGGGTAACCTTGGTTGACGATCATGCAGATTTCTGGTGTGCAGACGGGATTTTTGAGACCTGTCCCTGCTACGTTGTGATCAGTTCCAAACCCTAGTTTCCACCCAAAACACCCTTGTTTCCAACTCTAAGAGCCTCGTTTCCACCCACAGCCTTGACCCCCAAACCGTCGGACCCATCCATCTCCCAGCCCCTTCTCTCCCAGCGACAGATCAGTTCTCTGCGTCTAAGCGTTTGTGTTTATTTTCTCACTCATTTGCTTTGTTACTTTAAACTTCACATATCAGCAAAAATCATGTGCTTTTTTTCTTGCTGCCTCTAAGGTATTTCACTTAGCGTAATACCCTAGAGGTTCATCCATGTTGTCTCAGGTGGCAAGAGTCTACTCTTTCCATGGCTGAGTCGTCGTCCCTGGTGTGTGTACACAGGTGTGTGTCCTTCTCTGTTTGACCACGGAAGGACATTCAGCTTCCCCCACGTCTTGACTGTTGCAGGTAATGCTACACTGAACACAGGGGCACATGGATCCTTTCCAGTTAGCGCTTTTGTGTTCTGCAGCTAAACCCCAGAGGTAAGATGGTTGGATCACACCGGAGGCTTGTTCTTAGCTTTGAGGGGAACCTGGGTGTTTTCAGAGCGGCGGCACCAAGGTGGGCGAGGCCTCAGTTTCCCGCCTCCTCCCCAAGGCTGTGGCTCCCTGTGTTTTGGAGATGGGCCTTCCCCAGGAGTGGGGTCGCAGCTCGCGGGGCTCCATCTGCGTTTCCCTAGCAGTTTGGGGAGGTGCGTCTTTCACCTGTGCCCACCTGTGGGTCCCCACTAGAGAAACGTCTAGTTCACATCCTTTGCTTATTTTTTAGTTGACTTAACTATTTGTGCTGTTGAGATTATGAGTTCTTTATGCATTTTGGATGTTAATCTGTGTGGTGTAAGAGTCACAAAGAACTTATCCCCTTCAGCAGTTTGCCTTTACTTTTTGGAGATGGTTTTCACCTTTGCAGAAGCATTTTCGTTTGGCGTCACCCCACCTGTTTATCTTTGCTTTTGTTCGCTCTGCTGCTGGAGACAAATCCCCAAACACCTCTCTGGGGCCAATGTCAGGGCGCTCACGCTCATGTTTTCTTCTAAGCATCCTGTGGATTCTGGTCTTACGTTCCTGTCTTTCATCTCTCCAAATGAATTTTTGTGTGTGCCGTAAGCCACAGGTGCAGCCTCTTGTTGGCCCCACCAGGAGAACAGCGTGGTCGGAGGGAAACACAAACCAGCTGCCCACCTGCCTCCGGGACCGGGGTGCCAGGGAGCAAGGAAGCGGGCGCCTGCAGCGGCTTCATTCGCTTCCACAGCCCTGACACCTCTCTTCTCTGTTGGCGAAAATTGGACCAAGCGTGTTGGTGGATCAGAAAGAGGAACCTGAGACGCACATCCTGTCTTCACGGCCCAGTGGCCTGCTGAGGGGTTTTTACAGCCCGTCGCAGCTTTAGGAGGTGGGGCCGCCGGGAAGTTGGGGCGCCGTCTCGGTGGTTTCTAGGTATTGGCTTGTCCCCTAAAGAGCTCAGTTTTCATTGAGACTGTACTCTTCTCCCTCCATCGCCCGGCGCCGCCTGGGAGTTAAGATAACGCTTGAAATGGACGTGTGGAGAGGTGGCTCGCCCTGCGGTCGTCCTGTGGCCTCTGGGGGTGACGGCATCTCCCCAGAATCCCACTGAGTAAAGCAGTCCTGTCCCACTACATCCCCGGGTCGATTGTCACCTTCTCAGCGACTGGAAGCTTCATTTGCATTTATCGTGATAAAAGCCGACTCCCTTCCTTGATTTCCCCCAAGGATGGTGACAAGACTCGTCTTTGAGAACAAACCACGGCGCCTTTTGTCTGTTGAGAAGTTGACTTGAATCCAAAGTAGCTGAATTGGAGGCAGCGCCACGCAGCCTGACGGAGGGCACGAAACGCAGGATTTGCTGCGTGTGCGGGAAGCAATGCGCAAGGAAAGGGGCACACGCTTGCCCGTGGACACGACACAGACCCGCACGCACTCTGCGGGGATTTGAACACTGCCCTCCCCCCCCCCCCAACCCACTGTATGTGTGATGCACATGCATGCTCGCTGCTCTCGGCATGACACCTGTCCCTCGGGTCTGAAAATGGGTCTCGTCATTCACAAAATGCGCTGGACTAGCGCCAGACTCCACGCGAGAGCCCCCCACCCACCCCCCGAAGGATTTTCAAAGGCTGGAGGAGCAGCCAGACATGGAGGATATCCAAGGTTTAGTCTCCCAGGAGGCCGAGCTGACGCGAGCCCCGTGGCTCCGGGAATGAGCCCCACGCGGGTGCCGTGCCGCTCCACCGTGCGCCTTCCCCAAGCTCCAGAGCGCCTGTTTCTCAGCCGCAGGCTGCTCTTCGCCACCTCTGTCGCATCTTTCCTTTGGAATCTGACGATTTAGGTAGGTTCTGACTTCCTTGTTCAACAGAAGCTTCTAGGGGGTTTGGCCATGGCGAGGCCTTCCCGAAAGGACTCTGAGTGGCATAATTAGACCTGTTTGCGGGGCTCCTGCCACGTGCCGCTGTCCATAGCTCTGGCGGCGGAATTTGCACTGTTCCCCACACCGCTGCTTGTGAGGGCTCCAGTTTCCACGCGCGTCATGGATTAACGAGCTGGCCTGTTTATTCTGATAGGACCCCCTTTTATGTGAGTGATTGCTCTTTGTTCCCCGTCACAGCGGGGGTGTGGGCTGGCAAAAAGTGGGCATTTGAGGGACTGGAGGCAGGGTGCAGGCACGGGGTACCCCCAGAGTGTCTGTATACCCCCTCCAAGGAGTCGGGTCTGTCTGGCAAGTGTTCAACCCGTGCGTCCTGCTTGCTTGCTTTCTCGCATGAAATGCCTAAGGCGGACCCCAGTGCCAGAGCAACAACTCACAAGAAGGAGGCAGAGAAGCATAAAATCAAACGCCATCTTTCTTGTGACCCTGTGCATGGATCAATTTCAATTTCCTTGTGGTGACTCAGCCCCCCCCCCGCGAATCCATCACTCACCTGCGCCCCCCCCCCCCCCCCCGCCACCTGTGTGCCACTCAGCTCTTCAGACATCGCCTCTGCCCTGCGGATGGTGAAATGGTCCGGCCAGGACAGCGTGAAATAGGAACTTCCCTCCCCAAGGGTGCTGGGGTGCCATTGGCTTCTGCATTCACTCATCCCCATGGGAGGGGTGGAGGGTCCCCCTGGGAGGGGCGGGGGCTGACGGCCATTTGTTCACCATCCGCTCTGGACGGGGCTGCTTTTGCTTGCTGTGTCCCATGCTCCGCTTGGCAGACTTCTGCTCCCTTGCCTTCCCTGCCCCCGGGGTTCACAGAGACCGTCTCAGCAGCGGGCGGCAGGGGCCACATGAGATAATCCAGGTGAGAAGTCCGTCCCTTGGCCTGGACGCCGCGAGAGCTGGTCCACACTGCACGGGGTTCAGTTGCTATGGGGAGGGGCGAGCCGTCCACGCCAGGAATGTGATTTTTCACGACAGGAGGGGCTTCTCCTTCTAAGTTGTTTTAACCACAAGCCATGACGCGGCAAGATGTAATCTCTTCCTTCCTGAGCAACCCCTGAGGGGGCGAGGCCACACCCGCTGCTGCCTCTCCTGTATCTGCTCTTCAGTCCTCGAGGTTTCCCCTGCGGGCCTCAGGCTCTGCGCGGCTGTTGCCCACCTCGAGTCCTCGCAGATGGCGCTCTCTCTTGCCTGCTAGACTGGGAGGGGTCCCGGGAAAAATGATGCAATATGTTCACGCAGGTAAGAGGCCTCGGATTTTCCAGGCCACAGAACCCAAAGACCCAGGCTTGCAGAGAGAAGTATCAGGAAGACAATTTTTCCCAGCTCCAACCATGTTCCCCTTTTAGCAGAGACAGCGGTAACGGTGTTGTTTTTGAAACAAATCTCACTTTGTTTTTATTTTCCATCACCCGCCGTCTTGGAGAACGGAGCGGTGGGGGCGAGCCTCGCTCTCGGGGCGCCCAGCGAGGAGCAGCCAGTTACGGCAGGTGGCTGGAGACAGGCCGTGTGCTGGGGCAGGTGTCTGTCCTCAGGGGTGCTGTGTCCTGCGTGGGGACACACCTGCGTCTTCTTTCTTCTTGTATTCAAAGAATGTGGTACCGACAGTGCCGGTTCACACTTCTGCTTTGGGGAACATACTGGCGCAGAGGGTTTTATTGGCAAGTCGGTAAGAAGCACAAAGAGCAGTTGCTATGCAGGGATCCAAGTTCATCCAATATGAAGCCTGGAGCAGGCGGCCTGGCTGCAGGTGCCTGAGCCCCAGAATGCCACAAAAGGCCCAGATGTCCTCCATCATAGCATTCTGATGCTCGTCTCCATCCCCCAGGTCTGCTCAAGGCCAGGGAGGCCCCAGCAACCCCGGGTACGGCAGGGAGGATGGGCAGCAACAAGGGGTGTGAGGGTGGAGCTGCAGTTTGCCCACGACTGTCCCACCGATGCCCCATTGGAGACCTTGGACACTTGCTACACCCGGTTTCAAAGGAGCTGGGAGAGTGTTCTTTATCCTCAGTGCCTGAGCCAGCCGAAAGCCACAGCTCTCCTCATTGCAGAAGGGAGGTCCCTGCCCCATGGGACACGGTGGCCTGCGTGGATGCACCAGCACCTGCAGTGCTCGGCCCAGGTAATTTGGTCTTCAAGAGACATGCGTGCTGGTCTTGCCTATGGTGGGGCTGGGGCTCGCTGGATGAGGTCAGCGGGGAGGAAGCTGGGGCTGAAAACCACCTGTTAGGTCAGATGCAGAGGAGCTGTTGGGGAGGCATGGCTAGGCCTGACCGGTCCATTTTCTCCATACTTGGGTGACGACATCTGAACACAGGGTCATCACCTCCCCCTGCCTAGTCCAGAGAGCTCTTACAGACCTCCACCGAGACGGCGCCTGCTTTTCGGGGTGAAATAATGCCCCCTCCAGAGTCTCAGGATGTGCCTTATTTAGAAATAAGGTCTTTGTGTGCGTAATGGTCCTTCTGGGTGCACCCGGGCTCAGGGGGTCTCTACATGCACTGATTGGCGTCCTTTTCAGTCAATGCAAGGACGCATGTGGGAAGAGGCAGGGATGGAGCAATGCGGTCTGGAGCTGAGGCTGGAGGAGGCGGGGGTGGGCCTGGCCCTAGGGATGCGAGGCCCCATCACCTTGATTGCCGCCTTTTGGACTGAAAGACTTTCTGTTGCTCCTGGTCCCTGTTACTGCAGTGCTAGGACCTGGGCACCTGCTGTCGCGTCATTCCTGCTGCAGGTGGGTCAGGAGCAAACGGATGTGCCAGGTCTGCACCTGACCTGGCACGTGCCTGACCAGTCGAGGGGAAAATAAGTGTTGATCCAAAACAAATAAGACCCAGTCATTTCCATGACCCCACTCACTGTGTGAGCTGAGGTGCTGAGACCATCCGTCACCTGGTCTCCTACCCCCCGGCCTGTGTTTTGCTGCAAACTCAAACTATCCTAGGGTGCATCTTGTCTAGTTAAAGCCCAACATTCACAAGTATTAGTAGAAGGTAGCAAGTCTGGATAACCCAGTCCAAGAATCTAAATCCACCCATCCCCAAACCTGGTAGACATTCGGATCAGTAAATTCTTTTTTTATAGTTTTTTTCTTTAATTGTCTCTCCTCTCACACTAGAACTTAAGATCCCTGAGGAAAAAAGTTTGTCTGTTTGGTTTGCCAAGATATTCTTCCCTGGTGGATGCTCTAAAAGTAGGTCTTCCGTGAATGAACAGGAAATAAGGAAAAGTGACTCCAGCTGGCTTTGCTGAGGAGGGAGGCAGGATGTGACTGACCCGCCGTGTCCTTCCCAGTGGCTACACCGTAGGACTCAACTGCAGAAGGCTGAGGAAGCAGACTGTACGATGCTGTGCAAACAGCGGCATCAGACCCTCCCGAGGCAGAGCTGAAACACGCTGTAGTTCTGTGGTCGTCTGTGGGCGCGCTGGGGACATGTCTCCCGCTTTTGACTCAATAGTAAACTTAGATAATTCTACAGTCAGGAATTGGCGAGGGCTCGGTAGAATGAGGGAGACCTGTCCAGATTAATTCTCCCCGTGTTCTTGATCCTGCTGTAGGTACAGCATCAAGCAAGAGTTTAAATAGAATAATAGCAGATGGAGCACACAGGCCCCTAGAAACCTGGGGATTATCTTAAAGTTATCCATTAATTTTAACCTCTCTCCACAGTTAATTTTTTTTCACATAAAATGGGGCAGGAAAGAAATCCATAAGGATATGAAAAATCAACCTTACCTTGCTAAGAGAGGAACATAAAAATGTCATGGCGCGTGAGGAGTTCCCAGGTTCCCTCAGCACGTCCTAAATCACACAGCCCTCAGGTAGATTATATTTTAGATCCATTGAAATCTACAGATAGTTGTTTTTTTTTTTTTAATGAAAAACTTAACTTCTGTACCACTTACTCTAATATTCTTATCTCTATGGGATTGGTTACTTAAGGTTATTTGATCATTCTTTTATGAGGAAATAAAATGTGACTTTTCTTTTTTATGGAAATTTTCAACATACATCAAAACAGAAAATGGAGACCTAAGTTAATGAACTTCATGTGCTCATTACCCAGTTTTGACAAGTATTAGCATTTTGCTGATCTTGTTGCTTTGTACTCGTCCCATCTGGCTAAACCTAGTTCATCAGTAAATACTTTAGGATGCATCTCAAAACAATTATATCACTACCATCACCTCTAATAAAATTAATAATAATTATTATATATTCTGTTAACCAGTTAGAGATCAAATTCCCTGACTGTTTTAAGGACTATTTACCCACTGGTATGTTTGATTCATGTTTCCAAGAGGATTTAATTCCCCCTCAACCTCAGAAGTCATCAGGGCAACTCCCTTCAAATGAAATAAATTTAGCAAGTGTGACAAAAAGGAACAAGAAGGTGGTGACATCCAGGTTTAGAGTGTAGTCCTAGTAGTGACAATGTGCACACTTACACCTTTATGGCAGGTCATCTTACATTATTAATTGAGATGTGCAATTCCTCATGTCTGCTGGTTATGTTTCAAAGAATTAAACCCAGTGAGCAGAGCTGCCATGGACGGTTGAGCAGGTTGTACACTGCACAGCTGAGCCTTCTGCATGAGACGAGATTCAAATTGGTGTGTTATTTCTTTGGACTGTATCCCAGCAGACAGAAGAAGGCTCTAGTCTTACAAAGTCAATGTAATATGAACATTTATTGATAACAACATGGGAGACGTGACATTTAAAAAATTTCATGTGATGTTGTATGGATTAGAGCTGGCCCTGCATGTATACACAAAGAAAAATGTTCCAGAGGTGGTGGCATTATTTGAAATAATAAAATAATGATGATGGCGGTGGTGGTGGTGGTAGTGGTGATGAAGATGGTGGTGGTGATGGTGGTCTCAAGCTTCTGATCTACAATAGCACAATTTTTAGACATATTGTATGATTTTGAGATCATGAGCTCGATATTTGGGCAATTCTACCTGCATTCAAAGGCCTGTTTTGTCACTTACTACCTATCTGATACTAAGATATGTTGCACATGACTAACTTTGCTTAAATTTCTTCACCTGGAACCTGGAGGTAGAGGCGTTCCTATCTTATGGGGTCGTTGCAAGGATTAAATGGGCTACTATGTGAGCATTTCAGACACAGCCTACAGCCTGGGTGTTGTAAGGGGTTTGTACATTTGTTATGTTATATTTTATGGGCATTATTATATTCCCATGTCAGTATGAATAATTTGAAAATGTTAATATGTTTAGTAAGTAATCTTTCTTTTAAAAACATGCCTTATTTTTTAGGACAATTTTTTTAACGATTTGTTTATTTATGCGTACATACAAGAGCTGGGGCACAGGCTAGAGGTGCGGGGGGTGAGAGGATTCACCAGAGACAGAGTGGGGAACAGAACAGGCAGACTGACAGAAATACGCTGCTGAGGGGAGCAGTGGGTGAGTCAGGCGAGGTCTGCTGCGCCCTGTGGGTAGCTCCCCGGCTGGGGATTGAACTCATGTTACAGTGTCTGTGAATAGCTTCATAGGTTGCATCCTAACCCCTTGCGCCACCAGGGAGGCCCTATAGGACAATTTTTTTGTTGTTCAAGTAGGAATTTGACTAATAATAAGACTGATGCTAGTATAAGCTGATCCAATATATTTGCTTCCTTCTGGATTCAGTGTGTTTCTTCCATCTACACATTAATGATTGTTAAGCAAATATGAGGTAAATTTTAATTTTAGGGGTTTTACAAGAAAATTGTTTACATGGCCACAAACTTCCCAGGATACGCCACAGTCCAGAGGTGCTTACTAGGAATAATTAAATAATATATCCTCTAGCAGAAAATTTTTTGAATGAGATATTTTGAAAATAAAAATAGCATTACTTCCCTATAACGAAGATGATAAAATGTCAGTACTCGTCCTAGACTGAAGGGCTCATCTAATAGTGTCTTTTCCAAGAATTCACACAAAATATAACGAAAACACAAGTAACGTAGAAGATGAACTATAAAAGCAGCTGGTGCAATAAATGTCTTGAAATCATAAAATGCCAAAGGCTAAAGTTTATTACACACATCCAAGATTGATTGAGTTGGTGCGGGTTACGGAGCGCTCCAAAATTTCATTTCAAGGCTCAAGCATTTGCCCAGCCACCTGGGACAGAGTTTATAGGAAAGTCCGCCCAAGACAACAGGAGCCCACAGCTGCAGTAACTGTCTCGGCTCCGCTCTGACCTCATCCTCCACCGGGCGCCCCTGAGGCCGTGGGGACGTGTGCACCCCTTCCCTGTCACTGGAATAGCAGCTTCATGTGGGGACTCCTGGGGGCTGAAAGGGGGTCGGCGTGGCTGCCCCTGCAGAGCTGCTGTGACGTCCCCAGGCAGCCTCCCCCAGGCTGCAGCATGTCCACCAGGCTGACCCCTGGGGTGCTGTCCTCTCTGCTGGCAGCTGATATACGCACCTGCAGGCGCACCCCAAGGAACAAGAAGGCGGTGACATGCAGGTTTAGAGTGTAGTCCTAGTAGTGACAATGTGCACACTTACACCTTTATGGCAGGTCATCTTGCATTATTAATTGGGATGCACACTTCCTCATGTCTGCTGGTTGTGTTCTAAAGAATTAGACCCAGTGAGCAGAGCTGCCCTGGACGGGTGAGCAGGTTGCACACTGCACAGCTGAGCCTTCTGCATGAGGCGACATTCAAATTGGCGTGTTATTTCCTTTTCCGGGGAAGGAGGAGGTGCTGGTGTTTCAGGCTGCGGGGGGGCTGTCGCGGACGAGCAGGCCCCGGAGCCCCCTGCTCCCGGTGGAGCCCTGGGGTCCGCGGCGGCGCCACCCACCTGCGCGCCGGCCCCAGCGCAGCGAGGGGATCAGCCTGACCGACAGCCCCGCGGGTGCGCCTGGGCGCGCGGGGCCGGGGTGCTTCCCGCCTGCAGTGCCCAGGGGCGACGGGGGGGTGGGGGTCCCGCCGCCCGCTCGAGGGGGAGCGAGACCCATCCCCGGGCTCCTGTTTTCTCTCTGGCCACCTTCAGGGAGGACCGCGGAGAAGGAGCACGCGCCGCGACCCCAGGGCTGGTTCCAGGCGCCGCCGCCGTCGGGGCTCAGGCTTCTGGGGACTCGTTAGCTGAATCTGGAGTTTTTTGGCCGCTGCATTTGCAGACCTGGACCAAGGTCACGTGGTTGGTGGCCCCGCGCACGACCGAGGGGCTCGGCCCCCGCTTCGCCGACGGCTACCGCCTACCCCGCCGCCCAGGCCCGCGCCAGAAACAGGGGTCCCCACTGTTTGCACCCCGAGGGCTGGCGGCAGGAGACGCTCAGTGCTCACCCCCGGCGGAGAGGACCCGGAGCAGATGCGCCGACCCGGCAGCGGCCTGGGGCTGGGCAGGCGAGGGCGCGCCTGACCAGGCAGCCGGGACCGGGATGGGAAATGCCAAGAAGCGATTTTTCAGAGGGCCTCGGAGAGGGTCCTGGCCGGGGAGTATTTGTTGCCTTTAATCTGAGAGCTAAAGGGGGAGCGTGTCCGCCCCAGAGCAGAGCAGTGAAAAAGGCGTTTCAGCGGCGCCGTCTACGCGGGTGCTTGCGCCCCCCCTGTTCTGGGGCGCGCCTGAAGGTGTCTCGTGCTGCGGGAGCGAGGTGACTTTTGAACCCCGCCTTAGGCCGCGATGGGGGCAGAGGAGCCAACCAAGGGGAGAGCTTCTGAGTTTTCAGGGCCACCCCCTGATTTCCAGGGGGCGAGGCTGGAGCTGGGGCCAGTCACCAAAGAAGGCGGGGTGTCCGCCCTGGGGGAGCGCGGGGCTGGGCGGAGCTGGCCGCCAGAGAAGCGTGTCCGAGGGCGCCCCTAGACTGGGCTCATTTTCTCTCCCCAGCAGCCCCATAGTCGGGTCGCCGCGCGGGAACCCAGGAGGCCCCCCCGGACTGAGAAGCCCGCGCAGCCCAGCAGCCCCCGCTCCCGGGACCTTCACCCCCGACGTCCACCACGGCCCTGCCGAGACGCCCCGAGTCCCTCGGCCGCTGCAGGGGCGCCGGCCGCACCCCGGGCCGCGCTCAGCCAAGCGCGGACGTGAGCGCGTCGGTCCGGCCGAGTCTGGGGCCAGACGCTGAAGGGCGCGTTTTGTGGTTTCGCTGCCGAGAAAGCTCCGGACAGGGCAAGCGCGCAGAGCTGGAGGTGCCTCCGCGGGGCGGGGTGCGGCCACCACGGGGGGCTCCTCGGGGAGCAGATGCACCGACCCCCGCTGCCGGCCGGCCGCAGGGCTGCAGGGCTGTGCCGCGACCGCTCGCGTGGCCGGGGTCTTCGCAGCGCGTGGCTCTCCCCCGAGGACGGCCCGGAGCGAGGACATCAGGCGCCGCCAGGGCCCGCGCAGGGCGGTGGTGGCCCCGCCTGCCTCCTCCCGCGTCTACGCGGCGCCCCCTCCGGGCCCCGGGACAGGGAGAGGCCGGGGTTCCTCGCGGGGACACGCATCCCTGCTCCGAAGACCGGAGCCGCCGCACCCCACGGTGTCCCGAAGTGAGTTCAAGCCAGGGCGCTCCTCGGAGACCCGGGGAGCCGCGTCTGCGCGCCCCGCAGGGTGAGCACCCGAGGCTGCTTTTACAGTGTGATCAGCTCTGGTGGGGGATCAACAGCGTGGGCGGCGCGAAGCTCCCCATTTCCAAACCCACGTCGTGTGGGATCGCGCGCGCGCGCGCCCGGGGACCCTGACGGAGCGCGCCAGGGGCCTGTGCCGAGGATGACCAGGACGCCCGGGAGCACCTCTCCCGCCGTGCGCGCCTGGTGTTGGCGACCACCGGGGGTTACCGGTTGGGGCAGAGGCTCTGTGCGCACAGGTCAGCGCGGGGGGGGGGGGGGTGCAGAGGGAGGAGGTTGGCAGCCTCTTCCCTAGCCGAGAAGTAACTATGGGCTGGGATTTTATTGAAGAGGAGGCAACTTTATTAGCCTTCCCAGCTCCATCTATTGAAGGGCAAATAAAAGGAAAGGCGGATTCGTCCTCATGTGCACCTCCCTGTCCTTGAAATATTTCTTTTGAACACCACGGGGCTTTCTCTTCCCACATTTAAGTGTGTCCCCTTTCCAGCAGCGGCACTTGCATTCTCAGAGGTGCCCGGTGGGCAGGAGTGGGCTGGACGGGGCTCTGCCCTTCTCCCGCAGATGTCACGCTGTGGAAACAGTGTCAATTGTTGAATGCCAAGTAGATGAATATGTCAGACCTGCAGACACTGGCCTTGTGACCCTGCAGCATTGCAATAATTGAATAATGGAACAGCTCAGAGTCTTGCTTAAAGTTAAAACATCAGGATTTACATCATTCTTTGCCGTGGGACTATTTTTCAACAGCTTTAAGATCCTCAGGACAGTGACAAGGGCTGGCATAGAACTTGTACACAGAGCTTTTGAAGCAAAGGGGCTCCTGATAACAGATGTATTTAGCCAGATTAATAGGCACATTATCTAGCGAAGATGAATAATCATTTCATGGAGCGTGAAATTAGCTCACTTTTTAAGGCTCAGGGCGGATGCCAGGCTCGCCTGCCTGGCTTCTCTGCCCCTGACTTGCAGAGGTCCCGGGGCTGGGGGCTGAGAGGACGTGAGCTCCCCCATTACATATAATATGTCCTTTAACGTTACCATGGTAATACGGACTGTAGAGGTAATTAGGTAGTTCTTTGTGCAATGACTTTTCCCCTTGCACTTACACTCATCAGTATAATTTTAGCAGGATTGGTGAAATGAGTGGGCCAAGAGTCAGCTAGGACTGTGGTGACTCTGGGGCAACAGCCCCGCCAGGACTGTAACAAAGGCTTGGGGACAGGTCACTGCTTGTAAGTTCTCTCCTGTGCACTCACAATTGCAAAACACTCAGGCATTGGGTGCAGCAGCAGTGGGGATCATTAACAAAGGGGTAGTTGGGAAAAAGGAAGGAGTTCCTAAGGCCACAAATCGCTGGCTGTCCTGTCCCAGGTGGTGTTCTCCTTGTCCAGTAGCCCAAAAGCAAAGGCTGCTTGCAAGAGATGGTGGTGTCCCCTTGACGAGAGCCTGGAGCTGGTAGCACAGTGGTAAGTGATACGCCAGGATCCAGCTCGTGATGGCAGCTGGAGGTGCTCACAGGTGGTGTTGCTGAGGTGGCGCCACAGCACCCAGTGATACCTATTCAGAGTTCATGACGGACAACAGGAGGTGGTGCCGGAGGATCAGAAGTGGTGGACAGCTCTCAGAGGGAGCCGAACACAGTCCAGTGTGCTGGTCACAGGTCCACACCTGTCAGTAGGTGATGGTGCCAGGAAACAGGCACCAGGGTGACAGTCCTGTAAGAACCGATGGCTTATGCCAACAGCAGACAGCCCTTCTAGAGACATTGGGCACAGGCCAGTGGTGCCATTCTACTGGTGGTATCAGGGGCAGGGCCAGAGGCAGTCAGGCTGTAGCTCAAAGTAGAGATCAGATGCAAAGTGCTGTGGAAGTCTGACCTAATGACTCTTTCCAATGACTATGTCTGCAAAAGTCTTTCCAGGAGAAGGTCCATACGAATCTGATGATCCTTAGCACTTTCAAATCTCAGCTTATGTCCCCTCCAGGGAACCTGCCTTTCAAACCTGATTGGTCCATTTACAATTCCAGCTGTTGGATTGAAGCTGGTCAAGCTTGAATCTGATTGGTCCATTTATAATCCTGAAGCATTTCAAAACCCTTGAATGACACTGGTGGGAGCTCAAACCTGATTGGTCCATTTACAATGGGGGGGGGAGTATTTAAAAGCAAACTCAGCCAGCTGTCCAGACCCAACATCTGGAAATTACTGCAGATGGCTGCTGCCGGAGCCCACCAGCTGGCATGCAGGCTTGGGGCCACAGCCTGTACTGGCTGCTGGCCTTTTGTCTCAGAGGTACCTTCCAGGGCTGGCCCTCAAACCTGACCGTACCCCTGGGCTCCTGTTTCAAGACCAGGTAGTGAGTCACTGTTTCTGGGCAAGAACATGGGCTTAAGTTTGATTAATCTTCCATATTTTAAGAGGAAGAGGGAAATGCTATTTTCACATGCAATATTCTGCTATTTAAAAGTTGATGGTTAACTTAAAGAATGACACAATGTCAGGCAGACATAGGTTGGGTCTTGGGCTAACTGTTCGCAGGAGACAAAATCTAGTTTGTATTTTCACCAAGGTTGACCCTAAATCCCAGGAAAGAGATCCTTTCTTTGTTTCCGACGGCATCTCCAGACACCAGCCTGATGTCCAGCACATCAGAGAGGCTCAAGCTGCAGTTACTAAATGAATAAATCTGACAAATTAAAAGCCACATGCAAATAGCTGGTTGCCTTGGACAAGGAATATTATTTATTCTAAGCAAGAAATATGAGAAAGGCTGCTGCTGCTCACCATGGATTGCTCACAGTCATTTTTAAGGTCTGTGGGGATTGTTTTTGATTTCTTGTTATGTACAGCATGTGGGGCAGGATCATTACAGGAAGGACAGCTAAGCTTTCCAAATCCTGCAAGTGGCCAGGGCAGCATTACAGAGTTCATTGTCAACCTTTGCAATTTCAAGGTTAGAGAAAAAGAATCGTTGGCTTATTTTGGTTTCCATTAACTAAGACATTTACTAAGAAGCTTTTTAAAAACCTTTAACTTATGCCCCTGGAGGGAGTGCAGCATGAATTGAAATCTGCAGAAAAACAATGTGGAACTAACAAGAATGTCATTAATATCATTAGTCTCCTAACCCTCTGTAAATGTCAGCGCTTTAGCTCCATTAGACACCATTTATTCTTTGGAAAATGAGATCAGAGGAAGCGTGAGGGAGCACACAGCAGCGCCCAGAAAGGGGGCTCTGGGTGTGCATCCATCAAGGACGGGGGCGGGGGCCAGGCTGCGGACCCGGGACTGGGATTGGCTGGCTGCCACGTCGGGGCTACCCCTCCTCTCCTGCCGCCTGGCAGGTGCATCTGGGAGGTCTTTGCACCCCTTTCCCAGGGGGCAGGGCTCTCTCCTCCAGGGAGCATTAATATTATTAAGAAAGCCCCACGGTGATTGCTCTCTAATGCATGGTACAGGTGCTGACAGAACGGGCTCAAAGGGGGGTGTGCATGGCCGTGACACGTGGCCCCGATGCCTCGAGTTATAGAAGCAGCGATGTCTGCACCTGATGCCTGGGGCCCATGCCCCAATTTTTCTGTTAAAAGGGATGCTCCATGGGAAGGCAGGATCGATGGCAGCGTGGGGTGTGAGAGCACTTAGGCACAGTGTACCCAGTAGGCTATTGATCCGCAAATTCGACTTTCGCTGGGCTTCCTGAGCAGATATTTACACTGAGGTCCTCTTGATATTTGGTATAAATCCTGCTCTCTTCATCACTTCTATCCTCCCCTTTGAAGCCTCTGGATACCTTGCTACCTTTGATGTTTCCACCTTTAAGGATAAAGCAATCCCCCCACCCCCGCCACCCAGTAAAACAGCCCTAGAGTTTGCCAGAGATTTCAATGATTTGGGGACTGAGGAAGATGGGAAATAGGTCACAGTGACAGGTTTCATTTGCATTTGCTGTGTTCAGATGCCCCTGAGAGGCACAACAGAGAAAGAGCTGGTCTAGGCAGCTCCCTTTGCAAACAGACAGTTTTGTTCATGCCCAGGAACTAAGGGTGAGGAATGGCCAATATTTTGGAATTTATATCTTTTCTCAAGTGAGTTTAATCTCATATTTCACAATCAACACTTCCTGACATGTCGGAATGAATTGGTTGCATTGGTACTAGTTCAGAGGGGACAAAGGAGTCAATATGCTTACGAATTTGTTAATTCTAAATCGATATCATATCAAAAAGGCAATCTCAGAAGAAGAGATAGAATCTTTAATAAGCACATGAAAAAAATTATCATTGACCAAACAATCAATGAAAATAAAGGAATAATGAAAAGCTTTCACTTTCAGTCACGAAAAGCTAGGCTCCTCTGGGATAATTCCACGGCAATTACCCTCCCCTCGGGGACGACAAGAAAGAAAGGATGCAGAGAACAGCCAATGGTTCATTGACAAAGACTCTCCAGGCCAGTGTGGAGGGTTTTCCAGACACCTGGTGTGGTAACCCAGGATTCTGGCTCCTCTCTTCTCTGGAGACCGTTCCAGGGGAATTAGTTGAAATATTGGCATCTGAGCAGCTTGTTAAACAGCTGGTGTGCGAAAGGAATGGGGCTCAGGGAGTGATGGGAGGGGGTTTGATGAGCCCCTGCACACTGCGATTCCCTGTGGGCAGCACCATGCCAATAAGCGTGGGCCAGAGCTGGGCAGCCCCTCCCGGAGCCTACAGCTCAGTTTTAAATCATCTCCTCTATAGAAACAGCGTAGAGTTAATCCTAGATTTTGAACACTCATTGTGAGACAACACAGTAAGTGCAAATTTTCTCTCGCAGAAGAGTACGTCATCTTAGTGCTCTTGTTCATGATTTTGCATCGATTTATCCCAAACAAATAAAGAATAAACAGTCTCGCAAAGTCCCAAAGTGCTATAAATGAAAACCATGCGAAGTGGATACCTGGAGGGGAGAGATTCATGCTCTAGAATATCGTGCTAGTTTGGAATTACTGGACACAGACTTTAAAATGAATATGCACTGTCCAGGAAACAAGAGGTGATATGAAAAGTGAAAGCAAAGACATGGACCAAATGGAAACTGTAGAACGAAACAAAATACAAAAGGCAACATGCAAAACTCAGTAATTAGTTGAAGAGCAGACTTACCCTTAGATAGAGTCAGTGGGCTAGAAGGGAGAACAATCCAGAAAGAAGCTCCCAGAGACCAAGAAAGAATGCAGTGAAAGTGAGGCCAGAAACACAAGGAGACAAGAAGAAGGTCTAATATTTGAGTATCTGTATTTTGAGGCACAGAGTAAAATGAGCCAGAACAGTATTTGCAGGAAGAATGTTGGGGATCCTTCCCAAGTGATGAAAGACATCAGAAAGAGATTAAAGAAGGCCAGGGAATCTGAGGGAAAACAGCTTAGAAAAGAAAGATTCACATCCAACTGGGCACGGAGACTACAAGTGCCGGAATTCAAAGACAAAACAGAAAAATCTTTAAAGAGTCACAGAGCAGAGCAGGCCCCCCGAGGACAGCAGCGACTGCCCTGACACGTGGCTTCTCAGTCTGGACAATGGAAGATTCAAACATAGGATGACCTCAGTACATGGCTGAAAGAGAATAACGCCAACCACGGAGCCCATACACAGTCAACATTAAGATCCTTCAAAATTAAGATAAAATAACGATACTTTCAGACAAATGAAAGCTCAGGGAAATCTCTCACAGACCCACAGTTGCGAGAATCCTGATGAATCCACAAGGAAAATGATCACAGGCTCTAAATTAAAGGTGCAGAAGCAATGGAGTCGGGCAGGGGAGAAAAACTGTATCTAACTCAATGAATACTGAACCCATAAAACAGTGATGAAAATTTAAAAACAAGACAAATTCAAATACACGACTTCAAGAACACAGACATCAGGAAGGGGGTGATAAATACGAGCTGTCCTACGACCTGACCTGTTGTCCTGGAAGAGAGAAAAACTACCGCGCTACCAGACATATTCAATGTCTGGGGTAATAACTAAAAATAGGTAAAGAGTGTATGATTTAATAGGGGAAGTTGTAAAGAGAGTGAATTGTTCAATGTAAAGATATTGATATTGATTTTAGCTCTGAGTTAAAGAGAAAAACCAACTATATAATATTTATAAAAGTTCATTAAAATGGGAATGGTTTTGGGGGGGTGGTCAAGCTATATTCACTGGAGTGATGTTTGCATGAGGAAACGTTTTGAATGTTATTTTGTGATAAATCATTGGGCACTGCATTTTCTTTTAATATCAAAATATTTGAAGGAAAAATTAGATCAACTATACAACGTTCAGTGTTTAAAAGGGTTAAAAATCAGTGTTAAAAAGTGAGGCCATAACTAGATAATTCTCAAACTTGGCTGGTGGTTCTCCACATGTGTGCAGTGTTCCCAGGGCATATTTTGCCTATGTATGTATATTTAAAAAATAAATGCCAATATTTACATACCCTTGGATCCGGCAGTTATTTCCCAGGCATATATTAAAGGGGGTGGGCAATAATATGATGGCAGGAAATTTATCAAAACAGTGTTTGTATTAGAGAACAGTTGGAAAAAAAAGGTAAAGATCTCATAATAGGCGATTAGTGAGACAAATTATGACTGCAGCATATAATGGGACATTAGCATTAAAACTCAGGTTGAAAGTAATTTTACGGGCTCCAAAACCTATAAAAGCGTACAATTAAGTGAAAGCACACTCTGCTCCAAGGACAGCGCAGGAGCAGGAGCAAACCACAGTGATGATGGCGAGCCGGGCGATCTTCTGAGCACTTTCTGTGTATTAACTTTGGAAATGTCACAGCGGTGCTACCCGGTGGGTGCTCCCTTCCCCGGGTGGCAGGAGATAAAGCCTGAAGCTCCTCCAGGGTGCCTGACCAGCCCCCATCTGCACAACCTCTAGGTGGCGCTCTAGCAACCCCGCTATGCTCTTGTCCACCACTGCCTGCCTGTGCGGCCCTTGAGGTCCCCGGGATGGTGATGCGGAGCTGGGGTGACTGGCACATAGGTCGGTCTCTTGGGCACAGAGTGGGCAGGAGGGGACGCTGGGCAGAGCTGTCCAACTCAGAGGACAGTGTATCCAAGGACAGCTGTCACAGGTGTACCAAGTACCAAGAAACAGAAAACACTGTCCATAGGGTGACTTCCCTGCGAAGAGCGGCTCAGAGGACAGAGCCAGCGGTCACGGTCACCTCCCTTTTTCATCTGTGACACCTTCCTAAGCTCAGCTGGAACCACACAGGGTGACAGCCCCATCAGGATGGTACAGGAGAAGCAGGGAGACGGTCACTGGCATTTCTGCAGAGCCTTAAAATTGACAAATCCCTGCCCTATGCTCAGTCTCTGCTGAACCCCCAGCAACACTGTCAGTTTGATATTTAGGAAGATTTATGAAGATATTGAAGCCAGAAGAGTTTATCCCAGGAGGGGTCACGGCTCTTGCGTGAGTCTAAAATATTGGGGTGAGATATCAGAAAATGGAATGAACCTTGCTGAAGTGGCTCAGAGGCATCCAGCATGTCGGCGTGACCCCAGCGGCCACCGCCACGGAGGTCCAGGACAGCACATCACCCCCCAGGGAGCCCCGGGCCAGGAAGCCTCACTCCCGAATCTGCCCAGTCCCTGGCGCCCCTCTATCCGCTTGTTATCTCTGTGGATTTACCTGTCCCGGGTGTGTCACATGAGTGGAATCACACAGGAATTGACCTTGGTGGGCTCAGGTCATGTCCTGAGGTCGTTCAAGCCAGAGCAGGGCCGGCGTGGTCCCTCCTGCGCCAGTGATGTCCCTTGTCTGAATGGCCACGTCCCTGGGTCCGTTGGTCTGCCGATGGGCATGTGGGTGGCTCCTGCTTGGGGTGGCGGTGGGAGGGCTGTGGTGAGTGTGGTTTTGACTGGCCTCTCTGTGGAGATGCTTTGAGTCCGCCGCCTCAGCGGGGACCTGGCGTGTACCCCCCTCCACCTTCCATCCAGCAAGGGGGGGTGGCCTCGGTCCTGTCACTGGGGATGCAGCCATGGGCAGAGACCGTTCACTCGTCGGGGCGCTGGTGGGGGGATGACAGTTGACAAACTGAGCCGCAGGGGCTCGCGGCCAGGAGGACTGGGGGCCTCGGGTGGGGGCGGGACCGCGTTCCAGCCCAGGCTCAGGGAGTGGTCTCCGCGGGGTGCACGTGGGCCCGGCGGGAGCGAGGCGGGGAGCACAGAGCTGTAGAGAAAGCACCGCCGGCTTTGCGAGCCGCGTCCGTCGCCCAAAGCAGGGGCCAGGGGCCGCCTCTCTCCTCGGTGACGGGGTAACAAGTACCTGCCTGCGCTGGCTGCGCGGCACCTGGACGGCAAGCTGCTCAGCTTCTGGCAGGTTTGTGTTGACACGCGCCAGGCGCTCCACGGCCACAGAAGGACCTGGCAAGTGTGTCCAACAGACGCAGCGGGCGGCCAGCCTGGCCTGCCTCCTCTCCGCAGGAAGGCCGCCTCCTCCCGGCCTGCCCTCCTGGCAGCCGAGAATGCACATCGCCCCATCCAGAAGCTCTGCGGGGTTCTTCTCATATTCAGTTTGGAATATTCTCGAATCACATGCCTCACCAAACCGCAGCCAGGCGGGCAGATGCTGCTGCCAGCAGGGGTGCTGGAACCCCGACCCGCCAGCCAGGGCCTCGCACGGTGGTTGGATCTGTGGCGGCCTCGTGGCCGCGCTTGTGTTGAAAGGACCGTCTCTCCTCTCCCCTGTGAAGCCTCGGGCCAGATGCCACCTCAGCCTGGGCGGCTGGGGAGTCGGCGTTCAGGCTTCCTGGCCAGAGAGACGATTGTCCGGGGGTGGCAGGGCTTTGTCCCCTGCAGCCCCAGCGGGGAAGGTGAACCAGGACGCCGGGGGATGCTCAGCCGGGATCTGAGGACCCAGCATCATGGAAAGGCTCCCCCCACTCCCCGCCGGCCCCCTCCACCCCTCCCCTCCTCCAGCGTCTGCCGTAGAGGCCCATCCTCGGCCTCTCCCGGGGGAGGGTCCGACTCTCGGTGCCTGGGCGCTGCTCACCCTCCCAGTGCTGGGGCTGCCTCGGCCTGGGGCTGGGCCACGTCCCACGTGCCTGGTGGGGGCTGTTCCGATCTGGGCGCCCCTTGGAATCACCATCGTTCTCTTTTAATGGAGGAAACGCAAGTCCCCCGGCCGGCGCCCCGGGAGACAATCTCCACGCTGTCGCCCAAACTGCTTCTAGCCCGTGCAGGCTCCGGTGCCAGAACTCCAGGAGCTGGGCGGCTGTAAAGGATGGCGATGCTTCGTTCCCGGGTCCACGGTCGGGGCCAGCGCGGGCTCCCCGCAGAGCCGGGCCCTGGCTCAGAGCTCGTAAGATGGGGGGAGCCGGGCGGGGCGCAGAGGACAAACCCACGGCTGGGGTTTGCCTTGTTCCCCGAGTTGCTCAGGAGCTCGGCGTGGCCTGGGCCTGGTGGGCTTCAGTGAAAACCCGAATCCCCCCGTGCTGACCGTGCATGGAGCCCAGCGTCGGGGCGCCCGCAGGGGCAGCGGCACGGCCCCTGGCCTGGAGGCGGGGATGTGCTTGGAACCGGCCCTGTTGAAGTCCAGGAGCGTCACCTTCCAAGCAGAGCCTCGGGACCCGGCGGCCCCGGACTGGCCGTGCTGGCCCCAGGGCCGGGGGAGGCCCTCTGTGGACACCCTGGGGCTGCGAGTAGCTGGAGGACACGGGCCGAGGTGGCCCCCGCGCGGCCTGGCTCTGGCCTCACTCCTGGCTGCCCCTCTGGCGGGGCCTGCTCTGCGGGCTGGAGCTTTTCAAAGCGATGAAACTTGGCGTGCAGGCGGCGGAGCGCGGGCCAGCACCTGCCCTGGTGTGCCTGGATGAATGGCTTTTGAGTCAGAGATAAAGTGACTTTATTTCACTGGTCCCTTATCCAAATCGCCGCTGATTTGGGGCAGCACCTGCTTCCTGTGTGCCACCATGTCCCTCGGTGGAACAGAGAAAAATCTGTTTCTGTTGAATTCAAGTCGGGAGATGCGGCCAGACTGCGCGGGGCAGGCAGAGTCGATGCCGGCCAAGCCCCTGTGGACGGTCCGGCCGCTCCCCCAGCACAGCCTCCGCCTCTGTCTCGAGGGCCGGGATGTTGGGGGCCCAAAGGGCTGGAGGATGGCAGAAATGGGGGTGCCTGGTTGCCTTTTCTGGACCCCGAGTGTCCCTGCCCTCCCTGCTCAGGGAAATGCAGCAGCTCTGGCCCTTAGCCCGGAGCCTCCCGGGTGCAGACTGTGCAGGCTGCATCTGCTCCGCGGGGGCACAGGACGTCAAGTGGGGTCCGGCTTCTGCTTGTACTGGGTGCGACTCACCTGCCTGTGGACCTCACAGCCACTAGGTTCAAAGGAGGCTCAGAGTGGGACCCCAGTCAGCGTCTCCCCGCGGTGGCCGTGGGTGAAGCTGGGAGGGTCTATGATGGAGCAGCAAGTACCCCGGGGCTGCACCCTTGGGGGTCTAGTGCAGGTGGACCGGTCATGGTGTGGTGTCCTTCCTCCCTCTACTGACATCCCAGCTCCCTGAGGAATCTCAACCTCAGCTTTGAATTGCAAATCCAGGGAACACTGCCACAGAGAAAGTAAGTTTAAATGGCTCCCCAGGGAAAGGCTGGGGTCATAGTGCATGGACGGGCCACTGAGCTGATGATGGTGACACGGGGGACCCGTGCCCAGGAGCTGCCCGGGTCCAGGCGAGGAGGTCAGGGGGTGTCTTGGAACCCTGATTGGAGTCCTGCCAGCTGCCCAACAAATCGGGGGACCCCTTTCCAGCCCAGATGCACTGGTTTTCTCAGGCAGAACCCTGGCGAGCGTCCTCCCTCAGCACTGCTGGGCTGGCCAGCCCCTGGGGCTCACACGTCCACAGAGACCCCCACGGAGAGCAGAGGTGAGGGTGCTGGGGTTTTAGTGGGTGACAGTCAAGGACCAACCCCTCACGCAGCGTTTCCTCACGGCCGGGGCGTTGCATGTGAAGCGAGCTGGCTTCCCCTACCCAGGTCCCAGGTCAGGAGCTTCTTGGTTTGTCTCTATTGGCAGCGGGGGGGAAACACTCAGCTGTTGCGCTGCCGGCATTCGAGGGCGGACAGTCCATCCGCTCCCATCCGTCTGCCCACAGCCAGCGCGGCTCCCGGCATGTGATCGCTCAGGAGGTTTTGGTTAATTCCTCAATTAACTATCATCTATTTATTTGTTGTTTTATCGCTGCTGGGTTGGCGCAGTCAGGTGTGGGTGTAGCCCGGCCGTGGAATTTGTCCTTCACAAATATGCTGACCGTTCCTCAGCTGGGGGAGCCCCTCTGTTGGCCGATGACCGGGCACTTCTAAACTTAGGGGATGAGAAATAAGACTCTGCTTTGAAATGGCGTCTGCAAGTCATCACCTCAAAGTCAGAGGGAGGGGTGGGTGAGGAGCGACGTGGGCTCAGAGGGCTTTAAGGAATAGCGAGTGAAGAGGGGAACCTGCATTTTGTCTGAAAAAGAGCAGCAGGTTGAACTAAACGATCGTCTCCTCGTGGGTGTGGGGCTGACATCCCCGAGTGGCTGTGGCTGAGGCAGGCTGAGCTCCCTCCCGCCCGCCGGTCGAGAGTCTTTGACCTCCGTCCCTAAGAAGCACGGGATGATCAGAGACATTAGGGACCGAAGGACAGGGTGTGAGTGGGAATTAAATCAAAAAGAAAAATACTTAGAGTCTTATTCTTCAACTTATCCTTTTTCTGAGAATTCAATCTAGCAGCCGGAATGAGGGCCTGATTGGAGCTTAAGGGGAAAGATAAGATGAGGGATTTGATGTTATCCGTTCCTCTAAAAACCTTTCTCCAGGCACATAGGCTCCCGGTCGGCGCCTCAGTTACCAGCCCCCATTTTATTTAAAGATTTTATTTCTAACTTCCCTCACCTCTGTGCTCCCAGGAACTTGAGTCAGAGAAACGAAGTCCCATTTCTAGCGCTCTCGCTGCAAAGCTGTGCTATTGCCAGGCGCGCATCTTGGATTCTTGTCTGCAAATGAGGATGACACCAATTTTCATATACTTGGATAATTGCAAATAAAGTAATCTAATTCCAGTTCAAACGGTCTTGGGCAAGAAAAGAACTTTCTCGTGTTGGATACTAGACAGTCCTGCCCGGAACAGGTCACAGAGGTGGGGGATTCTGAAGCCCAGGGGTCCTCAAGAACCTCGGTTCCTCCTCCCTCTGGTCTACATCCTGGGCACTGCCCTCAGCCTCAAGCACACATCAGGGCTGCAGGGACAGAACTATTGCATGGAGACATAACAGCCACTGGACAAGACAAACTGTTTATTTCCGGGGAATAATGTCCTGCTATCCAGGGAATTCATCCTTTATTCATCCTTTTTTTTTTCGCCCCCACCAAGGATTTCCCATCAGAACTTCCTTCTCCTGGAGAAATGCAAGTCATATATCTACGTGTGGTGCAGGCAGTGCCAACAAGACCTGGGCACCATTACACTCATTATGGAACTGGAGGAGGAGAGGCCGTCCGCCACGACGGAGATTTCTTTGTGAGCGGAGAGGATGACGCTTCTGCGCAGGCAGCCCAGGGAGGCTGACCACATGGGTCTGCTTTACCGTCCTCACTGCAGAGGGCCCTGCACACACCTGCTGGGGTTGTCGTCATGGCTCTGGGGTTGTCGTCATGGCTGGGAGCCTACAGGCAAGAAACAAAGTGAATCCCACTAGACCCCCCAGGCCGTTGGTTCAGTCCTGTCTACATTTCTGGTTTTACCAAACCTCCTGTAAGGTAGAAATTCCACTTAGCATTTCAATATAGGCACATAGAGAGTTAACGCTGAAGAAGATCTTGGAAACGTGTTCTTCAAACTGCTCCGCACACGCCCACGGCTCGAGAGGCGAGAGCAGGCTAGGTGGGGGACAATGCTTTAATAAACAGTCTGAATTCCTGCAGAACTTATTGCAAAGTCACACTCGGGGCACTAAGAATATTCCCCATGTGTATCACCGGGCGAGGTGACAGGACTTTCCCTGAATTCTTTGTTTATCGCTTGTCTTTATGATTGAGATTGAAGCGTGAAATGAAAGGTGGAATCATATGTTGAAATACCAGCTGACGTTTCTCCACGGTACTTCATCTCTCCACCTGCCTCACATTTGGGTCCCAGAAACGCTGGGAGCGCAGCGCGTCAGAGGGGGCATCGCAAGTTAAAACAAAGGCACTCCGTGCCCTGGGCCCTGATTCCACACACAGCCACGGTACCAGGGGCCACTTTGTACCAAGTGTGCGTGGGAAAGAATGAAATCCAAAGATGGGTTGATTGTCCATCATTTTCTTAACTAGAGGAAAATTGAGTACCGACCTGTGGTTCCCCTCCCCAGGTCCAGGCAGGGTGCCTCGTGAGGTGTGAGCTGCCAGCCTGTTACACACCGGCGTGGTCATACAGCATGGACCATCTTTGCAAGGTCCTCCCTGCCCTCCTGCCAGGCTCCCTCCCGCTGACGGTCTGGGGTGAGCAGGTGCGGTGGGTGTTTCGAGCAGGCAGACGACAGCATCACTCATTTTTAGGAAAAGGCAAATCAAAACCACAGTGAGCTGTCACCTTCCTCTGCGGGAGAGGCCCAGCTTGGGGAGACAGGAGGCAGCCATTGTTGGCGAGGACGCGGAGAGAAAGGAGCCCTCGCCCACTGCGGGCGGGAAGGGGACGGTGCAGCCCCAGTGGAAAGTGGCACGGAGGCTCCTTCATGCGTGAGAAAAGGAAAGGCCGCCTGACCCAGCAGGCCGCGTCCAGGCACTCAGCTAGTGAGTGTGGAAACACGCCCTTGAAGAGATGTGCGTTCCCCTATGCTTACAGCAACGTTATCCACAGGCCTGGCCTCCACCTGAGCGCCCGTCCCCAGACGGCTGCATGGAGTACGTGCTCGGGGGGCACCGCCCGGCTGGGGACACCACGGACACTTGCCTGTGCCACAGCCCGGCTGGCCTCGAGGGGATGACGCTGAGCGAAATAAGTCAGCAGGTGGAAGACAGTTACCGCTGGTCTCCCGCACCCGTGGAGGGGGAAAATCCCAAGAAAACTGGCAAATCAACAAAATAACTCTTAGGTATGAAAAATATGGTGGCTGCTGGAGGGCAGTGCAGGGGCGAGCAGGAGGCCTGGGCCCCGGTGATGAGGCCTTGCTGGGGCCAGGCAGGCCTTTGCTCCTGCCCAGGTGTGCAGCTGCACTCCCGAAATGCCACGGTTCTGTGAGTGAGCGCCAGGCCAGGAAGACTCCACTGAGGAAAGACAGGACCGCTGCATCCGGCCTGGTGACCGCAGGCAGGGCTGAAAGGAAACTCAGGAACGGGTTCTGCGGGAGCCACTTTTTCCGCCCAGGTTATTTCTGCAAGGACACGCTGCTGTTACTCCCCCTCTGCCGAGCAGAAAGCGAAAAGCTGAACAGAGGCCCTTTGTGTGTTCTGCGCGCGGTGCTCTGCGGTCGCCGCTGGCCTGACCCCCTGGCCCATCGCTCTGGGGACACGGACGGTCTCTGGCGACGGCAGGCGGCTGATAACAGGCAAAGAGGCTCTTTTCAAAGCCCCTGGTGTGCCCGCGTATTGTCCCGTTATCACACGTCCCATTCATGGGGCGAACCTGGTGCCAACACCATTTTAATGAAATGCTTTGCGAGCCTTAGCTGGAGAGATGTGATCAGCATTGCTGTTAACAAACGCGCGCGGATTTACTAAACCCTGATTCCATTTATATGAAAAGACTTTGCACGAATAAAAAAGCAATAAATATAATTAGTCTTTGGAAGGACAAGAACGGCTGAATAAAAATGTTCATCTTTTATTAATCGCATACATTTTGCATAAGGAGATTATTTTTTCCTGGTTTGGGCTAACATCGCAGAATTATTGTATATAATTGGGGGAACAGTTGGCCTGTGACAATTTAATGGTGTTTTGCAAAACCCTCACTTTGCAAAAGGCTGCGCGTCTCCCCCGACGCCCCCGTGTCTTCTTAATCACAGAACAGTTCGGAGGAGCTGAGACCCACGGCAGCGGGCACCGGCCACTGCACGGACCCTCACCAGCTCCCCCCAGGGATCTACTCATCTTACGCCCAGTCCCACCGTAACACCTTAGCTGGTGTTAATTTGCCAGAGTGGCCTTAACAAAGTAGCACTGATTGGGTGACTTAATGACAGAGATCACAGTTCTGGAAGCCAGGACCCTGGCGAGGGCAGGCCTGGGTCCCGGAGCGCCTGTTCCTTGCTGCTCCCCAGCAAGGAGCAGCAATCCTTGCTGTCTGGCTTACAGAAGCATCCCCCCAGTCTCTGCCAAGGACACCACCACCCTAGTGACCTCATCCGACTCCTCTCTCCAGAGACCGTCCCATTCTGGGGTGCTGGAGGCCAGGGCTCCCAGCATGCCAGCCTCAGGGGCCGTCTCTCCCGCTGTGAAACGGGACCACTGTCTCTGCTGAGGCACCTCGGCCCGTGTGGCTCCGGTCTCGCCTCTCACTGCTCACACTCTGGCGCCGTTAGTGACTGTGACTGGGCACCCACTCGTCAAGCTGACATGACTTTTGACGGTGGATTTCCTGCTGGCTGCCTCTGCTCGGTGTACATTCGGGGTGTCTGCTGGGGTGCTGGGGCACAGCCTGTCTATGGTTGGCCATGTGAGGGGCTAAGAGCCACATTTTGGGCTTCGAGGACGCCATGAGGGCTTGGTCACGCTGGGAGCTCTGTATTCCAGGCACCCAGTGGCTAGAGCCACGGAGGACAGGCCCAGCCCAGGCCTGCGAGTGGGGGCCACGCTCACGCTCACATCCTCAGGGATTAAGGAGAGGAGCAGATCCCGGAAAGTCACAGTGCCAGCCACGCGAGCCGCCCCGTCCGCTGACGTGCCTCTGCCCTTGGCTGTGCTTGCTGGGAGCGTGTGCTCACGCCTTAAGGACAACCCATGAATAATAGATCGGAACAAATCTCAAATCACTATTCTGTGTTACCAAGAGCTTCTATTTTATCCTTGTTAACAAAGACTTAACAGAAAGCCCCGTGACGCCTCTGATGACGGGGCTGGATGTGGGCGGGGTGGGGGAGGCTCGCGCCTTCTCTGTCCACCTTCAACTCACCTCCACGTCACCCCTCCCCCCATCACGTCCTGCCCGTGTCCCTGCTAATCTGCTCTCACTTCCTCTCCACTCAGAAAGGTGATATCAGCTCTGGAGTTCTGGTAACTGATGAGTGGTCACCACCTGTCCGGAGGCGCCTCCATCACCCCTGCGCACCGGCTCATGCGCACATCTCCACCCTGGCCCGGCCAAGGCTCGATGTCAGCACAGAACTCTTGCCTGGACCCGCCTTCCCGACGTCGCTGGCCAGGCACTTCTGAGAGGGTGTGCGGGTGCCCGCACCGTCTTCCCCAGCCAGGTGACACCGCCTTCCTCCCAGGGAGGGACTCAAAGAGCCGAGCTACAGGGATTGCAGGATTGCAAAGCTTCCATGTTTGCTTATCTCTTGGCTCTGGAAGTCGGTTCTTGAGTAACTCGGCAAGGAACCTGGAAGAACGTCGGAGCACGTGGTTTCCGGCGGCACAGACAAGGCACAGGTGTTTAAAGGCCACTCAGCTTCCCCTCCCTGTTACGCCTCAGTCTCCCCTGCGAGACGGGAGTGAAGACGGTCCTGCTGCCCGGGGGTGCTGCCAAGACGCCTACAGTGCTGAGAAGTCCCCACACCTTGAGCAGGGCACGGAGCTGCGCCTCTGGAGCTGAGGGCACGGTGACAGCGGAGGCCAGGCCAGCTGCATGGACAGGGGCTGGACACCGGCACTCACCGCCAGCCCCAAAGGGCAGGGTCACTTCTTCATCCACCCGCGTGCTGAGGAATGCTGGTGCTGGAATCCACTTTGAGTCGTCAGAAAGCTGTAGGAGGTCCGCATGCCGAGCGCTGGGCGGGCAGCAGGCGTGTCCACTGAGAGGCACCACTGACCAGATCTCTGAGGCCACGTGACCTGGGCAGCGCACATGGCGATGAGGAGCAGGACAGGCCCACAGCTCGGGTCCTTGCGTGTTCGCTGTCGGGGCCCCTTGCAGGACGAGACTTGTCGGGGAGGGGCCTGGCCTCTCGCTCTGCCGGGAGGTCACCCGGGGCTGGCAATGCAAAGAGGGTGGCTGGGCCAGACTGCAGCCGGGCCCGGGGGGACAGTTAAGGCAGACGGCGCTCAGCAATCACACATGCACCCCTAACTCAGGGCTCCTACCTGTCTCAATTTGGGTTCTAAAAATACAAGTTCACCCCATCCTGCTGAGTGGTTTTAACTGATTTAATGCATGTATTAAAAAACTCACTTGACTTTTTCCCAGGTAGTTACAGAATTTTTCTCTTTACTAAATCTGGAAAAATCACCAGCTAAAAATATACGTTTCTTTCTATCAGGGGATCAAATATAGACTTAGCTGGAGTAACAGCTCATTCTCAAGGAGAAGTGTGCTCAGAAGAAGGTAGACATAGTTAAGAATTCCCTTAAACTGGCCTCCTGGCAGGAAAGGTGGGGAGGTTCTGCAGCAGGCGGCCCGCCTGGCTCAGCCGGCCGGAGTCGGGAGAGACAGTCAGTTTCATAAAAATGTTTCAATTGAAAAGATTTTTTAAGAAAACAAAATGTTTGTGGCAAGTTTCAACACTCACAGAATCATTTCTAAATTATTAAATGGAAAAAGGGCATGACATTGTCGGCATCTAGGAGAGAAATCTCAGCACCATCTTGATGCAGGAAAAGTACCTACCTCCCCTGTGGTGGGGGCCATGGGCATGTGGAGCCACCAGTAGGAGGCAGGGGTGCTGCCCGGGGTGACTGGTCACACTCACATACACACCTGCCCTGACATCTGCCCCCATATAGCTGCGCCCTACCTGACACACACACACTACCCCCCTACACACCTGCTCCCCACCCACCTGGCCCCACACCTTCCCCACACACCTGCTCCCCACATAACTGCCCCCACACCTGCCCCCCACACCTGTCCCCCACATACCTGCTCCCCACCCCATGCACACCTGCCCCCTCACACCTGCCATACACAGACCTGCCCCTCACCCCACAAACACCACGCCTAATGGGAAAATGCCCTCGGTCTGGAGAGGGGCCAAAAAAGCCTGATGACTGTTCGTGTTGGACGCTTTGCAGAAGCCCCAGCTGATCTAACAGGCAGGGAAGAACGACACTGTTCCGGATTGGAAAAGAAGAAACGGACGGCCCTTGCTCGCAGATGCAGAAACACATCACAGAACGTCCTAAAGGAATATAGACGTATCTAAACAAATCAGTAAGTACATCCAGTCACGTCGCACGCATACAAGATCAATAAAAAAATCCATAGCGTTTTTGTATCACAGAACAGACCCTTAGAAAACGCAATGGAATAACTGTTGCCATTTGAAATAAAATGAAAATGAAATGAAATGAAAAGAAATGAAGACTGAATGTGGCGGAGACAGCCAAGATTCCCCGGCGTAACCTGGGCGGCGTCATTCAGATGAGCTCAGGCCAGTCCATGGAGCGGGATAGGCCTGGCCGTGGGCGGTGCCCTCCTGTGATGAACGTATTTACCTGGTTTCGATAGAACTGCAATCAAAACCCCAGAGATATTCGACAGGCACCTTCTAAAATTTCTGTGAAAATGTAGAGCATGTAGAGAAAAAATAAAAGACAAAAATTGAGCTGGTGAATGTAGAAATATTTCTCTCTCAGCTATAATCAAGAGCTTTAGTTACTGCTTCAAGGCAAGTACTGTCAGAAGGAGAGATAAACCCACCTATGGGCAAACTTGAACCCTAAGAACAGACCTGCTGTTAGATGGGCCCCCACTGTCTGTCAGAGGTGGCCCTTCAGTGTGGGGGCTTCCTGTAATCCCACTGATTACTGATCCCAATACGTGGTGTTGGGTTCATCTACGAGTCCTGAGCTGAGCCCTGGCCACGACCCCATGCCGCACGCAAAAATCAGTTTCCTGAGCGTTAGCATTACATGCGAACGGTGGGCACAGGCTTCCTGGAGGGCAACATATGTTTGGGGAGCAAAGGTTTCTTCAGCCAAACACAAAAGCAGCAAACACGGCCAGACACTGATGAACCGGACGTCACTCACTGGAGCTGGTGTTCATCAGGAGACCACACGCAGCGCCAGAGACCACACGTCAGAAGTGAGCCAAGAGCTCACGTCCAGGATACGGCAAAATTCCTCAATCAACAGGCCCATTTGAAAAAACTGGCAAGATTCTTGAAAGGGCACTTTCAATATCAGAGAGCGGGTGGTTTCCCAGAAGGGACACGTTTCAAAACGATTTCAAGCTCGTCAGTCAGAGAAGCACAAATTAAGATTAAACCCTCGTTGAGATTGCTTACGTGGCTACCAAATCGCTGAGGACTGGACAGCCTGGCACTTGGTTGTCACGGGTGAGGGTTTTCGGTCACTAGCATCCTCCTATTGTCCCTGTGGGACTCGCACTAACCCAACCACCGTGGGAACCTAATTAACATTATTGTCTGAAATGGGGCATATTGAACCCCCGACCCAGCAATTGCACAGGTGCATTGAGATACACATGGTAGAATGTTCCTAGCAGAGTGATTACAATATTCCCACATCACATACCACCCAGAAGCTCAAGTGTAAAGGGTGAAAATACAGCTTGGTATATCCTTACCAAATACAGCAAAAATAAAGTGAAATGTACCAAGTACAAACACACCAGTAGAGAGTGAAATGAAGATGTCTCATGGACAGAAGCAGCTGCAAGCCAGAACATCCATTGCATCCCGTCCAGGCAAAGCCCAAGGCGGTCCAGGTGACCTGTGGCCCAGGGCCTGGGCACCTGGGCAGGTGACTGTGGGGGGCGATCCAGCTGGAGAAGTCCACGCAGGCTCATCAAGCCTGACTCTACGGTTCAGTAGAAAGCAAGAAAAGCTTTCCAGAACCATCGGCAGGTGAATATGCAAAAGTGACAGTACGGACAGAGCTGTGCTGCGATTCAGGGCTGTCTTCTGAGGCCCAGCTGGCACCGAAGGGTTGGCTTGACCACATGGAGACTGCCATGTGGGCACCAGGGGAGAGAAGCCTCCAGTCACTCCCGGGATGCTGTGAATCACCCTCCTGGAGGGGCTTTAGTGGCTAGTGTTAGTCCCTTGTCTATGGCACTGGCCCCCGGACAATGCATGCGTGAAGACTGGGACCGTGACAGAGTCTGCAGCCGGAGGAGTGTTTGTGATGAGGCTGATTTAGCCCTTAGTTCCTTTTCCCTGATGACATTCGGATCCACAAAGATGAGAAGGCTCAGGACTGAGCACTTTGCTTGACCTTGAAAATGCAAGAAGGCTAGGTTCAGATTGTGAATTGAATGGGCTTTCAAGGACCAAATGGGTCTCATTTATTCAAACTCCCAGCACACTTCATCTTGATAAGATTAGTGGGGGCCCTGGGGGTCTCCACAGTTCAACTCCTGACTCATGTCATTTATTCTGCATCGATAAATATATTCCATTATCCTGGAGCATGAACAGGTTGGCTTTCTCCGTTCCTTTGTAGTTTTTTGGGGGAGTGGCGTGGTGAGGGAGAGATGTCATTGATATGCCATTTATATAAAAGACAGATCAGCATTAGGATAAAATATTTATCGACTGGTCTGAGATTTCTCTTGAGTGACTTTTCCATTAGCAAGTGGGGTGTGCACAGATCAGGTGATCTTGAGGAGGCTCCGCCACAGCTGTCAGAAGCAGCTTCTGCTGAGGGCCGGCGGTACGTGTGCAGCAAGCCGTCTATGCAGATAATGTCCCGAGATAAATAAAGATTATTCTCTCTTTCCATAAACTATGGCGATCACCATAAAAATGATTAACTGTGGAGGGGAGAAAGAAGTGGCTACTGAGGAGCTGAGGGAAGGCCTCTATGTTTGGCTTCATGAAATTATGCGCCTTTTTATCTCCTCTGTTAATGGTATTAGACTTAGAAGCTTTGCATATTCTAATTTATTTCCCCGCCTGCAAACAATTTTCTAGTGCTGATCCAGCTTCCTATGGCCCAGGGATAATCCTGCCTCTTGGCTTCATCCTCAAATGTGCTGAGCACAGATGGGGCTCTGCAGGATGGAGACCTTCACTCTGCAGGCCCTGATCCCCATGTCCATCTCGAGGGGGACACTCCCCCATACCTGGTCTCTGGGCCAGTGCACTTGGCTTTGATCATGGGGAACGAAGTTGTGGCTCCCGCCTCTCCCAGTTAAGATCACCAGGTGAGCCCTAAATTCCCTGATCCTTAGAGCATTTGCAACACTGTCGTGGACAGCAGACATGGATGTGGGGGGTGTGGTTGTTTTTAAAGGGTCACACAGCTGGGGTTCACTACACTCTTTAAAACCCTGGACTGGTAGTCCAACTTGCGCTGGACCGACTTCTGTACCAAAATGAGGGATAAGCCAAGGAGGAGAGAGGCTTAGGGTACAGAAGATGGGGAGCCCAGTGCAGGAGTGGGGTCCTCCAGGATGAGTGTGGAGGGGACCCCAGGTGATGATGGAGGGAGACCCCAGCCCACTGATGTCCTGGCACAGAGGCCTCGTGGCTCCCAGGGACAGGTCGGTGGTGCAGGAAGATTCCAGAAGAGGCAGTGGCCTGGCCGGCCAGCCCCCGGCCCTGGGGCAGGGGGAGCTCTCCTGCCTCCGACGCCTCCCCACTCCTCAAGGAGGGGAAGCCATTGTACGAGTTGGTTCCCAAGCACAGGCTCTCATCCACAAGCTGAAAAATAGGAGACTGTTCCCACCAGCAGTGCGAGTTAATGAAGAAGACATGATTTTTAAATTGCTTTATTTTCGTAAAGACATCCCATCCCTACGAGACAGCTCTTATTTCAGCTCTTGGTAATTGGTTTACACGGAACATGGGTGTGAGGCCTGGGATGAGGTGAGGAGTTAAAAAGGCTGTGGAGCTCTCTCGCGCGCTCTCTCTCCCCCCCCCCTGTGTGTATAAAAAAGCCATGACAGAAACATAAATTATCCCATTTCATAAGAACCTCAGAAAATGTCCCTCCCATGGCTGCAGATGATTTGAAATTGATGCCCCATAGCTGCTCCACTCCCCCCCCCCACCCCAGCGCAGACATCCCCGGCCCGTCCCCAGCCCCGCGCCGGGCCCTCCGGCTGGGTTCAGCTGGTGTTAGCCACCCGGGCCCTTGTGATCCCAGTGGAGAGAAAAGAAGCCCCCAGCACTTTGATGTTTGCACCAAGGCCAAGGCCAGGCCTGACGTCCAGGTGACAGGCCTCGCACACCCTGGCCTCTGAGCAGGGACAGCATTAGGGGGTCACTCTTGGGGCCCCAGAGACACCCTAATTCCCAGGCAACGCCTCTGGATGTCAGGCAGGGCGGGGGTGGGGGGGAGCTGTGCAAATTGACCAGGGATTTTCTTCTGACAGTCAGGAGTTTTATTTCTGCAACTGGGGAGTCCCCAGGGAAAGGGGAGGTCCTGGGTTCCCTGCCCCACCTGGGGAGGGTGGCGCTGAGCAGGGAGGAGAAGCTGGGGAGGAGGCTGGAGGAGGGAGGAGGGAGAGCCAGGAGGGGGCCTGGGGAGGCACGTGGGGCAGACGGGGGAGGAGGCTGCGCTGGCTTCTCGGCCTGCACCGGGGACTTGGGGGCCGTGGAAGGGACACTCAGAGGAGACAGAGACGTGGGGAGACCCGTGGGAGGTGACCGTGGCAGCTGTTATCTGGACTTGGGTTTCGATTTTGCTCCTTTCCTCCCAGACCCGCCTGGGCCCCCATGCGCCTTCCTGTGGGTCCCCCGGGAGGGGCCCGAGACCGGGGCGGCTCTCGGGCCTCAGTGGCCCCGCTTTGGGCCGACCCTGCTGGGGTGGGTGTTCACCCACAAGGGGACGGGAGACTGTGGGTGCTTGATCTGGAAGCTCTGTTCTCCCCTCCGCTCTGTCGCACGCCACCGGTATTACAGCTCCTGCCCATTACAGGTCCTGTGCACGCGAGTATGTTTGTTTTGGTGCCGGGGTGGCAGAGCCCACTGAGAACCCGTCTGGCAGGCCTGACTTCCTGGGGTCCGTGAGGAGAGACACTGACTCTCCTCTGAGCTCTGTCGGGTCCATTTCTACCTCTCCTGCCCTCGGCCCCCAGCATGGGGAATTTGTCACACCTGAGCTGTTAGTGGTGCTTGCTGTTCGGTGCTGGGGATAAAAGGGCAGGTGCCGAGATTGCTCCTGAGAACATCTGCTGTAAGGTTTATACTGGGATTATTAGGAGCAATGAAGCAAAAGCCCCCGTGAGTTGATTGTCCTCTCGTCCCGCATCCCAAGTCTCCATCACGTGACGCTGAATTCCGAGAGGGTCTAAGAAAGACACCTGGCTATTGTGTGGCCCTGGCCGACATTGTCAACTGCTGAGTTTATTCCTCTCCGTGGCGGAGAGCTTAACTCCTGCTCCCTGCCAAAGCCCCTCTGGAGTCTCTCCACCCCGACGGTTCTCTCGTGTCATGCCACAGGGGAGCTGTATGTGGAGACATCCGGCCCAGACGCTGCGGGAAGGGGTCCCGGGGGTCAAGGATAATGAAGAAGCCACCGTTCTTCAAGCGCAGACCAAAGTGACGTCTTCTTAAAATTGCTAATTCAATCTGAAGGGAGAAACGACGACCTCCGCTGGCCCGTGTTGACATGTCCGCGGGGAGGAAATGGCCCCGGCCTGTATGAACTCAGGGGTCAGAGCCCAAGCCGCATGAGCCGGGAAGGCGTCTTTCTGCAAGGGCACGGCACCCCCAGATCAAGGCCGCTGTCCAGAGGCTAGAGCGTGAAGTTCATGGGCTACTCCAGTTAAATTGGAGGGGACTTTTCTGTTTAATGAATCTCTGGTGAATTGGAGAAGCAGGTTCTCACTGGGCAGCTGGGCAAGGCAGGCATGTGGCTTCTGATTTGACTTCCCTGGTTGTCAGTGACTGAAGCCTGTGCCGTGGTGAGCAGAGATGGTCCTCGTGTGGGGTCCAGGAGCCCCCGCTCCTGCAGCTCAGAAGAGCTTCATCCACCCCCAGTCCGGGGCTCTGGGCCCGGCACCTCCTGGGTCGCTGGTGGCTGGAGAGGAACCCCAGCCTTTACCAATACCAGGTCCAGTCCATCAAATGCCAAGTGCCCTCCCGTGCGAAGGGCAGCCACCCTCCAGAGTGTCTCCTCACCTGCAGGGCGGGCGGCCGAGACAGCACTGCCCACGGCCGGCGCATACGCAGGGCCTCCTGGGGACGACGCGTGGTCTCGGGGATTCCAGCCAGGAGAGAGGGAGGCTGTTCTCTTACTTTTGCAAATGCTCGAAATCAGCATTGACTGATGGTGGGAGGTTTGGGGTGCTTGGCAGCCCCTCGGCTCTGAGGGGGAACAGGAAAAGCTAGAAACCTGAGGAAACCCCAGCAGGCTCCAGGAAGCTTCCACGCGGCATCTGCCGTGCTGTGTTGTGTGTTGGATTTGAAAACAACGGGCAAGTTGCTGTAAATAAATCTTGGAGGGCGCCAGTGCAGCCAGTGCCTTATCCTGGGTCACAAAGCAGCGGGACAGGTGGGGTCACTGGGCGTGGGGCCCGGGGCAGGGTCCTCCCCGACCTCGGACCTCAGGCAGCAGCACAAAGCCCCGCGGAGTCTCATCGAGCCCCTGATCAGACAAGGCTCTCACCTCTCTGGCGGGGGAGGCCTGGGCCTGTCCCCGCGGGGCCGGGAGGGCACTGAGGGTCTGTGCTCTGGGTCTGGAGCTCACGCTGTGTTCAGGCAGATGCGTCTGTCCCTTTTCTTCTTGGATGCCGGCGCTTTCCCTCCTTCCTGATCAGTGAGGAGCATCCGTTAAGCACTGACTGTGGACAGTTGCCCTGTGGGGAGTGGACCCGATGACGTCAGAATTCCACTGCAGACCCACCGTGAAGACAGCAGATCGGGGCTTATGGAGATCACAGACCCGCGAAGAGAGACGGATGTCCGTCCGCCCGCCCGTCCGGCCGTCTGTCCCTCCCTCCATCCTTCCACCCAGCCAACAGGCAACGGGTGAGCGTCCACTCCGTAAATGGGACCATGGCCGCGTGTCCCGCAGCTCGCAGGGAGTGATGCCGAGAGGTTTCTCTGGGGCACGCTGTAATGGGTCCCAGCGCTTGGGGGGCTGACCGAGGGGGGAAACTTTGACCAGCAGGTGCGGCAGCGCACAGCGGGCTCTAGTGCGGCTGGTCGCAGGGAAGAGCTCTCTGTCCCCGCTGCATGCGGACTGAGGAGCCAGGAAGAGGGGTTTGTGCAATGGCCTGTAAGCCTCCTTTGGTCCCTAAGATTGTAAAAGGGCTAGTGTGAACACTGAGGAGCACCCCGAGACCCCCAAACTTGAAAGCTCTAAATGATTCTGCCATCCGCCGCATAAAGACAAAGCAGACCCTAATGTGACAGAATTTTAATAGGATTAGAGAGAAGAGAAGAAAGGACAATAGTTTCCCAATTAAACACCCCAAGTTACCCATGCCCTTGTGGGTAAACGTCCAGCCCAACAGGCTTGGCCCAAAGCGGGGCCACTGGGGCCTAAAATCCTGCCACAGTCTAAGGACCCTCCTGGGGGGACCCATAGGAAGGGGCAGAAGGGGCCAGATGGGCCTGGAAGGAAAATCAAGATAACAGCTGCCACGGCCACCTCCCCACGGGGCCCTCACCCACGTCTCTGTCTCCTCCAGCGTCTCCTTCACATCCCCCAAATCCCTGGTGCAAGTCCAAGGCCGAGAAGCCAGTGCGGCCTCCTCACCTGTCTCTGCTCCGCGTGCTTCCTCCAAGCCTCCCGCCTCCCTCTGAGCTCCACCCTTCGTCAGCTGGTGCAGGCGACATGCAACCTGCCCTCTGCTGAGAGGTCCCCCTCTGGGACAGAAGCTCTCCCACTGCTTGGCGCTGGCCAGTGTCCACAGGCCAGGGCCCCCAGAGCCTGGCGGGAGCGACCCCTTGACACAGACACTCTGTGCTGGGTGAGTTTTCCTGTTCCCTAGCCAGTCGCCTCTTCTTTTCAGTAACTTCTGTCTCAAATGTTATCCCTTTCCTTAATAACTGGCTCCCTTTTGTTCTACTTGGGTGAACCTAATACAATTTCTCTGAACATCTGTAAAGTTAATTCATCTCTGTCACCTTGCATTTTGAACCAAACCAAAAAATGACACTAATCTCTAATTTATAACAAGCCAGCGGTGTGTGAATTTCATGAAATCAGATGGGACAAAAAGACAGACTTTGTTTTTATCCCAAGATGTATTTGGTGGAGACTACTTAATATCACATTTGTTCAGTGAGTTGAATAAAACTACATGGTCTGTTTGCTGCTGTGGGTATTAAATATATACTCAGCCTTTCAACTGCTGCTTCTTCCAAATTCTTAGCTGAGAAAAATTTTCCTCTGTCAAAAAGAAATATTTAGATCAGGCCATTTCTAACCTGAAAAACGGATGGATTAAAGCTTCTTTTATATTATTAAGCAATTGCACATAATTAAGTTAATGAGATAGCTCTGTCCACACAATCAAGCAAAGGCAGAACAATGAGAATTATAATTATTATAATAAAATGTTGCGTATCATGTCATGAAAAATCCACTTCCCTTAAAGGTGGCTTATTTCCGGAACAAGTCACCCTGCTAAGGAAGAAGGAATTCTGTGTGAAGAACCATCGTTGGTTGAAATGTAATGCTTAAACAATTCAAATACTATGTACCAAACGCAACTAGCTTGTGTATTTAGATAAGCTTAATAAATCTAATCAACGAACAAGTCGTTGTCTTTGATGGTAACTGTTCACAGGAACAGTATATGGACAGACTCCTCACACTTTTCAATTAAACACCGCCAGTGAAAACTTGATTTCCAGTAGCATTTTAACTGGAGAATCTGCAACTTAATGTGGTCAACTATCTTTAACAATTTTAAATACACAAAGAATTCCCAAGCATGCCTTCGATGATGCGGATTTGTTATAATTCATCATCTTTGTTTATTCTAAGATCTAATAAGGATCTAATTTTAACATTTCCAGAAAGTTGTGACTACAGTCCTAAGCATATGGGAATATAGTCTTCAAAGACTGTTGAAGGGCTGCTTTGGTGAGTGTGGTTACTGGAGAGGATTTCTGTGGGGCAGGGAATCTGGGGCGCACATACCCTGGGTGGTGTCCCCACGGGGGCTGCTTGGCCATGAGCCCATGGGTGTCTTCCTGTTGCTGATAAACAGGTCCCCGGTGCCAAGGGGGTGGGTCTCGCAGCTGGAGGTGCTGGCTACAAATTTCACGGTGAGCAGGGCTGACCCATGCAGACCCTGGCTCGGGTTGCTCAGCCCTTGATAGACCAGAGAGCCCAGATCAAGCCCCCTGCCTTGCTCCAGCTCCTGGGCCCTGCAGGGTCCTCTGCTCTTCCCGACAACAGGGTGAAGCCGCGGTGTCCTGCCTGCTCCCTCAGCTCCTGTCTGCCTTGGAGGCTTTTTAATTTATTTATTTGTATATATTTTATATCATTGTTCATTTTGTACAACCAGTATAATCAAAATGACCATGCTGCCTAAAATGATTTATAAATTTAATGCCTCAAATCCGTGAACCGAGGCAAGTACCTCCATCCAAATGCAACCCTTTTCAAAGAAACTGAAGGAAAAATATTGAGATTTAGACTGAGCCCCTAAAGGCCTCAAATTGCAAAACAATCCCCCCAAAAGGAGCACGAAGGTGTACGTTTCATACATATAACTGGCACCTATCACTGTAATGTGACTGAATAGACCCTGTATTAAATAGGAGAAAATATTCACACACGACAGAACTGAGGAGGAACCAATAGCCAAGACATATAAAAAAAACTCATACAACTGTCAGGCTATTTTAACGCTAAATTAGAGTATATACACCGCAGGCTATACAGGTCACAGAGCTGTGGAACAGTCACATGGATAAAACATACTTACTCTAACCATGTCCACAGTCCTTAACAACTGGCAAAGACAAAGCCCCGTCCATGATGCAGCAAGAAATACACTTAATCTCCGCTGTGTCTCCCCACCCTCCTTCCCGGAGTCTCCAACTCCAAAACTAGGGATAAATGGACCTAAATTCAGCAGCTTAACTGTTCCAACCCTCTTGTGAGGAGTGTCACTGGTGAAGCCGAGGCGGGGCGCTTCCAGCCGGAGAGGCGGTGAGATGCTCGCAGATGAACTCATGGGCACATGGGGCGGCCAGGCGTTCTCTGGGGTGAGCCCGGCCCCTACTTACTCGTCCTTCCAGAAGGTCACCTGTTTGCTTCTCTCTCGAGTCTCCGGGCCGTCTCCCTGGGGAGCAGGCACGCTGAGGGAAGACGGTTTCACAGCAGATAATCCAGAAGGGGACAGGCAGGCCTTAGGGGACGACACTCGCCAGGGCCCGGCTGAGCTCTGAATCACCTTCCAGACCTTGCCGGTTCCCCAGAGAAGGGCGCGGGTGCTGATACGGGCGAGCCTTCCAGACGGTGCCCCTGATAATTAGGGGGCCTCGCCAGGGGTGGCTGCGCCCAGGATGCAGCCCGGGTGCTTGCCATTAAAAGGCCTAAGTACATAGAGGAGAGCAAAGAAGGACTGTAAAGAATTGCCTTTGGGCTTTGTGATGTCAATCAAACTTCAGACATGTTGCTGCCCAAAGACACCCAATCCTTGACTGTGGGGCACTTTTTAATGAAAAAATAAATAAATAAATAAAAACGGAGCTGGCCTTGACAAAAGCTTCCAGGGAGCCTGTGGACACGCTGGCGTGTCTGTGCGCGGCCGCATGGCCAGGGTGTGGGCTGAGGGAAGGGTCAGCAAGGGTAACCACGGAGGCGGCGGCCATGACCACAGAAAGAGGACTTGGCCAGGACCCTCCAGTGGATGGCAGAGCTGTCTCTGTCCCCAGGCAGACGAGGGCAGCCACCGCGGGGACAGCAAAACGCCACCGTCTTCAAGGCCAGTGAGCCCTGCGGGGTCTGCCGCTGGCTTTGAATTGAACGCGGGCAGAGGGGCGCTGCCCACGGCCCTGGCTGCTGGAGCGGGGATGAGTGAACAGACCACCGCGCTCCCGGCCATTCTGGAGGGGCTGCTGGCTGCAGCCAGATCAGGCGGCTGCTGTGTGCGGCAGTGGCTGCAGCTGGTCAGTCAGCACCTGGCCGTCCCCAGTGTCGGGGCCTCACCGCTCAGGAAGGCCGTTCCCAGGTACTCCGACTCCCTCACGGGTGCTCCTCTTCTTGGGGTCCTGAGTGCTGCAGGCCCCCAGGACGGCACTGGGGACGGACTCCACGCGCTCCCCCTGCCCCTGGGTGAGCGGGGTGGCTTGAATGCTGGCCCAGAAGAGCCCCCACCCGGGCCGACCACGCCAGAGAGTGGACTTCGACAGACCAGGCCAGGCAGGGGCTTCTCTGCGGCCCCCACTCCGGCTCCTGCTGGACGCCGCCCGGCCAAGGGCCGGCGCTGGGGAGAACACACACGTCCTCGCTGCCTCGCCCCGGCCCATCTTCCTTCTCCTCCCGTGTGTGTCTCTCTGCGTGTCTGCGCTGGGGTGAGGCCGGGAGTGTGGTGAGGACCCGCCAACCCGCCAGTCTCTTCCTGGGTTTGCCTCCCTGACTTGAAACTCCTCACGTCAGAGGTGGGGTCACCCCCTGTTTGGGAGCTGGATAGCAGAGCAGGGGCGCCGCCAGGGCGGAGGGCTAGTGGACACAAGGTGCTTAGAGCCTGCCTGCCCAGTCCAGCTGCCCGGTGCCCACCCCATGAGCACGTGTGGGGCTCCCCAGCTGGAGCCTGTGAGGGGGCGCCTGTGAGGGGGGGCGCCTGTGAGGGGGGCGCCTGTGAGGGGGCGCCTGTGAGGGGGCGCCTATGAGGGGGGTGCCTGTGAGGGGGCGCCTGCGAGGGGGGCCACCTGTGTGTGGGTGCCTGTGAGGAGGCCGCCTGTGAGGGGGCGCCTGTGTGGGGGCGCCTGTGAGGGGGCCGCCTGTGTGGGGGCGCCTGTGAGGGGGCGCCGCTCGCTGCGGGACGGGAGGGGAGAAAGCGGGTCCGCGAGGGCAGCACACGGAACGGCGGCGTCGCAGAGCGTCCAGGGGTTCCCTCTCTGCGCCTGGGCGAGGCTCTCGTGGACAGGGACCCCTGCGGCTTGTTTTCCAAGAAGCAAACAAATCTGCCCCTTGACCACCTGGGGTGTCCGGGGCTGTGGAAACCCTGGGAGCCCCCCACTGTCTGGCTGCTGGGCACGTGTGGAAACGGCCCCGCGACGGCCTTCCCGGGAGGAGGCGCCCGTTGTCTCCCCAGTGCCCGCCGAGGAGGAAGGAGCCCCGCGCAGAGCCGGGACTGTGGGGCGCCCTCCCGGACCTCTGAGCGGGGAGCCTGGGGGCCCCCTCTGGGGCCGCTGCCTCCAGGCGTGAGCGCAGGGGCCGGTCGGCCGAGGCTTCGGGGTTCCCACCGACTCTGGGGGCGCCGGCTGGTCTCTGTGGGTACCAAGGTCTGGCAGACGTTGGGGGGCCCCGCGTGTCCCCTCCCCAGCGAGCTTCCCGCCGTGGAGTGAGTGCCGCTGTTTTTCGTTCTTTTATTTTCATTTTTGTGCTTTCTTGGGCGATTCCCCGCCGGGATGGAGCCAGCGAGGTCCTGAAGCGCTGCCTAATATGAGGCAGAAGCCCTGAGGGGGCCTTTCTGGAACCTTCCGGAGGCGCTTCCTCAGGCTGAGTGACATGCAGCTGGCCGTGACCTCAACCCCAGGGCGCCCCCAAGCACCGCCACAGCCAGGGGCACACACTGGTCGCCAGAACATGCATCTGCCTCTGTATTTCTCTGGAAAAGTAGGTTCTCTTGCCGCAGTGAGAGGAGCCCGGGAAGCCGGGACTAGCCAGGTTATTCCCGTTGGCCCATCTTCGGAGGTTTTGAAGCCCGAGAGCTAGAAAGTCATTTCAGAGCTGACATTTGTCTCCGCTTCCATGGCGGATCCATTCTTTTCAAGACATTGACTTTTATTTCAGAGCTGGCTTCATTAAAGCCACAGCGACGAGGCTGAAAGGCGATGGTATTTCCAGGTTCGTGCAGATGGGCCCCAGCCTGGTTCTGGGCTGTTTGCGATATTTATTGTTCTTGGTCTGCTGGCATTTTTACGATGCTGTGATTCAAATTTTATAGCTGTTTTACTGGGCTAATTTTCCACGCCGCATTTCGCCAGCCCGTCCCAGACACCCACCAAGTTAAATCTGGAGCACTTGCCGCTGCGAATTGCATCTGCCGGCTGTCCGGACAGCCTCCGGCGCCAGTGCTGTGTGGAAGTCTGGAAACAGAGGTCAGGGAGGAGGAAAATGCAACCTGACCAGCCCCCCAAACCGTCTCTCCTGTAACTACCAGGACATGAGCCTTCCCGACTGCTGTGAGGCTGGAGAGAGCGCGCAGCGTGAATGGGATGCAGGTGGACTCACATCCGGGTCTCCAACCACCAGTCACCATGGCCACTACCATAGTCTCTCTCCCAACGAAGGGCCTCTGTGAAACTGTCCTGTGCTGTGGTCTGTTTTTATACATTTTTTAAAGATTTATGTATGTATGCACAGGAGAACTGGGATGTAAGTCAGAGGTGCGGGGGAGAGAGGATTCACCAGAGACAGTGTGAGCAGAACAGGTGGATCCACTGAAATCCACTGCTGTGGGGAGCAGCGGGCAAGGCAGGAGAGGTCTGCTGTGCCCTGTGGGTAGCTCTCTGGCTGGCTGGGATGGAACTTGTGCTGCAGTGGCTGGGGATAGCTTGATTGGGCTGTCTTTAACCCCCGCGCCACCAGGGAGAGCCTGTGCTGTGGTGTAGATTGGGCAGGATCTTACTTTCATTGAGAGAAGCAACATCATTGATTTCCACTGCATGTCTCTTGATGTAAAGACCGGAGACCACATCTTCCTCAATCATCCACATGTGGTGAGCTCACATATCTCTAAACCACATGCCTGTTTCAACTTTGATGACAACTGTGTGAACAAAATAAAACTAAACAGGTCGGGTTCTTGCCTTTGGGCACCTCCAACTCCACGCCGTTAGCCCGAGTCCTCGCAGCGGAGACGCATGAGAGTGAGCTTTGGATATAGAGCTGCGCCAAGAATATTCTCAATCTTGGGGCTCCAGCCAACCTAGTGCTGGAGACTGGGGTCTTCCCAGGACATGAGCTGTCAGTGCAGAAGCTGGGACAGTCCCAAGCAGGCTAAGAGGAGCCGGACCCTTTATGCGCTTTGGTTATTTTGCAATGAACCACACACTGTCTTGCCTCGGAGTTGCCACGAGAGTTACACAAGGGGTTCCAGCGCAAGCAGAGAAGGACTCCCTCAGGGTCCCCCCTCGTCCATCTCCCTGCACAGAGGCCAAGGGCGGGGAGGAAACTCATCAGCCCCCTGTCCAATGCAAAGTCCCCCCATGTTGGGTTTCTGTCAACATAGAATAACCAGACTGTAATATCATCAAGAAAGACTTTGAGAACAAGGTCATGGCCCGGCCCACAGCCCAGGGCAGCTCCGGGGAGGGACCCACCCTGGAGGGGTGGAGGCAGAGGGGAGTTTAGAGCACTGAGTAGCCGAAGAAGTGTCTTAAGTTTTGGGCCATTTGTTTGAAGCTTTTGGCTGGGTTGACAGGAGTCCTGACAGAAAGCTGCAAATGCAAATGAAAGGGCCTCCTGTGCAGTTAAAAAGAAAAAAACCGCACAATTTATTCTAGCCAGTAGGTTAGGGGCCCGGGAGACCTAGCGAGGAAAAGGGCCCAGTCACCATCATCGGGACGGGCGCTGCCGCGGCTGGCTCCAGGTGCTCCCGCCAGTGAAGGGGGGTGAAGCCCCCTGCCCAGCTCCCCGCCCACCAGCCAGCGGCTGGCCGCCCTCAGCAGCAGCTCCGACAAGAAGGAGCGAGAGCCCACCCGCATCGCTCCCTATTAGAGTTTCCCAAAATGGCTGCTGAGCTCCGTCTCCTTCAGGGCGGCCCTCTGTCCCAGGGGTGTGCGGGGCGGAGTTCAGGCTCAGCACCGCCAGGTGACGTGCCCCTGCTTGGGCGGTGTGGGTGGTCATTGGGGGAGTGGGGACGGCGGAGTCCAGCTCCCCATCTGCACTGGGCAGTTCCAACGGTTCCAATCTTCAAGTAACATGGAAGATAGAAACACCAAGATGGCGTCGAAACTCTAATCTCTGTTCTTGCTTTTTAGTTTATTCACCATCATTTTTATTTTGGTTATATTTATTTAGTGTTTTTGTACACATAAAGGAAGCCAAGGAAACATGGAGGTCCACAGCCAGGGTCTGCCATCACTGGTTCTTAGGTTCTGGCCAGGTCCCAACCACGCCTCGTGGAAGACGGGCTGGGCTAAGAGCTCCTGAACTAGGAGTTATTAATTCAAAGACTCAATACCTGTGGAACCTGTTCTCATTAGTGGCCACGTTTGAAGAGACCCAGGTTGGCACAATCTTATTAATATTCTTACTCACACACTTTGGCTTTAAATAATAGATGGTCTTGAACATTTTCTAGGTAGTTTTATTTTGTATCATATATTTTATCCAAACTTCTTTGAATTATTTAGTTAGAATAAGAAAAGGCAGTAATCATGCCATTTACATCATCTGATTTTCCCACTCAGTAGGATCTTAAATTATTCCTATGTTTTGCATCAACAACAGAAATAAATAGTCTTACATAAAATTTAGGTCACATCAAGATTTTCTGACCAATAAAAATGTTAGTTGTATAAGAAACCCTCCCAGGCAGTTATAAATGTGTCAAAATAATGTAAAAGTTTGGCAGCTGAGATTGAGCCAACAGTGATCATTTGAAAGTGGTTGTAAATTATTATATTTATGATTAAATAGATTCTTAAATACACACTCCTATGTACTCTCTACAACTGGCAGAGCCAAAATCCAATTTTGAGAAATTCTTTAGAGAAGAAAATCACAGTTTGCTAAGCAAGGTTTTTTTTTTTTTTTGTATTTTTTTGTATTTATAAATTTTATTTTTAAATTCCCCATACAATTGCGACCCCCTTATTTTGACCCCAATCCCTCCCCTCCCGCCCCCCACCCCCCATAGAGAGTCTCTGGTTCATAGTTTTTTGTTGATTTTAATTTTCACTTTCTTATAGTTATTCATTTTCCTGGTCCCTTATTTAAGTTTTCTAGATTCCTGCTATGAGTGAGACCATCCGGTATTTTTCTTTTTCTTTCTGGCTTATTTCACTGAGCATGATCCCTTCCAGCGTCATCCATGTTGCTGCAAATGGCATGTGTTTATCTTTTTTGAATGCTGAGTAATATTCCATGGTGTATATGTACCACATCTTCTTGATCCAGTCATCTATTTTTGGGCATTTGGGTTGTTTCCAAAGCTTGCTACGCAAGGTTTTGAAGGAGATCGGGAAATTAAAAACAATAATACTAATTTTGACAATATAAGTTCAGTTGGGTTGTGGGAGAATTTGTGGCAGAATATGGTTGTGTGTGTGTGTGTTGGGGGGGGGGGTCCTTTTTGCTCTCAAATCCTGAGATTATAGAATTTGTTAGTCCAGTCTATGAAACACTTGGATTCTGTATTGGGTGTTTATGGAGGCCTGAAGAATTGAATTTCCTAATGTTGGGTTATTAATAGAGAATTTTTATTCCCAGTGACTTTAAGCACATGAGGTAGTCTTTTGCTTTGCATGGGCTATCTTGCCTTGACCTTCAAGGGTCAATAGTTAGGGCTTCAAGAATCGTACTTTACAGAAATAACATCTGATTGGATCCCTTTATTGAACTTATTACAATTTAATGGAAACAAAATACAATCTCTTCTCTCCACTACTCCTTGAGAAAAGGGCACTTTTGGCTCTGTTGGTGCCCAGGCCACACCTTGCAAATTCTTATTAAGTTGACCAAAAGTGTCATCCGGACATGGAGGAATTTTTCAAATTCTCCTAGATCATTCTAACCCAAGGCTGAAACAATTTCAAGGGGAAATTCCTGAGTGCTGAGACGAGTTGATTGAGCAGCAGCTGTGCTTTGTAATCATGGCAGAAGGTTGATTCTTAAAGAATCCAGAAAGTAGCAGGTGCTGTAGTTCCCCCTCTAGAGGGCAGCATTTAACTTGCCCCAGAGACTAGATAACAAGGTTGTTTTCAAATGAGAGGTATTGGGGTTATGGACCTGGAATTTCTCCAAAAAAAGAGGGCCAGCCCCTTTTGAGGGTTAGCAAGGCAAACGACCACATGTGGGAGGATGGGGGGGTGATGGCTGGGGGAGCAGGTGTTAGGTGCACCCTGGGCTGACAGTTTCCCACTTCGGCCATTTCCACTTCCCATGCTAAAATAGATCGCAGGCAGGCTGGGATGGCTGCTTACTCCATTTTCCAGCTCAAGTGCAGCTTCCTAATGGGTCAGAACATCAAGGGGAGGTGCTGGGGAAGCTTCCCAGGCAGGCAGAGTCAGGCCTCTGGCTGACAGGATGTGTGGACCCTAGATTGAGAGCGCCCAGGAACAGCAGCCAGGGAGGACTGAGGACCAGAGGATTTCCTCAATTCTAGATGGAGGAGGTTCCAGGAATCTAGAAAGTTCCAGGACCGATGGGGGAGGAATCCCCCGAGAATTAGCAGGATTGATTTCCCCCCAGACAAGACGAGTAGACCTGAGCCAGGCTAGAGGACTCCAAGAAAAATAAGCAAATGTGATATGTGCTTTGCACACTCATTTAAAGACAATGCTTAGGTTAGTTTAAGTAGGAAAGGCAGGAATATAAAGCCATGGAAACGATTGCGAGAAAGAACCTCTGTGTCTCAGAAGTCCTGAAAGGTTGTGTCCTCTTTGTCATTTGTCTCAAGGTATTTTGTGATTTCTTCTTTGATTTCCTCACGAACTCCATAGTCATTTATTCTTGTGTTGTTTGTTTTCCACATCGTCAAGGTTTTCCCAGTTTCCTTTTGTGGTTGATTTTTAGCTTGATACCTTTGTCAGAACATGCCAGGGAAGGTGCTTGGCATGATTTCAGTCTTTTTGAATTTATTGTTACTTGTCTTGTCATCCAACATGTGGTCAATCCTGGAGGATGTCCCATGTGCACTTGAGAAGACTCTGTATTTAGATTTTTTTTATCTTTCTGGTGCAGTGCCCTATAAATTTTATTAAGCCCATGTGGTCTAATTCTTTGTTTAAGGCTATTGTGTCCTTATTTATTTTTGGTCTGGTCGATCTGTCCATGGGTGAAAATGGGGTGTTGAAACCCCTGTCACAAATGTGTTTTTCCCGATGACTATTTTTAGATTTGCTAGTAATTGCCTTATCTGTTTTGATGGTCCTCCCTTAGGTATATTCATATCGATGAGTGTCATATCTTCCTGATGTGGTGTCCCCTTAACCGTCATAGAGTGTCCACCCTATCTCTTGTTACCTTTTTTAGCTGGAAATCTGTTTTATCAGATGTAAGTCTGGCTGTCTCTATGTTCCCACGGGTCCCGTTGGCTTGCAGGATTGTTTTCTAACCATTTATGCTGAGCCTATATTTAGCTTTGAATTTCAGTTCTATTTCCTGGAAATTGCAGAAAGTTGGGTTCTGTTTTTTAATACAACTAGATGCTCTGTGCATTTTAATTGGTGATTCAGTTTGTTTACCTTTATAGTGATTATTGGTATATGAAGGTCAGTTACTGCCATTTTGTCCTAAATTTTGTGGTTCTACCAATTTCTGTGTTCAGTTCTTTGTGAATGTTTGTTTCTATTTAGATACAAGAGCTCCTTTCAACATTTCTTGGAGGAGGCTTCTAGTATTTACAAACTCAATTTTTTCTTCATATCTCTCTTATGCCACCTGAATTCTTTGTGCATTATCATCTTCAAGGTCACTTATTCATTTTCACAAGCTTCCATTTGACCTATTCTACTTCCATAGCTTTCTCCAGAATTAAAAAAAAAACAAAACAAAACTGCCCTATTGATCTTTGTACACCTTGTATCTCTATTATTTTATTTTTTAAAGCTTCAATTTCAAACTTCTGGTTATTAATTTTATTTCTCAAGCTGTTCATTTGTTTTTCTGATTTTTTTTCTTGTATATATTTGATAAACTTTTCTGTGTTTCTTCCATTTCTTTGAATTTCTTTATCCTGGGCAATTTTGAATTCTGTATGTGATAGGGAACAAAGCTCTTCTGTGTCTTTGTGCCTGGGAGATTTGTTATCTCTCTGTGGTGCAGTATTTCCCTAAGGGGTCAGGTTGCTGTTGCTGTTGCTGTTTGTCATATTTTTTTTCATCTCCCCATTATTTGCTTTCTGAATATGAAAGGTGCGGTGCTCCAACTTTTCCTGTAGGTGGTGCTGTAATTCAGGGAGAAGTGCTGTAAGTCAGGGAGGTGTGACTGTGTCTTGGTTGTGTTGGGGGAGAGCCCTGGAGAGGTGTGTCCCTTGTGAGAGAGCTGTGCACAGCTCGCTGGTGCCTGTGCCGGGATGTTAGCCCTTCTTTCTGGGCTTTAGACTCCAGTCTTTACAGTCTGTGGGTTGGGCCTTCGGCACATTCCTAGCATGGAATATGGCCTCACTGTATCCACTCACCCCTGTATCGGCCTGCTCCTTGGGGGGATATTGGTGGTGGTGGTGGGGTCATACTTTTCTGAGCTTTACCATCCTCACTGGGAGTCCCACCCTCCTGGCTCACCACTGCACTCACACCCATTTTCCCCTCTCCCTGGCTCACAGCAGTGGGCTTTGCCCTCCCCATTGGGTGAGGATATGAACCGTGGCTTCTGCCTCTGCATCTGCCTTCTCACCCATTTGTTCCTGTGGTTGAACTTCCTCCGCATTCATTTCTGTCATGCTCAGTCAGTATCTGTCCCCGGTGGTTGTGAGGGTTCAACCCAAATTACAGGGTCTTCTGAGTTCAGTTCCCAGGTGGGCCTCTCAGTTTATTTTTCACAGAACAAATCAGGGAACTTCCTCTGACACCATCTTTCCTGCCAGGCTCCACTTTCTTAAGACCTAAATATGCAACTGTATTTGATACACATTTTTCTTTCAGTCTTCCTGGTATGTTGAGATAACAATGAAATATTCCTCTGATTCGAAGTCTTTAAATACTACGGGAGACTTTGAAAGCACTCAGAGAGAGTTGTCTTCATCAAGGAGGGGAGCAAGCGGATCCTGGCATCCTCGATGACTAGGTTTCAGTCCATGGCCCTGCATGTGGACCTCTATGCATATAGATGAAATTGATTGAAAATGACCATCATCGATTATTTTCCCCATTTGGCTGGAGCTTGGAGGGAAGAAAGAAGAATCTCATTGTGTTCTACTGCATCCTTTTGATGTTCCTCATTTACTTTTGTCTCAAATGAAGTTAAAAGAATTAGCTCTCATTTCTAAATAGCACGGCAAGGGCATTTGCAAAGGCAGATTTACTGGGAATTATATAAAAATGTGAAATCATTTTTCTTCTTATAGTCAAGGTCTGAGTTATTTTCTATTTATATGCAAATATCAGATTCCTGGGCTTATTTTATTTTTTACATTGGTGAAATAGCATTTATTTCCTAAAGTGTAGATGAGTGGACTCCTGATATGAGAGTGAGGCCATTTGGATATCAGGTTTGGGAAATGCGTCCCTGAATCCCAATGTGTTTTTTCGTCCCACATGTAGCCAACAGGTTCATTTTCATTTTCAGATGTAACAAAATGACTCCATTTTTTCCACAAGAGTGCAATGATTTATTGATTTTCAAAATCAGTTTTGCATCTCAAAAAGAAAGCATTGGCTTCTTCAAAGCAAAGCCAATGAGCAGAAACACTGACTTTTTTCTTTAATTACCTGCTACCTACTGTCTGAATAATGGCTTTGGGGGGAGGATCCTTCCATAGCTACTTTGTGTTTCCTTGGTAATCCCTGTGTCTGACTGCCTCCACTTTAACCGCAGTTTAAGTCCTTTCTGGCAGAGGAGCTTATAATTAAAATGATTGCTAATTGTGTGGTTTTAATTAGCTGCTGCCTAACGAGAAATTCCAAAACAATTTGGTCCCTGCAGGGAGATGAGTGACCAGAGAATAATTGCTATTTGGGGACGGCGTCTTTATGAACTTCCTGCAAACAAGAGTTCAAGTGATTCTAGTCTGGTTAGAATGAGGCAGAGGACAAACAGGAGAGAAAACATGATAATGAGCTTTTCCCTGCTGATCTTAGTCCTTCACATGCAGGAAGAGCCAGAAAAATCAAAGGAGGGTCCGAGCCTACTGCTGAGCTCAAACCCAAATTCGTCCTGGCCGGTCGACAGCATCTGGAAATTCTTCGGCAGCAGAGCCCCATCAGCACATCACGTCTCAAAGCAGAGATCACATCGGAAGGCAATTATTGGATCCTGTTGGTTTTCAGGGCTGTTATTAACGCTGCAAAACATGTGCTTTGTTCCCCTTCATCCTCTCATTCCAGCCCCGTGCTCATTAGCGGGGCCTTCCCACAAAATGATAAATGAGAAGCGAATACATTTGAAATTAGAGAACATTATCATGACATGTGTGCTTAGTGACTTGCTTGCAAATGTCATGTCTGTTTGTGCAAGGAATTCATTACAGCACTCATTTTAATTTCATCTGATCAATGTAAGGAGTCAGCCCTTACATAAGAAAGCAGAAGGATTTCCAGCTGGAGACAGTGCTCCTGAGATTGCCCTTGTCGTGATGCCCCAGCGGTGCCCATCTCCTTTGGACGTGCCTGCAGATGCTTTTGCTCAGGAGCAACCTAGAACACACTTGCAGGTGTGCAGGTATTTTAATTATTTGCTTGTGAAGCTTGTGAAGATACTATAGGCCAGAGGTTGTCAACATCAGAGCCACCAGGAAGGCTTGTGAAAACCAAGGCTGCTGGGCCCCACCCCTGAGCTTCTGATTTGTTGGGTCCTGGAATTTGCATCTTCCCTCTGGAAGAGACGGGAAGTTCCAGTTGTTATTTCCTCCCCTGTGTCTGTCGCTGCTACCCAGATGTAAAGGGTCCTCTTAGCCCCCGCGAAGACTGTCTGTTTGCATGGGGGGTGAGCAGGGGCAGTGGAGAGGCAGCAGCCTATTGTTCTTACAGGGCTTCAGATTTAGAAACAGCAGAAAGAAGGAGACAGAGGTGCTCTTGATTATGGAAAGTGTACTTGCTGCTTTGGGAGGTGATTCGATAAACAAACAGGATGCGGGAACACATCCGTGTAGCATCTGAAGTCGACTCATCGCGGGATCCTGGCTTGATGGCTCAGTTGGCCAGTGAACTTGGTCAAGGTCCTTAAAAGCTAAAGCCTTCATTCTCCCTCTCTAAAATGATAGTAGCTCCTAGACAGCAGAGGTGTTGTGGAGATGAATGGAACACTTTGCTTAGCGTGTAGTAAGAGTTCAATATATTTTAAGTACAGTCATTATCATCATCATCACCACCACCAACTCCATTACCACCATCACCACCACCATCACCATTATTTTCAATCCTCTAACTATTAAGGGGAAATATAGGTGAATTTGTGCATTATCTTGGGAGCTAGGGAGTCTTTCTCTTATCAGTGAGGGTAACCTTTGCAAGTTAAAAGCCAAACGTCTATTACAGAGAGAAAGAAAATTAATTTTCTTAATTTAATAACATTTACTAAAATAAGCTATTAATTAACTTATTAATAATTATATTACTAGTCACGTAATCATGCTAACGAGAGAGTAAATATAAAAATAGATGTGTTTTCTGAAAAAAGAATGAATAACTTGGGAAAAATGCCCCACACAAGCGTACATTTTTTGGATATAAACTATATAGGAGATGAGATTCTAGGGGTGGCATCAAAAAGAAATCCCAATAATTGGGAGCTAAGTACAGGAGTGTGAACAGGCAATTGAGACCAACATTTCATGACCTAAGAGCTAGGAGGGAAATCAGGAGAATAAAAACCGATCAGCACTCCATTACCCAAGTCTTCCAAAGGATGGTCTCTCACTGCCAAGTCGCCTGGCTCACAAAACAAAGCTCGCTCTCAGGCCTCAAGTGTCTTGGCTATTCTGACCTCTGGATCTTACTTGGTTCCAAGTCTTCCTCCTAAATTAGACATCCTTTACTTTGCCCCGGTTTGCTCACATGTAACATGCAGAAAATAATGCTTCCCCTTGAGGTTGCCGAATAAAGGAACTGAACGAGCCTGGGTTGGGATATAAACACTTGCTGCCTCTCTGGTTATTATTATCATTGTTAGCATCATCTCCATTGTCCACTTCAGACGGCAGCTCCCGCATGAGCCTGTGCCCGGGCGGCACCAGCCGAGTGGCCCTCTCCTCCCTTGACATGTAGGGAGAATTGACCAGAAAGAATCTGCTGGGGTGAAGCAGAGAAGCAGTATCGTTACATAAAATAGTTGGCTGTTATTTTTCCAAAAGTAAACTGGACAGAGGGCATTTGGAACTGTGTTTTAAACACAATTTATTTTGAGAAGTTTTCTGTCAGGGCTGTAGAAAAACATGGCGTAGACAGGAAGACTTTGGCAGGAGTCCACAGAAGAAAACAGAAGGGCTGGGTGTGTGCATTATCTCCACTGCCGAGCAGAGAGGCTGGACCGAGGCGCAGCCTGAAGAATCACACTGGGTTGCCCTGGTGACAGGCGCCTCCTGTTCACACAGTGCTGACGGTCTAAGGAGAAAAAGGAATCTCCAGAAGATGTGGCAGCGATCAGGGCCCCAGCAGCACGGGGTCTATGAGCTCCTTTACAGCGACAGTTTGAGGAGGAATTTCAGAGTGATTTTCAGAGAAGAGGAAAATTGAAGGATCGGGTGGACAATAAAATGACTTGATGGCACCTCCGGCTCCTCTATTCTCGAGACCGCTGACAGCGCCCCCCTGCGCCCCCTCCCGCCTGCGCAGCTCTATTTGCAGACACCCTTGGCTCCAGGCACTTGAATTAGGGAAGCCCAACCTGTTCTCGATGGGACCTAAAAACATCACGGGAAGGATTTTCATTATTCCATTGATTGCCTAGTTATTTAATTCTTTGGCTTCCTAATGGAGACGGCGTAGAATTTTACTGCTTGCACTTCTGTATTAGATAATAAAGGGAGAGGAGACTTTAATGACCACCTTAGATTAAAGCAGATTGATTTCTCCATATATATTAGCTCTTGTTAATGAAAGACAGAATGTCTATACACGACGGGTGATCAGGTGACCGCTTTTACACAGTGGAGCGCCGCTTGCTGAGACCGTGCTCGTGTGGATTTGGGCAGTAAGCTGTCCGAAGGCCAGATCCAACCGGCTGCCCAGGTTTGTATGTATGACCCAGACACTAAGAATGACCTTCACATTAAGCAGCTAAAATGTAATCAAAAGTAGATATCTTTATTTTTGTGACACTTGAAAGTAATGTGAAGTTGAAATTTCATAGATTTATTGGAACACAGCCATGCTGGTCTGTTCATGTTTTGATAAAGTTTTATTGGAACACAGCCGTGTTTGTTTCTTTCTGTGTCAGCTGTGGCTGCTTTGCGCGGTGATAGCTCAGTTGCGCAGGTGCACAGAAACCTAGAATATATATGTTTGCCAACTTCTAATGAGGGAAGTGGCTCCTGGAATCTCATTTCCTTTTGAGGAATAATTTCCCTGTCCTTTGTTTATGGATTCATGCAACACAAAGCGAAGGAAGGTTTGCCTCACTGCTTAGCACTGTGGCTTCACGGGTGCTGAGCTCTGGTGGTGGCAACGATGGTTAGAACTAGAAGAATCCAGAAGAAGATTGAGTGTCCGGGGCACAGACTTTGCAGCTTCCTCCTTGCGTAAACACTCTTGGTTTCTATTTCTTACACTCTCGGCTGAGTGGCCACACCCACGTCAACCGCACTATCCTCCTGGCCAACCTTACGCTTGCAATATTATAGAAGCACGCAAGACAGTCCCCTCTCCTGTGGGCTTGTCCTCAGCTGAGGGCCCAGGGCTGCCACATTGAGTTAAGTCACCACAAGAGCATCGGGGAACCAGGCCTTTAATCAGGTTTTCATAAAGATGTTTTAAAATGCTTAGAATTGAGCCATTAAGTGTTCACAAAATTAAGAAGTCGTTAGAAGGGCAGGGCAGGCTGCGGTGTCTGACAGTGCCGCGGCCTTCTGCTCCCTGGCTTGGTCTTCCTCGGCCTGGACGGTTTCTGCTCATCTCAGGCTCTGTTTACCCTGAGCATCTCCCCCAGAGCTTCTGCACTCAAGGCCTCCTCTGGGCCCCAGAGCGCTGCCCCCACTTCTCCAGGGTTAGCTCTTGGCCTTGTTCTCTGGGGCCCCGTATGTATCTGAGGGTGGGAACTTCCAGCACCCCCCACCCCCGCAGGCTGGGACCCAAGGTGGTCAGGTGTTACTGACAAGGGGCAACAAGGGGCGCACACCAAGGGAGTTCGGGGCCAGGCCTGAATGTGTTCAGCCGCCGGAGCCGTCATGGGATGAATTTCTGGCCACTGACGTATGCCGGGGACACGCCGGGGCTGCTGGTTCCCACCTCAGATGTTCTTTGGGTCCCTCTTCTTTTCCTGCTTGGGCCTTGGCAGCTTGGACATGTCTTCGGAGCGTGAGGGGAGAGCCTGGTGTCTGCGAGCGCCTGCCCTGCGCTGGTCTGCCCTGGCTGCCTCTGGCTTCCCGCTGTGCAGAGGCCGCTCCCCCGCGTGGTGGGCCGGGGATGGCACCGCGGTCCGGATGCCGCCTCGAGGGCATCCCTCTCTCTCCAAACCTGAGCCGGTGTCACTCAGGAGTCTTTGTCAGCCCAGGCTCTTCTGAGACACACACACGACCCAGGCAGCACAGGAAGGTCTTTCTGGTCTCAAAAGCAAACGACCCTCATCACGTTTCCGTCCCTCTTGTGATTCCTGTTTTGTTTTCTTTATATTACCTTATTTTTCAATGGACGCGGCAGCATTGCATCGCATCCTTGTTGGAATTCGCCAACACAGACTGGCTCCCTCAGATGTGGGCACTGCGGCTGCGTGGTGCCCGCACGCTCTGGCACTGCCCCCAGCGGGGCCTCTCACCTCCCCAGCCTGCCCCACCAGGCTCTCCCCCAACCTCTTATGATAGCCCATGGGGTGGGCTTGGCCGGGGGCGGGGCGCCCTGAGATTCCCGCTCTGACCTCCAGAGCACAGAGAGAGGACGGGTGCTCGGGGTCCTGACCCACATCGGTCTCCGCTTTGCATCTTGGGTAGCACCAGCCGCGTCCAGAGAGCCATTTCTAGAGCCAAGACGCATGGGACAAGCGTGAGGTTGGCTTGCCTGGGACAGGAAGCCCTGGGCACCCAGGACGCGCTGTGCCTGTGCTCACTCCCGGCCTGCCCACCTGGTACCTGCCTCGGGTAACCTGCTACCTGCTGAAGGACCTTCGATTCAGCGGCACGAATCCACTGCCTGCCCACCCCTCCTGTCTCCCCTCTGCCGTTCATCTCCTGAGTGCTGGGTTTCATCTACAGCCCCAGTTACTTTTTCTAAATGTTATGTGCCCCCCACGGCGCCCACTCTTTGCCCGTGTACTGCCCACACCTGGAAGATCTCTTCTTGTCTCCCCCTGGTCACGTCCATGCATCCTCTGGAGGGAGCACCTCCTGACTCTCCGGAGGGAAGGTTTTGCAGCAAACCACCCAGAGCCTCCCTGTACCTGCCCTGTGACCCCACCCTGCCGCCAGCAGTGTGATCACAGTGTACACGGCTGCTTGATTGGGAGCTCCTTGAGGTCAGGTTCATCCCAGTGTCACCCTGAAGGGCAAGTGACTAAGCTCTGGGCGCTCAGAGGTTCTGTGGGGATGGTGGGTGGCGGGGGACGGGGGTGGATGGGTGGAAGAACGAGGGACTAACTTACACAAGCGTTCATGCTAGGGTTAAAAATACTTTCCAGATTTAAGTTTCAGTCCTGAGGAAGTTGACATTTAGCAGAGACAAAGGGCCTCGTAACCTGCATGGAACATTGCAGCAGGAGCACATCAGAGGGATCTTAAATGTCAAATGGACCATTTCATCCAATCCAGCCACTATCCCTTTTAGTCCTATGGTGCTTTCTCCGTGGTCGCTCCCCAATCTGGTTCCACACAACTGAGCAAGGCATGAAAAGCTGTCACACCAACGCCCAGCTGGCCGCCTCCGCTGCAGTTAAGGACGCGTCGGAACTGTTTCTAAAAGAAAGGAAACGCTAACGGCCCCCTGACGGGTGGCATGGGCTCCAGTTGTTTTTCTCCTAGGCTGACGGGGTCTTCTCGGGTCCATGTCCTCGCTGCTCTGGCCATCACCCGTCTGTGATGTGTCAGGAATCGACTGGGCTCCAGCACCAGAGGCCGGGACGTGCATTTGGCTTCATGGTGTGACACCAAACAAGGGAAATGAGGCCCTGGAAATGAAGTGGATCCCTGCTCCCCAGTCACGTCTGGAAGGTCAGGGACAAATTGAGGAGTAGAGAGGAGGGGACAGTTAGAATATGGCCCATCTGGGCCTCCCTGTTTTGAATTTCTGTCTCCTTTCTTAGTTTCCCAGGGCAACAAACTGAGTGCCTGGGTGACAAGGCTTTCTCCACCTGACTCTAAAAATACTGATGACGATGGAGGGGATGGTGGTGGTGGTGATGGTGGTGATGGCGGTGGTGATGGTGGTGGTGATGGTGGTGATGATGGAGATGGTGGTGATGGTGGTGATGGTGGTGATGGTGATGGTGGTGATGGTGGTGATGGTGATGGTGGTGATGGTGGTGATGGTGGTGATGGTGGTGATGGTGGTGGTGATGGTGGTGGTGGTGGTGATGGTGGTGATGGTGATGGTGGTGATGGTGGTGATGGTGGTGATGGTGATGGTGGTGATGGTGGTGATGGTGATGGTGGTGATGGTGGTGATGGTGGTGATGGTGGTGATGGTGGTGGTGATGGTGGTGATGGTGGTGATGGTGATGGTGGTGATGGTGGTGATGGTGATGGTGGTGATGGTGATGATGGTGGTGGTGGTGGTGATGGTGATGGTGGTGATGGTGGTGGTGATGGTGGTGGTGATGGTGGTGATGGTGGTGGTGATGGTGGTGATGGTGGTGATGGTGGTGATGGTGATGGTGGTGATGATGGTGGTGATGGTGATGGTGGTGATGGTGGTGATGGTGATGGTGGTGATGGTGATGGTGGTGGTGGTGATGGTGGTGATGGTGGTGATGGTGGTGATGGTGATGGCGGTGGTGATGGTGGTGATGGTGGTGATGGTGGTGATGGTGGTGGTGATGATGGTGATGGTGATGGTGGTGATGGTGATGGTGGTGATGATGGTGATGGTGGTGATGGTGATGGTGGTAGAAGTGATGGTGGTGGTGGTGACAATGATGATGAAGGTAACTGACTGTCTGTCATTTGAAACCACAGAGGCCTGACCACAGCGTACAGTCTCCCTGCAGGGTGTCTCAGGCCTATGCTGAAGGGGCTGACAAGAGGGGAGCTGAGAAGGGCAGGGAATGTCCTTGCAGACTTGGCCTGCGGAAGGACCCAGGCAGGTCTCAGAAAACCAGGCTTGATGAGAAGGAGCCTGGGTGCCGGTGGAGCTATATGGGCTCTGGGGGAGCAGGACCCAGGTGGGAGGGGCCAGTGAGTCCAGGGCCAGTGAGTCAAGACCCTAATTTCAGAGCCTGTTTCTGGCTGTGGGGGCCTGTGTCTCGTGGAGCAAAAAGAGACCACGACACTGGACAGGTGGCGCCTTGGGGACCCCCATGGGGGTCCAGGCTATTCTCTCTGAGAGGGAAGTGAAATGTCAATGCAGAAAGTCTGTCCAGGGAGCTCTTTCTCTGGTCCAGTGGCTGACGGTCAGGCGTACATGACCTGAACATGACATTTCAGTCCCACGTGCTTCTACTAAATGATTTCAGGAAATTAAATGTACACGGAGAGGCGTGAACATTTTTCTAATGACTCATAAGTGACCCAAACATTACTGTCCACTCTTAGCTTTCATAGACGTGCTTTTAGTCATGGTCAGAGAGAATGATGTTGCGAAAACTAACACACACACACACACACACACACACACACACACATGAACTGCCCTGACTCTGGAAGCCTTAGGGATCAGGCTGTTCTCAAAGTGACAACCCAAAGCAGGTAATGATAGCAGGACATCGCAGCTGGGTGTGGACCGTTCGGTGAGGTTGTCCTGTCAAGCACAGCGCGTGCCTCCTGCCTCCTTTCCCAGCAGAGAAAATGACTTGGAAATGGGCAGGAGGATATTAGGGTTAATCAGAACATTCTATTCCATCGCCACCAGCTGACTTCTAAAAAGGGTGCATCTCATGAGGACTGGTTCCCTCCACCAGGTGGGTGGAGAGGGGTCTCCGAGGAGTGAGCACAGCTGGTCCCAGGAGGACACGGTTCTGGCCATGGTTCGAGCCTTGCTGTCTTGTCTCCACACTCTGCTCAGCCCCGGGAGGGGCTGGGGCTGATCCAGCAGATGTTTCTTCTCCTGCCCAGCAGCCTCCTCTCTTCCTCTGCCTCTTGCCCAGGTTCCCCAGGAGGGTCAGGCAGGAGAGAGTGTGGTTATCCAAGGGCGACAGCTGCTTCTCCGTGGGCTCGGGAGATACCGCTGCCACAGACCTGGCTTTCCAAGCAGAGCTCCTGGCATCTGGGCCAGCATGTGGAAGAGCAGGGCCAAGAGTTAATGAGAGGGAGGAAGAGAGAAGGAGAGACTCCGATCTGTGAAGCCTGCGCCAGCTGTGCCGAAACCAGTACTCAACACTGAGAGTAAATGAACCAGTTTATGTCTTCACCGTTTCTTTTTGATTTAGCTAGCTCGAGTGGGTTTCTAGTAACGTGAAGGGCATGGAAGTCAACAAGGTCAACCCTGGTATCCGTCGTACAAGAGGCTGAAGTTAGGCAGGCTGTCCTGTGCCAATCGGGAAGTCTTCTTGGAGGAGGCGGCATCTGAGCCTGGAGGGGCTTGATCAGACAGGGAGGAAAGGCACCGAAGAAGGTGGAACAATACACCTGCGGTCTTAGCCAGATATTTACACATCCCGTTTTGCCCTGGACGGTCCTGACACGGGCCCGCTGTCTTACGATAGTATTAATCGCACCCCTGTCACTCCCTAGGGTGGCGTGGGTTGGCCGATGAATGGTCAGATGGCCCTTTGCTCAGGGAACCTGCAAGAACCCAGGTTCCTAGCGCCCGGGTTTCCAGCTGTCCCGTATGGCTATGTGTGGTCAGCGTCCCTCAGTCCTACCGGGGAGTGGGGAGAGAGGAGACGGGAGGGGGAGGACAGACAGGGAGAGGAGCGCGAGGAAAGAGAGGGGGCGAGATTCCTGAGGAGGGCCAGGAATGAGCTCATGCTGGAACCAGATGAGGGACATTTGCCTCCCTGAAAACCGCGGTGCTTGGACGGACAGACGCTGTCGCCAGGGAAGATGACTCAGCCGTGCGCGGCCTGCTTCCAGGAGCCGCTCCACTGGCTATTGTCTGCCAGCAAATGACAGGGATTAAAAGGAAAAGGAAAAGCTCAGTTCAAGGACGAATGTCAAACACGGGGCAATTAACATTCTGAAAGGTCCATTAGTGCCCGAGGCTTAGGAAAAAAAATTTCTTTTAAACTCCTAATCACATTAGCTGCGTCCTGAGCAGGGTCAGGAGGGAGGGAGGCGTGTGCTGGCTGCCAGGGGATCAGCGATTCTGAGTAAAGCGGGTCCCAAGAGACCAGGGTCAGCGCTTGGGAGAGCGATTCTGCAAAATAAACATCCTCTTTCCTCCGGCTGCTGCTGCTGAGAGGGAGAAGGGGAGAGAGGGAGAGAGAGGGAGAGAGAGAGAGAGGCTGGGAAGAGAACACTCCTTTGTCTCTGCGTGTGGATCTTTGTGTTCACCCGGTGCGTGCGCTACGTCTTCCTAAAGGCATGTTTGCAGGATAAATGTAAATATAATTTTTAGCCTAGTGATGCACAGTGCGCCGTGCTGCAGCGTGCGCAGAGCATGTCCTGGGTTTTCAGGACTAGGACGTGCTTCTGACAATTCGCAAATGTTTGCAGATGCCTCCCCCCGCGGCGGCGGACGGTCCCTTCTTTCCTCCTCGCTGGATCCGCACCTCTGATGCTGGGATCACACCTGGTTTTCCAGGGGCCGACACGCCCACCACACCTGAGGGCAGGTGCCCTCCAGGAGCCGGCCAGGGCCAATCACACACTGATAATCAAAGTGACCCCCCAGGCTTGGCTGGCCTCCTCCATCCCGCAGAGCATCCTGTACCTGGGGCCGCGGCTGCACCTGCAGTGGGCGCCAGCCTGGGTATCCCGCGGCCCCCAGCACCCGCTTTGCTGCAGCAGGCGCCTCGGCGGGCCCGGGTGGAGACGGGCGCCTGCCCCGCGCTCCAGCTTTGGGGCGCACCCGTTTCTGATGTGCTGGGGTTGGAGGCCAGAGACGGGTCCTTGCGTCGGTTTTCCCAGAAAGGAGGCATCCGTTGCAGCGCGATTCCCAGCCTTGGTTCTTCCCATTGCGTTTCAGCCATGAACTGGCGATGCCTGCAGCCTGGGGCGCACGCAGCCTGGAAGGCGGGGTCTCCGCCCTCCCCGTGCAGGGCCCGCGGCTCGCGATGTCCCTCTGGGCGCCGGGGTCTCCCTGCGGGTGGACACTCAGGACCAAGAGAGGAAGCCTCTCAGGCGCTGGTGCCCCCGTCCAGGTTCTCTGACGGGGAGACTGGCCCTGGGGAGCCTCCAGGGACCCCGAATGGGACGTACCCCCAGGGCCAGGCAAAGGGCTCCCCCCATCTCAGCGCCAGACTCGTGCGCCCACACGCTGGGCAGAAGCAGTGTTGAGGGGGGAGGCTGCTGGGGCCCAGGGGCAGGAGCTGCGTCTGCAGCCCCTTCCAAGTCTAGGTCTGCGGCCGGGTCGGGGTCTGGGCAGTGCCGGGCCGGGACAGCACAGCCCAGAGGAGAAGGGCGAAATGGCTGGGCCTGCAATCTGTCTACACGGCAGGATGCTCTGGTTTCAGGAACCAAATCCAGTGGCTTTGGTTCCTGAAACCGGAACATTCTGCCGCATTGGGGGTGTTGGGGCACGGCGGGTGGGTGCCCTGTGATGGGGCTGGTGCGGATGCAGGGGCAGCCTGGGGCAAGGAGACCCGGGGCCGGGTCTGGGACAGGGACGTGCGCGTGCAGGCCGAGCAGACTGGCCTTGCTTTTGCTCTCTGGTATTTTGCATCTTAAAGAAAATCACGAGAAAATCAGGCTGTGCTGAGGGTGCGGGGAGGACCGCGCCCGGGTCTGTGTGCGCGGGCAGCAGACAAGTGTCTCCACGTCGTCGCTGCTCCTGCGTCTCAGGTGTAACAGCCCCACCTCCTCTCTCCCTGGATGCTTGGGCCCGTTTAACGCGCGGTGTAAAGAGCCAGTCGCCGCGTCCCCTCTTGCAGCCTGATCTTAAGCAAGTTCCAAAGAGCATCGCTCACCAGTGTGTTCCCCTGTGTCCGCGAGGACGCGCACCTGCCGCAGACCTGGCTTCCCGCGCTGCCGGGGTGGCCCCTGCAGTCACTGACCCAGCGGCAGCAGCATCTCCCGGGACTGTCCAGGCTGGCGCGGCCGCAGCGGGTCCGCAGTGACCTGGCCTGTCACACCCGGCCCAGGCGTCCGACGCAGCCGAGGCAATGCAGGCTTCTGGATAAAACTGCTGAGACATGGGCTCATTTTGGGGTGTCCTCTGTGCTTGTGGGGATACACCTGGCTCCGAGGGCTGCAGATGTGGGGCGCTGGGTGGGGGGGCAGCTGTGACTTGCGGCCCAGCAGAGGGGGGCATCAGCGGTGAGAGGCACCTCAAGTCCGGGCTGGGCGCCCTGTCGCCACGCGGCCGGGCCACAGCCAGGCAGCTGGTTCCGCTCTGCTCGTCTTCCCGGGGCCTGTTCTGGGCCGGGGCGTCGGTCCAGGCTCGGGGCCCCGCAGAGAGCGGCTGCCCGTTCCCGCCCCGCTGAGCGCTGTCTTCTTGGCTAATTCAAAGACCGTTATTTTCTATTATAAAATCTTTCTGTTCGGTGTGAAAAGATAGAACTAAAAACGCCGCTTGAAAACATGCTACTTCAAGACACGTTCATGCCCCTCCTCTCCCTCCCTCCCGCTCTCTCCCTCTCTCTCCCGCAGGCCCACCCTGGGAGCTCGCCCTCGCCCGGGGAAGTGCCCTCCCTGCGCTGGGACCCGTCCACCGTAGGTGCAATTGGACCTCATCTCGCCCCCCACTCCGGGAGTGGTTTCTGGGTGTCTAATCTCAGCCAGGTCCAGTCGCGCCGGGGACAGGGGGAGCGGAGAGATGAGCCCCCCGCCCCCCCCACCCCCCAGCCGGGGCTGCACTGCAGAGCTCTCCTTCACCCCAGCCTCCGCCCTGCTGGGGTTGCCTCCCAGCCTCCCCCAACCTCTGTTCCAGGGCCTCGCCGGACTCGGCCTCCTTGTCCCTGCCCACTTGTGAGCCGGCGACCCCAGACCTGCCCTCTGCTCGCGGGGTGTGTCCCGGGCTCTTGGCGGGGCTGGGCCACCCAGGGAGCAGGTGCTACCCGGGGAGCAGCCCCCTGTCTGCATGGAGAGGCTTGCCTCACTGGCGGGTGTGGGCGCCCCACAGAACAAAGAGGCCAAGGAAGGGGGTGCTCTTCTCAGCGGGCACCCCGCCTGCCCCAGCCTCGGCCACTGGGCTCCTGGCTCTCAGGCCCGTGACTGGGGCTAAATCACACCCTGACGCTCGGGGCCTCCAGCGCGAAGGCGTCGCGGCCTCCATGACCACACGAGCCGATGTCTGTAATAAAATCCCTTCCCCGCCGCTCTCTCTCCCCCAATCGCTCCCTTATTTATGTTCCCACCACCCTGCCTGCCTGCCTGCCTGCCTGCACCCCTGCCTGCCTGCTGCCAGCCCCGTCCTTCTGTCCCTGCCGTCTTTGGCCGCGCCTGTTCTCTTGGGAGCCTGAGAACAGTTTGCGACAGTGGAACTGGGCCCTTCGTGTCCCCGGGCCCTTCGTGTCCCCCTTTGCCATGGAATGTGGCCATGGCCATCCCCGGTTTGGTTCCAGAAGCTCCTTCGGCGGGCTGCGGGGGTCCTGTAGCTCAGGTGGAGCCTGTGCCCGCCTGGAGGCCGCGCCGGGCCAGTGCCCCGTGAGCAGCAATCCCCGGGACCGGGCCGGCGGCTGGGCCTGCAGGGGCAGGGCTCGGCAGTTCGCACCAGCCGGATAGCCCGGGCCCTGCCCTCAGAGAGACGGCAGCCCCCCAAGGTCCTGCCCGGGGCGGCAGCTGCTCCCCGCGCACCCTCTTCCCGATGTCAGTCTGTCCCCGGTCCCGTCGCTGCAGTTGGTGAATCCGCGCTGGACGCGTCCATTCTGACAGCAGCAGAGTCGCGGGCCTCTGCAAGGAAGACGAGAGGGGAGGGGCAGCCCGGCCGCCCCGGGTGCAGGGACCCCACACACCTGCCGGGGCCAGAGCACCCCCACCCGCGGCGGGCACACCTCCTCCCCGGGCCACCCCACCCGCCGTCCGCCCAGGCCGCCCTCTCCCCACCCTCCTCCTCCTCCTGCCCGGTCATCGCCGGAGCAGCTGGGCCGTCGCGTCCTCCAGCTCGGGGCTTCGGCCGCTCCTGCTCTCCCCTCTAGCTGACTCCCCCCCACCCGTCCGTGCACACACGCACACACCCATACACACGCGCACACACTCACGGCCGCCACCGGCGCCGTACACCACACGGCCAGACGCCGAGGGCAAGTGCCCCCACGTGGGACACCGTGGATGGCGGTGGGGGGGAGCTCAGTGAAAGAAGCCAGAGAGAGACAAGACCCCGGGCCGCTGACAGTGAGGAGAGAGACGCCCAGCACCGCCCAGGCCAGCCAGGCCAAAAGCAAACCTTACGCCTGCCTGGAGAATGGAGGCTGCAGAGGGAAGGGGGGTGGGGAGCAAAGTGGGGCCCAGTAGACTGTGGGGGAGGTCGGTGGGGGCCCCGGTGATGGTGGGGCACGGCCCTATACACCCGAGGGGTGACCCTGCGCCCCGGCCACATGCAGTGTGTACTCCAATGCTGGGTAATAGAAAAGGGGAAGAAATAGAAGGAAGAGATGAAAGCTGCGTGGCATTTCTACAATAAGGGGAGTCACGGTGTCCTGGGGATTGATCAGAAAATTGTTGGGGGAGGAGAGGGGGAAGGCAGGCGCGGGGGGCGTCTGGTGAGGGGCACCGGCCAGGAAGGCCTCCGAGAAGCTCTAACGTGGGAGAACAGTGTGAAGCGTGGGGCACAGAACAATTCTCGTTGACTTTCACCACCCTGAAAAATTAAAAAAAATTAAAGACCCCAATTGAGGACCTCCCTGGGGCCTAGGGGTCAGTCTCAAGCTGTCACCGCTACGGCCAGAGTTTGATCCCCGGCCAGGGAGCTACCCGCAGGGCGCAGCAGACCTCTCCTGTCTCCCTGCTGCTCCCCTCAGCTGTGGATTTCAGTGGATCTGCCTGTTCTGTTCCCCACTCTGTCTCTGCATCCTCTCACCCCCACACACCTTTGGGCTGCACCCCAGTTCCTCTCCGCAAAAAAAAAAATCCCCAATTGGGACAATATTACTATTCAATTCCCCACTTCCTCTCTGAGCAGCTCTCCTGCTGGCTGGGGTCAAAGAAAAGAGATTTTATTCAGTTTTTTCCCCTCACTGAATTGATCTGTGTGCTTAGAGTGTGAGGTTTAATCGTCCTAAGTTCTTGGGTAAAATTCACCTGCATGGGCCACCTTAGTTTATATCTTTCAAGTAAACAAAGTCGTTTGCTTTCCAAACATCCTACTTAGCAAATATCATTTTCAATAATCACACTCACCGGCTTGTCGTTAAGAATCAACAGTTCTTATAACCATTAAATAATCTGTCAACATTAGAAACAGATTCTCTCTTAATAGAAAAACAAACTCCAATTTTTGATTATGTGATGCAGAATAAATCAGATTAAAACCCTAAGGTTTAAGTGAGGATTTTCTAGCTTCTCCTTTTATAAAATCTATTTTTTTTAAAGATTTATTTATTTATTTATTTACACAAGCACTGGGTATAGTCAGAAGCGCGGGAGGGCGAGAGGATTCACCAGAGCCAGAGCGGGGAGCAGAGCAGGCAGAAGGACCGAGGTACACTGCTGAGGGGAGCAGCGGGCGGCAGGAGAGGTCTGCGCGCCATGTGGGACCCTCCTCCGGTGGCCGGGGAGCAGCCGGGGATCGAACCGGCGCTGTAGAGGCTGCGGGCAGCTTCGCAACCCAGCGCTCAACCGCTGCGCCACCGGAGAGGCCCTATAAAATCTATTTTTAAAAGATTTATTTATTTATGCATACAAGAGCTGGGGTGGTCAACGTTCATGTCAATAGTTCCTTAAAGTTCCTCCCACAGTTGAAACTCATGGTGTCCTGCTTCTAACCGCTACCCTCCCCCAGACATCAGCATAAACACAGGAACCCGGCAGCCCGGGACGGCTTGCTTAACATAAATACTAAGAGCTGGGACACCCAGAAAATGACCAGGAGAGTTTGGGTTAGTCCTGTGGATGCTTAGTTTGTGTTATTACTGCTAAGTCCTGAGCAGTAATAGAATTTCTAGTGAGTTCATGAAGCTCACTTCCCAAGATCTCATTCATTTTCTCTCCTGTTGCCTAATTTTCGCAGAAATATTTACATTTTTTCTGCATGCATGAGCCTGGTATTTGAATTTCATTAAATTGGATTTTTTGTCCCCCTCTGTCTTCTTTCTTCTTAACCCAAGTATTTTTGTATATCTGACAATGGCTCAGACAATGTTAACCTGGGTGGGAATTCACTCAAAGATTATTTTGTTGTTGTTGTTGTTATAATTTATTCTGACTGCACGTACAGTGTAGGGATTCATCCAATGTTGTTTATTTTCTATCGCACCTTGCTTTTTAGCCACCATATTCTGCAAACTACCAGACCATTCCAACCCACCGCACACACCAGCTGCAGCTCCCCGCCAAGGATACATGGAAGGGATTGACTGGATTTCTTGGCCCATTTGTGGTATTTTTCTGCTACAGTCCAGTGTGCGCTGATGCCGATATTTTCTTTGTAGCTCTGCGATGCTAGAATTTCTCACACTAGTTGGCTATCATTTCAAATCCAGAACTGTTTCCATTTATATCTTCCACCGCATATTGTATTTACAGGCGCAACATTATATATTTTCCCTACACAACCATTTTATCCTCATTTTCCACCCATGTGTGATGCAAAGTACTTGGATTTTCTCCCATAGGGAGTGTGTTTTAGACTCTTCTGTCTTATCCACTAGGAAATAAACGACTTCTGGATTGTTCTGCAAGGCACACTGCCTGAGCAGAAGGAAGCCAGCACTTGGGAACACAGACTCGCCTGTAAACTCTTCGTGGCATCCGGCAAGGCTGCGGGTAAAATACAGGCACCTTGTTCCGTCTGAGTGTCACGTGAAGAGTGACGGCTTCTGAGAGGGTGAGTATATCCCATCCGGTGTCTGGGATGCACTTTTACTAAAGTTATTTGCTGTGGAAGAGAAATTCAAGCCCTCCTGTGTTTTATCTGCTGACCCTGAGGCTCCAGCATCCCCGAGAGCCCCCAACGTGTGTTCCTCATTCCTCTGCCTTCCGTGTGCGGTTCTCCCACTGAGGACGAGATTTCTCTGGAGGGTGTGGGGATCTGAAATGGTTTCCACAGCAGAGACCTGGGTGCTTCCCGAGGCTTCAGTGCGCTGATGTCTGACTATCCAGCAGGGTGAGGACTCTGTCCTTGAGGGGTGCCAGGGGGTCGCTGGTGAACTGGACATCGGCGGCAGCCCTGGTGGTCACCGTGTCCAGCATCTGCCAACAGCAGGCCCTCGTCTCCGCAGAGGTCTCTTGGCTTCTCCAGTGAGAGAGACAGTTTTGCTGGTGCTTTTACTTTAAATAAGAACTGTGCTTAGCATGTGAGACAATTTCAAGATGACACAGCCTGCAGGGTCACGCGGGGTCCTGGTGCAGCAGCCATGCAGGGTCCAGGTGAGGGGGGGCGGGAGGGGGGAGGCAGGCCCTAGACCCTCCTGAAGGCCCCCTGCTCCCCACCCATACTTCTATTTTTCTTGAGTTAAAAGAAAAAGAAAGGAGGCCTGGAGCCAGTGTCTCTTTAATATTTACTTTCTTTTCAAAGCGAAGCCAAAAGGCATTTCACTTCAGAGACACATCCTTCAGGCTTTGGGACGAAATTTTGATAAATTTTATTCCTCTTTTTTCACATTAACGGAAAATGTCACCTCTGTCTGTTAATCTCCAGTGCAAACCTAACATTTTAGCTTCATATTTCCCAGGCTTGCACACCCCAGTTTTTAAATTCCATTCAGCTCCCATTAGGACCGGCGTGGGGCTGGGCTCGGCACCCGTGCTCTGCGCGAACAGGCCGCTGCGGACCCAGAGCCCCACTCACGGAGCCCCCCTCTTGAGCATGAGGCGCCGTCCCTGCATCTGCTGGCTCCCCAAGTGCGAGCTCTCATGCTCAGTGTTCTCAAAGTCGGTCCTGGCTGGGCAGCCACCCCTCTTATTGCCTTGCGCTCAGGACAGATGGGGAGACCCAGAATCCAGGGCAACCACGGGCAGACACGGCCCAAGAGGCTTCCAGGCACACAGCACCCCGGGGAAGGTGCACCCCAAACCTGGGGGTTTTCTGAACGGATTCCATGGCTTTCTTGCTGAAAATAAACCAGAACAAGGGATTCGGGAGCACACCTGGAGATTTGAGACTAGTTTCCTGGCACCTGTCTGCGGTTGCAGGAGCCGCTCTCCTCACTGATCCGAGCAGGTGTCGGGGAGCGCCGTGCTCCCCAGGAATGCCTGGACCCCATCATCAGTGTTTTTGCAAGCGGTTCCTCTTTTTAGGGACTGTGTGTAGAATCGTGCTTCTTGCCGGGCGTTTGTGTCACTGTGTTCATTCGACTCAAAGCCCGAGGTGTTCCGGGAGCCAGTGGTGCGCTCCGGGGCCGCTGACTCGCCGGGTCTGTTTCCGGGGCTGGCTGCGCGGACGTTTCAACCTGTTGAATAACTGAATGAAGGTCTTGGGCTGTCGTGTCTCTCTATCAGAGGCCACAGCTTGGCCCAATGGCCCATCCCTGCAGCCCCCTCCCTGGTTCTAGTACCTGCTCTCACCTTTACCTGTGAGCCCCGGGAGACAGACAAGCTCTTGCCCCCACGAGTCCTGCCACCTTCTCTATCTATTTGGCATATAACACACGGCTCCTGCCTCTTCCAGCCTTTGTCCACTTACCCGTCTGTGTCCTCCTGGAGCCTCCCTGATGACACTCGGGGCCGCGTCTCCCCCTCCTGTGTTTCTCTCATACCGGCGCCTTCAAGGCTCCAGGCAGCTCCAGGCCAGCCCTGCGGGGCGGGGACACTCAGGCTCGTGGTGGGCAGCTCCGGTTCATTGTAGGAAGACCCCGAACCCTCCTGCTGAGGTTCTCCCGGCTTCTGAAGCAGCTCTTGCTTGCTTTTCATTAAAAAAAAAATGTCAGGCATCCTTGCTTCTTTCCAGTGTCCAAACCCCCCACCCCCACAGGTGTGGGCCTCAAGCTGCATTTCCAGTCAGGTTTGAAGTGAACAGGCTGCTGGCCAGTCCTTGCGTGGCTGGCGGACGCCAGGGCGTCTTCAAGATCTGGGGTCACAGGCGGCCGGGCAGGCACCCGCAGGAGTGGTGAAGCCAGTGGAGGTGGTGTGGGAAGCCATTTTAACCCGAGGCATTCTCTCCTCCTCTGTACTGATGAAGTATCCCGAACAAAAACTGCTGCTTAGACGGACGACATCGGAGCTCGCCTGCTGGGAAGGGACGCGGCCCGGGGCGTGAGGCACTGTTCTCACTGACAGCCCGTGATCGTGAGATGAGATATTTCAGTTAAGTAACTGCACATGGTTTTTGGCGCACACAGTGGAGATCCACAAAGGCACCGCGAAGAATCATTCACACCCCTTCTTTGTCTCTTTCTGTTGCATCCAAAACCCTGGAACTCCCCACAGCAGGTGCCGGTCGCCGTGATCTCCTGCCGCCTGCCGATGGCTGCCGCCGCGCTCCCGGGCCCGCGGCTGGGCCGCTCGGTGCACCGTGCGCGCTGGAATTAAATGTGAGAACCACGTTCAAAGTCTCGCACCAGCTCCGGGCGCCCGAGCGTGGCTTTCGTTCCCACGGAGGCGACGGGCTGGGCTTGGCGCTGAGTAAACGCGCTGGCGCTGTCCCTCCCGCTGGAAATCAAAACTTGGACCCAGGACGGGTGTGCTTTGTGGGGTTTGGCTAAGGAGCCCCCCGCCTGCCCCTGGGCTGCAGGATGAATCTCAGTTGCTGTTTCTCAGGAGGGAAGAGGATTTACCGAGCCAGCCAAGGTTTGAATTGCTTGCAATCAGGTTTTAGTGCTAATTCGAATATTTGAAAATTTGCTCGGGTGTGACACAGAAAGGCCTTTTGTTCCTGCTGGGAAGGGGAGAAATATTTGCTTGTGAGCAGAGGGGTCGGGCAGGATATTGGGAAAATGCAAATCGGTGCTCCCCAAGCCACGGCCTTCTGTCCTCACCAGCCTTCACCCCCTCGGTCACACGCCCATGTCCAGCTCAAGACGTTCTGGGGGGCCCCCCTCATGCCCAGACTGTAACTTTCTGGGGTCTCCGCCTGGTCAGCCACTCAGCGCGCCGGCACCCATCTCCTCGCTCAAGGATGATTTCCTCCTCCACGCTGAGGCCCAGCCGGTCCCGCCAGCACGCGCTGCTCCTGACATCTGAGCAGGCGGATTTACTTGGTCATTTAGTGTCAGGCCCCCTGGAATCCCAGGACCCAGCTCTCCCGGGCTCAGAGCGGCTGGGCCGGGAAGCGCTCGGATGAACACCCCCGCTGATTTCAGATCCCACGATGAGCTCAGGGCTCTGCTGCCTTGTGAGAGAAAAGCAATAAAACAAGATGTGGGAATCCTATCACCCCAAGCTTCTCCGAGTCAGGATCCCCCTTTTTTTGGTCTTCTCTGCCTCATCATTTTTCATCCTCACTCCTCATCAGCTTGCGATCTCAGGGGGCAGCTGGGAGTGGGGGCTGGTTGGATTCGCTGTGACAGAGGATTCCACCCGCTTTGGGTTTGGGGATCTCCCTCGGGGTTGGTGGGGGTCAGGACAGGAGGGGAGCACCCAGACCTCTAGCTCCCTGATTTACTCTCTCTGGAACCCCTTCTTCCCTGAGACCTGAAACCCGGGCCCTGCAGCCCTGGGAAGACCTGCCAGAGTAACAGGCAGTCAGGGGCCAAACCCTCCTCTGGGGTGAGAGTAGGGGCCAAACCCTCCCCTGGGGCAGGACTCGCCGGGGCCTCTGACCTTCATCCCTGTCCTGGCTCCAGTCCCCTGAGTTCAGATCTCCAACATAACCCCGCGTCTTCCCTCCCGGCTCCTACCTCCTCCCACAGCAAGGCCAGGTGGAACCAGTTCCGATAAGCAGAAAACAGCTGCCTGCGCCCCCCGGGCGGAGCCCAGAAAGTTGGATGAGAGACATGTGGGGGGGAGTTCAGGGAGTCTGGGGGTGGGGTGGTGGGGGGCTGGGAGAGCAAGGGGTGGGGTGTGGGGAGGCGGGAGGGTGGGGGAAGATTGAGGGGTGGGTTGAGATGGGGAGTGGGGAGGCGGGCAGGGCAAGAGGTGGGGGTGGGGAGTGGGGGCTGGGGATGTGAGCAGGAGCCTCGCCACCTCTGGGCGCCTTCCCCATGCAGGGGACGGGGCAGTGGGGGGGTGTCGTTGACCACAGCGGCTCTCAGTGGGGAAGCCGACGGCTCCAAGCATGGTTCTCCATGGGCTGCAGGGCCCGAGCCCCCAGACTCATTCATCACCCCCAGCGGCAGCAAGAGCAAGCTGCCCCCCACTTTTCTCACGTCATTCCCTCAGGTGCGCACGGCAGAACTTTCCGGAAGCTGCTCATGTTATCGCATCCGACTGAAAGCAGAAAATACCAGGAGTATTTCAGTCCGTCTGCCTGTTCTGCTCCCCACTCTGTCTCTGGTGAATCCTCTCACCCCCCACACCTCTGGCCTGTACCCCAGCTCTTGTAGGCATAAATAAATAAATCTTAAAAAATATACCAGGAGGATCCGCTTCTTCTGGGCAGTCCCCCAGACCAGGCCGTGCCTGTCACCAAATTTTTTTTGGTCGGGGAAACCGGTTATTGTTCATCAGAATGTTACTTGTGCTAATATATCCTGGGCTTATTACTGTTGTTTTTAACAAGCAATTTATTTGAATTTCTCAAAAAAAATAATAGCTGCTGACTTGGAGATGGGCCTCCACGGAGGCCGGGGATCCGCCGTGTCTGAGCTCTAGCGGGTGCTGGCGCCACACCTCGGAGCAGCCGCCCCTGGCAGGCCTGTTCTGGCCTGGAAACGGGGGAGCTGGTGCTGAAGGCGGTGCTCACGTGACAGCGCCTGTGACTGTGAATTCTGAGTTCTAGATGTGTCTGACCAGGGTCCAGCTGGGCCCTGGGAGAGGTGGGGACGCCCCGTCTGAGAAGTGGTCTGGGCACCGCCAGGGCTCCTGATGCCACTGCCCCCGCAGAGTCCCCTCAGCCTTCCTGGCCTGGATGTGCAGCCCTGGGCAGTGTCAGAAGTTTCAGCTGGTCCATGTGTGCCCCTTGGTGCCCACTTGCCCGTTCCAGAGCACAGGGAGGGCCTTTGAGATGAGACTGGATGGGCATCCCCAGGCTTCCAGCATGGGTGCAAGAACTCGATTTTGGTGGCTTCATGCTTTAGACACAAGGCCGAGAGGAGCCAGACCCCACCTCACAGCAGGACGTGGTGGCACAGCCCAAACCTGGGATGTCAGGCCCAGCTCTTCTGTCCCCAGCAGGGCACACACAGCCCTGGCAGGCTTTGCTGCCCAAATCCAAACTGCAGACCACATTGCAGCCACTCGATTCTACTTAGTAGCCATCTGTACGCAAATTTCACACATAGCGAAATGTGTCAGAAATGCTCTTGCAACCAGCGAGAACTCATGCACTCTAATATTTGCACTCAAGTACAAAACAGCACCCCAAACCGGCAGCCTGTGTGTGTGCACGCCTCGGGAAAAGCCAGCTCATCCTTAATTTCTCCAAGAAACTCAGTCTCAGATCCTGAAGCTGTGATCACGCGAGCCTGGTTAAAAACACAGCGGCCACTCAAAGGGAGGTAGGCAGGGGAGGTCCAGCAGGGACACACGCCCGCCTGGCCTTATTCAGAGCCTGTCCACCACGGGGTGGCGTGTGGGCCCAGAGACCCTGCCGGTGACAGTAAATCAGGCTGCCTGGGCAGAGGACAGATATTTTTGGAGCTAATTATAGCTAGTTGGGCAGCGCAAAACATGGCTGTGTGTTTTTTTTTATTCCAAAGAGAGTGAGCGGACTCGAGGAAATCAGAAGATCGGCCTTGGAGTGTGTGTCTGTCAATGAACGACATCATTAATGAGTTACATAATTAGTAACGTAACCCATGTCAGGGGGTGAAGGGGCAGAGAGGGCTGCGACTCCTTTTAAGAAGCCGCACCAGGCTGGAGGCTCTCCTGGCCGCTCATCCGAAGCAAGAGAAAGTGTTCGATGCACTTTGCATGAGCCCAGCATGCATGGACTGTGTGTTTCCTTCTTCGCCCTCCTGCACATGTGAACGGGCTGAATGGCTTTAGAATACACCGCACGTTGGGGGGCATCTGGCCCCTTTGAACTGCAGGGGAGCATCCCAGTGGGGGTGTCTCAGCCTGGTAGCTCTGAGTGTCCTCGCTAGGAATGCCTGGATGGCCAGGAACAAAATACCCAGTCGCTGCTCAGCCCCCACCACTCTCCAGTCACTCTGGTCAGCTCTGATGTGCCTGCGTGGCCGGGATGGCTGCATCTTGTCCAGCATCACTGGCCTCACGGTTAAGGTGGGACATACCTTGGCAGGTGGAGAGGGTGGGGCAGGGTGTTTGTCTCATATATGAGGAAATCCAAGACGCCCCAGCAGCCCTGAGCAGGTACCCGGTTCTCTCTCGGTGGTCAGAGCTGTCTCAGCAGGCGCCGTGAAAAATGAGCATCAGCCTTCCCTGCTGCCGCTGGGGCCCACTCGCTGGGGAATTACACACAGGGAAGCGAGGGCGGGGCTGGCTGCAGGTGCCTGGGGTGGAGACTCCCATGGCTCCCTGGTGTTGGAGAACGTTGGGGGACGTGGTTCCAAGTGACCAGCGCAGGGGCCAGTGACATGAGGTGCTGAGCTGCGTGGAAGCATCCCCAGGGTCTCTAAGGAGGGACTCCTGAAATGAGTGTGAGAAGATGAGTGAGTCTCAGGAACGGGGGAGTGAGCTCGACCACAGCTTTTTGTCCACTTCTGGGCAGCCGAGGCCATGGCGGATGGGCCCGGGGTCTATTTGCTCCTAGAATGTCGGTGTCTCCACGGTGCAGTGTGGTCCCTCATTCGCCCTGGGGGGTGGCAGGGAGGGGAGTGCAGAGGCTAAGACGCGGCAGAGGTCACTGTGCCCAGTGATGACTGTCTGAGATGCCCTTAAATCGACAGAGACCCGCCCAGCATCAGGGGCTGCGACGCTGCCTGGCACGGGGCCTGGCACTCGTGCGGGGCTCTGTGATCGCCCTGACCTGCCCACGCCGCTTCCAGGGTAAAACGCCATTTCAGTGTGTCCACACCGTGCCCGTGTTTGTGCCACGGCTCCTAGCATCGCCTCCTCTTGCTCTCCCTCTCCGGTGCCGCGCAGCCGAGCCCCCACGTGGCCAGAATATATTGCTCATCACACTGAGTCCAGACGAGAACGCAATGTTAGCCGCCGCCCCAGAGCGGCAGCGGCCTCCGGGGCATAATGTAATTATTCATTTGCTTAATAACACAGACACACACGGCTTAATTACAGTATTTCCCTGTGAAAAGGAATTGTAGTGGTTTCCACATCAGAGTATCTCATGAATGACATTCGCTGGCTGTTCCTGGCAATACTCGGAAATGCTCTTTTGTTTTAAATCATTTTCTAAACCGCCAATGTCATTTGCAGGAGAGGAACATTGCAGGGGAGGGCGCAGGGTGGGATTCAGAAAATCCTCGGGGTTAATTCCTCCCTGGGTTGAGAGGCTTGATGGTGTGAAAAGATGCAGTTTTGCCTTCCGTGCCTCCCCATCACCGACATTCACGGTGCGACAAGTGTCAAGAGTCTGAACGGGAGGCGTCTTCCCCGACGGGCCCTGGAATGTTAACGCTGAGTGTCTTGGCGCTGCCCAGGCCCCTGTGGCCCTGGGCACTGCCCTTGGCGTGCCTGGGCCGTCACCTCCCCGGTGCTGTCGCTGGCTTCCACCACCAATGCCACCCGTCTTTCCCGGGGCCGCAGGCTTCCCCCCCAGCCACAGGGTTGCAGCAGCAAAGGGGTCTGTCTGGGGAGGGCTGCTGATTTCCAGGGCCCCACATTCTGGGAGACAAAGCAGACAATAAGCTCGTAACTGAACACACCCCTGGGATAGTTGGAGCGAGATACGATTTTATTAGGCAAATGAAATTGGGTCATTTAATTGAGAAACACTTGGGAGTTTCTTCTACAAGGAAGAAGCCAAGGGAAACATCTTGAGGATGCACATTAGCAGAAATGTGAGGAACGAGGAGCCAGCTTTAGACATCTTGGAGGAACATTCCAGAAGGAGGGAATAGCTAAAGCAGAGCCTGGAGTAGAAACGCATTAATCTCTTAAAGGGACACCGAGCAATAAAATCTGAGGGTTTCTGCACGAGGCATTTCACAGCGTGTGTCTCGGGAGCGAGTGGACCCTGGACCATCCATCGGCACCTTGTCCTCACGCAGGCACAGCTTCTCCTCCAACAACTTCGCTTCTAATCACGCGTGTGTGTGCCCACGCACGTGTGGTTCTGGGTTTTTTCCAAGCCTCGTGTCTGTTTGCTTCATTCTCTATCTGGCAACACGCCACCCTCTTAGTTACCACGTGACCAGTGGATAGAAGAAAAGCAAGAAGGTCCTCCCAGCGCTACCCGCTGTGGTGGAGGGACCGGGAGCTTTGTGGGGGACAGCTGAGCAGGTCGAGCCTGCACCCCCAATCTTAGCATTGTGAGCCAATAGTCCCTCAAAAAGAAAAAACCTAAAATTCTTCCAGTGGAATCTTTTTGTGTGCTCCCATTTCTTACTTTCCTGCAGTAACTGGAACGGCCAAGAAAGTGGATGAGGTTGTGGGGCAAATTAGTTGTGGTCAGTCCTGGCCGGGGACTTCAGGGCCTTTGCCCACCAAGAAGTCCTTCCTGCTTGCTCATTGCTCTGGGAAACTGTGGCGGTGCCCCAGGACCCACTGGCCAGTCCACCGGTCCCGCAAGCCAGAGCTCACCTGGTCTTCAGAAGATTCCAGAAGAGTGTGTGGAACACCGTGTGCAGGTCAGAAAGGACGCCCTGATCAGCCCCTGTCCACCTGCTGGTCTCCCAGCCGGGAAGCTTATTGGCTGCTTGATTGATGCCACCTCCCTCCCTCTCCCGCCCCCCGCCCCACGCTCACTGTAGCGCCTCTTCCCGGCAGGTCTGCTGTGCGCCTACTGTCAACCTTAACAGCGCGCCCTGCAAGGCCGCAGGACACCCTCACTCTAGATGCAGGAGCTGGTGCAGCTGCCCTCCGCCTGTCCTTGCGTAAGGGGTGGGGTCCTGGAAATGCCCGGGCAGGGCCCAGCCAGCTCCGAGGCTCCCCGGCTAGTGGGCACGCAAGGTCGCCATGTCTGCCATTGGCCCCTCAACCTTCCCTCCTCCTGCTCACTCTCTCGTGGGGCGATTCAGCGCAAGGGTGACAGGTCCGCAGAGCTGAGAACCGTGACGAGACGCCCACCGGGCGGTGTTTATTGTGACCCTGTGGCCACCGGGGTTGGGGGCCCCCCGGGGACTCTCCCAGCCTCCAGGTCTGCCGTCTTCACCGCCGTGGCGCCTTAGACTGAGAATGAGTCCATGTTGGCTGAGCACAGGGCCGGGTCTTCACACCCTGCTACCCGTCACCGAGGGGTGGGGTGGCGGGGTGCGAGGGGAAGGCCGCAGGGCAGGCGTGAGCTGGAGGAAGGGTCCAGGGCAGCGGTCCAGAGGGATGGCCCAGATGACCATCACATCCCCTTGGTTACTCAGCCTTCTCCTGGCTGGAGAGCTCTCCTCCGCCTGCCGCTCTGTCTGTTTCCTGCCGGCCGACCCACCGTCTAGCACCTCTGTCTATCACGCTACCACCCACTACCTACCTGTCCTCTCTCTCTCATTCATCTCTCTCTCTCTCTCTCTCTCTCTCTCCTATCCAGCTATCATCTACCTACATTGATTTATTTATCTCCCTTTTGTCTTTCAAGCATATGTAGATTCCTGCATAAAGTGCACGCGTGGGTGTTGACACACGCACATCCCTCCTGCTTGCCCCGGCTCAGCTCAACTTTAAGCCCTGCGCAGTAGGCCCCGCCCCGTGGTCGCCACGCCTCTTCTCTCCCCCACAGGGCAAGACGCCAGGGGCTCCTCCCTCCCATCTTAGGCCTCCCTCTGCAATCCAGGGCCTTACTCCTGGGGCTGGAAGAAGGAGAGGACCTGTTGGCTTGAAGCAGGAGCGAAGAGGCTTCCTTAGGGTGGTGAGGCATCGGCATCGCTAGGGCACAGGACATCATTACCCTGCTGGATCAAAAGGCCACCGGGCCGTCGATTCACGTTGGGAAATGTCGTCACTGCGGTTGTGTCTTTCTGTGTTTGTTTTGCTGATGAAGCCCCGTCAGGCGTGCAGACTGAGGCTCTGTCCAATCTCCCCTCGTTCTCTCA